>NC_142740.1:21841449-22162699 GCF_051943395.1 Hippocampus bargibanti | reverse complement strand
TTTAGAAAGTCCCGCCCCCAGTTCGTGACGTCACGCCAAGACGTCTTGCATTGCTGGAGAATCAAAACAATGGCTTCAGATTCGGAGAATATGCTATCTTGTTACACACCCAGTTATGAATATGTTTGAAATAGTTCTGAAGAGGAAATCATACATGTTTGCAATCGATTAAAGAATTTATTCCATGCCGTTTTGAGGCAACATTGGGGGGAAATATCTCACCCAAAAAGAGGCAGAAAGTGGCCACCGACCTCCTGTGAGGAATGAATCAGCCCGTTTCCACAGGCTGATGAATTCCTTATATGGAGCTTAGGCGCCCTCTTCTGGCTCTTTCTGGTGCCAAACGAGGTTTTCAGACCAAACAAGCATTGACGTGATGGAAGGACTGCTAAAATGTGTCCTTTTTTTTTCGGTCAGGGGCGTTCCAGTGACGTCACGTACGGACTCGTCACCAACTCAAAAACAAGGCTTCCAGAATATTCAGCACGAGTCTTAAAACGTAAAATATAGCTACATGCGGTGGAATCTTTGTAAAATACGCTCAGTAGAAGTCATTTGAAGCCATTTTACAAATTATGGACACAACTTGTCCGGGGACGTCGGTTGTCCTTTAACAATTGTTTTTTTGTCCAAATAACATTTGTCATACCTTCCATTTAACAACCCTCCTCCTGCTGTTACCAAATGGATGGTGTCATGACTGTCAATCATTCTACACCCCTCCCCCCCGAAAAAAAAAGAAGTTGACACTTGCACATTTGCTCAATTGCCCTATGTGTGTGTTGTAAGTTAGCATGTTGGCTTTTTGGTCTTTTTATTGTCTCTTTCAAGTTACACTGTCTTTAACATTTAAGTCAGTGTGTCAGGGAAACTCAGGCCTAACTTGAAGTGAGGTTAAATAAATGCTGCCGCAGCTGGCGATGTCTGCAGGAGGCAGCACCATGAGACCGTGGGGATTATGTAAATATCACGACAAAAGGTCACGTGTGATTGTTAAGGGTTCAACTGAAATGTGCTGGAGTGAGCTAGTAAACACATTGCACTGCTGAAAACATGAGTCTGCTATTTATTGTCCTCTACCGCAGAGGTACCCAATCCCCGGGCCGCGGGCTGGTACCGGTCCGTGGGTCATTTGGTACTGGGCTGCGCAGAAAAAATAAATAATTTACATAAAATGAAAAATGAAAAATTACCAGATTACATCCGTCTATGACTTACTTTTGACGCATGTCAAAACGCTTGTCTAGGTCACGTGACACATGCCGCTAAAATTAGCCCACCATAAGATAGCAAAATGAGTAAAAAACAAATGTCTTATTTTGTTGTATTTATCCGCCGGTCCTTGAAAATATTGTCTGACATTAAACAGGGTCTGTGGCGCAATAAAAAGGTTGGGGACCACTGCTCTCACGTGTAAGAAAAAACCTGCAATAGAAGATCATAGTGTGTCTGTTAGCTCTTTTCAAATCCAGGTGATGGATTTTTTTTGACAGCTGGCACAAGAGCGAAAAATATGTAATGGGAACCAGTGAGTTAAATGCATTGATTAACATGAGTAATAATGTCCTCACTGTAGGATAAAATGGCCAGACACCAATTGTGGTTAGTTGTTGGAGATTGAATGGGAACAATTTAAATCATCAAACATCATCAAGTTGTTCTTACCATTATGCTTACCACACTGTTTTAAAAGAACAAAAGGTATTTTGCATGTCTTGAATCATCTTTAAACAAATCTCAAACCCATCCGCCTTGTACCTTCATGTCGCAATCCTTGTACCCCCAAAATATAAATTGTAATATTTTTTTGTTGTTCTTTTAAAATTTGACCATATAGATTTTACTATGCATTCTGTCATAGAGCTATGATATTTCACATACAATTCCATCTTTGGTGAACTTCAATCTTAATTCACAAACGTTTGGAAATATATCACCGGATTACACTTTTTATTATTGCCATTATATTATCATCGGGAAAGCACAGTAGTCTACTGGTTATTTCCTCGTCACAGTGCAGAGGTGCAGAAAAAGCAGTGTGGGATTTGCATGTTCTCTCTGTGTCTGCATAGGTTTCTCCCAGGTTCTCCAGTTTCCTACCACAGGCAAAAAAACATGCACGGTAGGTTAATTCACTCTGAATTGTCCCGAGGGGTGAGTATGAATGGTTGTTTGTCTATGTCTGCCCTGCAATTGGCTGGCAACCAGTACAGGGTGTACCACACCTACTGTCCGAACAAAGTGGTCTCCAAAATGCTTGTGACCTTTAAGAGGACATGCAGATTAGAAAATGGTCGGATGGATATAATCATTATTGTGATTAGGGAAAGGTGACATATACTAGATAAAGAGGCAGATTCAAAATTGGGACACAATAGAAACCACAGTGAATGTTAACTTATATATCTGCTGGAAAAAAATTATCGATGTAAGATGTAAAAATAACACCCGTGTGTGTGGAGTGACCAACTACGTATATAGATTTAGGGGGAAAAAAGATGAATTAACCAAATTATGAGCTATCAGCCCTATCCAAGCATTATATTTAGCAATACCCACTAAACTGAAACAACATAAAGTAGCTTTCTCTCCGCCTGAAGGCACTCAGTAACAAGGCTACATCCACTCTCCTGACAGTTGTAACTGTCAAGGTTTAAAAGACTTGCAATATATGAAAGGGCTTTTTCCCCCCTGCATCATCGTTTAAATTTGTTTGAGAAGTTTGAGGGTGGCAATGAAACTGTGGAAATGAGCTCAGACCTGAATTTTCTTCCTGTCGAACTCTACCCCACCAACCTCCTGCATTGCTTCAAATCCATGAAGTTGGAAGAAAACATAATGGACATCACATGTGTATCAGTTCCTGGTCCAATTCCGAGTATGGTAAGTGTAAGAACACAAATGCTGCATTGTGTGCAGACATGTTGCCGTATTATCCATCGCCTTTTCATAACTTTGGCTGTTGCTCCCAGTGTCAAAGGTGTTTTTATGGATAACAATAACTCATCTGTACATTTCTGACCTGACATTTTCAGCACCCACTTTGGAAGTGGCCGGGTGGCTTCATGCACATAGACCAGGGGTAGGGAACCTATAGCTCGCGAGCCATATATGGCTCTTTTGATGATTGCATATGGCTCGCCGATAAATATTACATATTATAATACATATTGTCGTTTTTTTCGTCGTTCATTTCCCGTTGGGGCTGCAGTTGGCGGAAAGCGCAATTTTGATTGGATGACACTGACCTAGAATGGCCGAAAGCGCCATGTTGATTGGATGATAGTGGCCGTCATGTTGAAACAGGTAAACGCCCCTTTAAATGAGCCCAACTAGTGCACTTCAGCGTGAATGCACCAGAGCATTAGAGGAGAGAAAATGTTCTGATTCTAATTTGCAATGAAACAATAGCATCGATGAAACAGTCGAATGTCAGTGACATTTTAACAAGCCCCATGTTAACGTAAGCATCAACATACTTCTGCGAGAAGTAGATTGCAGATAGCAAGTGTGGAAGTTTATGAGCCGTGTGCAGGCTAGCTAGCAGTAACTTCGCCTCTGGACCGGCAAATGGAATTTCATTCCGATCGTTTTCCTGGATTTTTACCAAACACGAGGAACGGAAAACCATCCATGTTAACGGTGAGTACTATCACAAAGTTATTTTAAATAATACATTCTGATATTTTGTTGAAAAGTGGCCGCACGTGCGCGTGTGTGTGCGCGCGCACACGCGAGCATTTTGTACGTGCACGCGAGCGTGCGTGTGACTCTCGCTGAAAAACATTTCTCAATATTTTACTTTTATGGCTCTCTTAGTCAAAAAGGTTCCCGACCCCTGACATAGACAGTTTTCTCCATTGTCGACCAATAGTTGACGAACGATTTGTATTTCCCTCTGACAAATACTGAGTTGGATTCTTCTTTTTTTTAGTTACATTATTTTATTTCCATGCTGTCTGCAACACATCCGTTGTGGAATACGAGAGTCAGTATTAGTTTGCAATTCCAAATAATCCCATGACAAATTGACCCTAAAGGAAAAACCATAAGTGACGACATCACATTGGGATAATAAAAAGTATCTCGTGTCTGACAATCTGTGTTGCTGGTGTTCTCTTGTATGTATATGGTGTACATCATCAACTACAGTTGTAGGAAGCTGCACAGTCGGCCTATTTAAATATACACATCCTTTCACCGTATTTTTATTCACGACTGGAATACAATAGCCCCAGGAGCTTGACAAGTATGTTTAAAAAGAGACTAACCCGGTCTTGGAGACTTACTTCCCAACCCTCGCATTGATTCGAACAGGGACGCCCTCATGACCTCTGATTGAGGGTCATGGGAGTGTGTAGTGAGTGGATGAAATACACAGCATGTAAAAATCCTTGCCTGAATTGCATTTTTTTGGACCCATGGTCATTAAGAATCCATTATACGAACACTTCGTGCTAGCACCACGAATATATGATCAACTCCACGTCACAACACGTTTTTGTATTCGTTTTGGATAGTCACTCATATTGGACAGCCAAAACAGGGACCGTCCTTCTCAGTTAGATAGGTCAAGGAAAAAAAACAATGACCACAGACTCAAAATTGAACTTTAATATTCTGCTTTCTGACATCATGGATTTTTAACTAACTAAAGTGATGACTCTCTCTAACACACCCTAGGTATTCATAATCCCTCTACCCCCCTCTGTTGACTCGAGACACCAGCAGGAGTGGTGGGCAGGCTCAGACACGTTTGGCCTCCCTAGGTCTCTGGTGCCAACACGGGATGAGCCAACATACAATATATATACGTATTTTACCGTGTATATATATATATATATATATATATATATATATATATATATATATATATATATATATATATATATATATATATATATATATATATATATATATATATATATATATATATATATATATATATATATATATAAGGGCTCTTAGAAAAAAATATATATATATTTATTTTATTTTATTTTATTTTATTTTATTTTCTAAGAGCCCAACGACCGATAAATCATGTTAGCTGTGCTGTTTTTTAGTTTGGTTTTGCCCAACATTGACCTACCACAATTATCATACCCTTCATAATTATGATACCCTTCACCATTTAACCCTGACCTGCACTCTGCTGTCTGACCCACGGCCTCTTCTTGAGCGTGTTATGTGCATCTGCATCAAAATCATACATCTATTCAGTAGAGCTACTGTCATATAAAAGCGACATATCAGATGGAACAACCTAAATATTATGAGGCCACACTCTCACAGGAAAGCTTGACATTGCTCACGCCCATGGCTTGGTATTCAAGCGGATCACAGAGAGAAATGCTGATAAACAATAGAATAACAATGGACTAATAAGAAACTCAACAATTGATCAAAATTGAGCACCAGTGCTCCTTTGAGGTTCGGCATCCCAATTTGGATCCTCGTGAAATGTTCTCTACGCAAATATCAGAATTTTATCAAACCAAGATGCGCTTAACCCAATTATAAATTGAAGAAGGTCAAAATGGCGAGTAAAAAAATGATAAAAACGGTGAGCATATCTCGATCCCAATCAACAGCAAAGTATAATCATGAAGTTTAGGTGAGAACACGGTGGGCTCTTTTTTTGGCCCATGCATTGGAATTTTACAGACTCTGAAATTCGAGATGAATGTACTTCAGGATTTTTTTTAATGATAATTATTAAACCAACTGCAATGCGTATATTAAACTATGACAAACAAGCATCATGATATGCGGCCACAAAAATACTAAAAATTAAATCAATTGTTATTATTATTCTCTATTATTCTTCTTCTTAATTAATTTAATATTAATATAACAACAACAATAATAAAATAATAATGATAATAATAATAATACCATACCATAAAATAATTATAGTAACGATTATTATTATTATTATTATTATTATTATTATTATTATTATTATTATTATTAAACATGATAGAAATAATAATAAAGACTTTTAATTGGTGTTATTTATGTTGTTAATGGTTAAATGTTAATAATGGTTTTCCGTTAACTAATATATAGGCGAGATTTTTCTTCTTCCGGAGCTGGAAATCTTCCTTCCAATTGATTCAGGACTTGCGATAAATAGCCTTACGCATTGGTAATTGCTCCTTGCTAGAACACTGCAAGAAAGTCTTTCTGCCTGCATCTAATTCGGCATTTTTGAAAGGCTGAGCAGCATCGAACCACTCAATCGATGCGGAGCACATGAATTGACACATGTAGAAGCCTCCACGTGACAATTACACCCGTGCCAACGCTTACTCTTTCATAAAACGAAATAGATACGTATATATATTTTTTTTGGTTTTTTTTCCTCTCTAAACTATTGCCATTTTGTCCTTGCATCACCTCACAAAGAATCCTTAATAGAGCATATTGTAATTTAAATGCATACCTCAATACGTTTTGTTGCTTAATTTGCTTTCCATTGTTATGGAGAGGCGCAATAAAAGCAGCATCTTAACATAAAGAAATCACGTCAGTCGTATCGCGTTCTTTTTTTTATTTGGTTACTTCCTTCATGCTCGCACTGCATAATTAAAACTCAACTTGTTGCAAATGTGATTGAGAAACCCTGCTCAAGATTGGCACGAACCGTGATTATTGTAATAACATAAAAATGATGACGGTGACAAGGATCCCCACTGCCATATACGCGCGCGCACGCACACACACACACACACACACACACACACACACACACACACACACACACACACACACACACACACACACACACACACACACCGTATAAATCATTCGCCAAGCATAAACGGGCCCAGGAAGCTCCCGCGCAGGTGTGATCTCACCCACCTAATGCAACGCTTCCCTTTTGCATGCAATCACTCCATGTTGGGCCATAAATACAGCTTCGGCATACAACGGACCACTGAACTATTTTTTGTCTTACTTATTTGTCGAGGTAATTTGAGTTTTAAAATAAAGAAAGAAAAAAATGCCACCATTTTGTTAAAGGCATCCTGGTAAAAAAAAGACAGTATTGCATGTCACATCCGGACGAAAATGATAAAATCAATGCATGTACAATAAACGTGAAAATGAAAATAACCATCAATGTGAATTAGAATGCCTTGAAACGTTTACAGGCTTCTTAACCCATGTAACGCTCGAGTCTACACGCAGACGAGACATGTAAAACCATCTGAATTCACTTTAAACTGGCCTATAATAAAGGTTTATTTACTTACAGTGTATTTTTGAATTATATTAGTTGTATTAAAACCCCCGGAATCAAACAGTAAAATTCTGTTATTCAGATCTCCAATTTTAGAAAGAGCCAAAAAAACTAATAAATTACTCTGCTAAATATTTTCTCATTGAATGCGACTTGCAAAAACTGCTATCAAATGAGCCTCATTGAACTCAATTTGTAAAGGCGTTGTATGTTTAAATGCCGTAAAATCTCAAACCCACTTCTCTTTTGAGGACACCCGTCATTAAAAATGCGCCACCCCAAACGAGCCGTAACCTTTAAGTCGATGTGAATTTTTAGTTTTTCTTCCTGTCAATGGGGAAGCCCACAAGACAACTTAAAACTGAAAAACTTGGTCTGCCCGAGTAGAATGAGCAATAAGGAGCTCGAAAGAAGGGAGAAGAAGGGAGAGATGAAACCATTAATTATTCCCGGGCTGTGTGACCTCGGGACCCGGGGAGTCTCCAAGTGGGACCGGCTTCCCCCCACACCCCACCCCACGCATGGCTTTTTTTCTCTCCAAGTACAACTAAACAGAATCAGCGTTCACCATTAATCAGCGTGCTGTATTAAATTCTAGTAGGTAAACCCAACTCCGGTACGGTCGGACAGAATTTATGACATTACTTTTGTAGCGAAATCTATCTGAGTGAAATCCATCCGTTTGCAAAGCAAAGGCGCAAACCTGTCGGTGCAATTGTATATGCTTTCAGCCTCGTCTTGTCTACATCTGGAGCCAACTTGAGCGCAGCAAGCCCCAAATCATCCATTCAAACCATGTGTTTTAAAACCCCGATGTGTAATGCTTTTCGCTGTCCTTCAATGGATCACTCATGCGATGGTCTATTACAAATAATGAGCAACTATTTCAAAAGTTCTTTCTTCTGTTGTTTTGTCTGGTTTATTCTTTTATTTGAAATAATCGTTGTATCTTGTATCTGGGAGATGTTCTGTTAAATTTATTGCGCGACGTTCTTATCAGAAAACTTCAAATAAGGCAACGGCGTCTCAGATAAGAGGAGCACATTTCCCTCCAAAAACGTCCGTATAAATAGTGTAAACATACTGTTTCCCCTTTACAGCAGCACATAATGCAATGTATATCGGCTAAACCCCAAAATGATATAAACGGCAGAATTGTTAATTAACTATTCTCACAACTACAGGTCAATACTTACGGTTTAATGGATTGGTCGTGGAATTATTATTTTTTTTTTTCAGTAAAACAAAGGGGGGGGAATCAATCATGGGAAAGACACATTGAACCATTTGCAATAAAGAAAGACACTTATGGCACGGCACAGTCATGCAAGCAAATACGCTCGAGCCAGTGGTCCAACGTCCCACTTTTCACCGGACCACAATGCACTCTTAAATCCAGCATTCATGCCATTCACGTGAAGCCTTTAGTGCCCTCTCTGCCCTTTCAACCACTTTTTGTCTTTTTAAAAGTTTAGAGACGGAAAAAATGAACATTATCTTACATAAATTACCTAAAATAATATTAAAAACTATAACAAAAGTGATTTTATGTGCAGTACTGTTCAGTTATAATTCGTGTTTATATTTATTAAAAGCAAATGACAATATTGCAAAGGAATCCCGTTTCAACTCAAAAATAAATACACCCGTTTATACAATTCTTAAAGTTTGTTTTTTTTCAGATTTTTTTTTAAAATAACAAGTAAACGATCAACCGACTTTGCATATGTTACTGTCTGCACGTGAAAGGGCCAAGCAGATCTAAAGCACTCGCAAAAAAACAAGAGAAGAAGCTTTGTTTTAAGTGAAGTGAGGACCACCACTGACAGCACGTCGGCTCCCCGGTGTGGCGCTAATTCCCTCTAAAAGAGCAAGAAAGCAGCAGCAGGTGACGGCTAATGTTTCAAATATAAAGGGGGAAAGGAGAATACACAAGTTATTTTGTGGTGCACTATAAGTTGGAGCTGAACTCTTCGGAAAACAGATTATAAGTCGGTGGACGTGATAGGTTCGGAACCATTTGAAAATGAGTTTAAGCAAACTGCATTAAACTTGAATTTGAGCGGTGGGAAAATGGATGGATGAAATAATGTCTTACCTTCAACTGCGGTGGCTCCGGGCAGCAAGACGCTGCACAAGAGCAGAATGTAATCCATTGTTATAACGCGCTCATGGAAACAGATCCACGAGAGGGACAGTGTAAACACTCCAAGCACAGTCCTTTCCTTCCAGTCCCAACCTTCTTATGCCCACGGAAACATTCACCAAAACACCAAACGGTGCGCGTTTATAAAAAAGAAATGACACCATCGGGTGATGAAAAATACAACAGCTGCCCTCTTTCTCTCCGTTTTTTTAATATCCAATGCTCCTTTCAATAGAACTAGAGCTCCCGTTACCAGACCTCCACGGGTATCCTCCTTTTCCGCGCACTGAGCGGGTCAACTGCGAGCAGGTAGTCCACCTCAACGTTGGCGCAGTAGTTCCACAATCGGGATTTCCCTTCTGAACAGTCACAGCGAAGCCTCTAAATACACACTACGCCCACTTCTGCAAGGAATATCCTAAAAACACTTTCTGTTTGCTCGCAACAGAGGAGAAATGCGCACTTGTGACTTCGTGTAGTCCACAAAACAAGCACAAAAAACATCAAAAAAAGTTCAGGAGCCCGCCTGCATCCAACAATAAGCGATACTCCAGGAATTGGGGTTGAAATGGTACAGTATTTATTCCCTGAGAGGATTGATAAACGCTGGTCGGTGTTGTGGACCGTCTGCCTCGCTCTGTGCACTGGAATGAGGCACGCAGCGGTAGAGGAACAGGGAGAGAGAGAGAGAGAGAGAGAGAGAGAGAGAGAGAGAGAGAGAGAGAGAGAGAGAGAGAGAGAGAGAGAGAGAGAGAGAGAGAGAGAGAGAGAGAGAGAGAGAGAGAGGGGGGGGGGTGGGGGGCAATAAGGTTGGGCGGCAAAGGCGGGGGGGCTAAAGTGCCATTGACAAAGGTCAACCTTACCATCATGTTTATTGTTAAAATGAAATTAAAGTTGACTTCTTCTCCTTCGACACCAACAAACTGTTGTCTCCTAACTAATCTGCATGTGTGGGATCAGGAAAGCAACGACCCGTTTTCCCTTTTGAGAAACTCAAAAAAGGCTAAAATCCAACAATTTGTCATTTTAGGGAACTACATTGTCAGGAAAATGTTTTAGCTTGAAAGTTATGTTGCGTATTTATGCACTCCTTTGTTTTGCAGTCTGGCACTGTCTCTATCTGACTGCATGACATTCAAACAATCACGCGCTCCTGTTCACAGACATGGTCACACAGCGCCCCCCCGCGGATTGATTTCTATGAGCGAGGAGGAGGAAAAAGAGAAACGGCGTGAAAGGGAATTTCTGTTGATGAAAAAAAATGTCATAATAAAAACAACGGGAGGGCAATGATTTGAGTCCATAGTATGGCAGTGACATAACAAAATCCAACACGATCCTTACTGGATAATCAAGACTATATCATTGGGTCAAAGTTAATTTAATTTCCTGAACATTGGTTTCACAGAATACAAAGATTTTCTTCTGGTTTATTATATACAATGTACCTTCACCACTGCACTCGGGTGCGTGCAGAGAGTGGTTCAGCTCAATAGGCATAACAAAATCTTTTTTTTTCCCCCCTTCCTCGGCTCATGGAGCTACAAAGTGTTTTCCTTTACTGCTAAAGCTGACAGCAGGAGGTGAGAGGGCATCTGCCACAGCCTGAACTTTGCAGCCGTTCTCCCCATTCCCTCATTCACCACTGCAGTTGTTTGGTCGTATCGCTAAATTCCTTCTCAAAAGTGGGTTAAACCATTTTCTTGGGCATTTATCTTCGATTTTCTTTTCACAGACATGACGAGATATAATCATGTTTTCACTGCTTAATGCAGCATAATTTCCCTTTCTTATACATTTGAGCAGATGGAATTGGCGATAAAGCAAAAATGGAATGGCAAAGGTATGTTACTGCTTTTAGGGAATATTTCATCGATGAGTGACCTAGTTTGAATGATCTCGCCTTCTTAAATCTTGGTTGACTGGAAAATCATGAGCGACCAAATTGCACAACCTGCCATCATTTCTAATTATGTTTCATATCGTGTTCTCTGAATAAAAAAAAAAAAAAAGTTGGAAGTCAACCAATAACCTTTGCTCATAAGGATACGTCACTGTTAATTGGCGCAAACTACAGGATACAGGTCACCTTTTCATTTTGAGCTTTATTCTGTGTACATAAACCAGCATTTATGTCATTTTAAGGGAATTCATCGGCTGGAGGTATTTCAAGGAATGAATATAAAGAGGGCAGGCATTTGTAAGGAAAGCAGACCTGTGAAATGTTTCAGGGAGGCCAAACGACTGTTCTGTTAGTGTAAAGTTGAAAGGCGATTGGATGTCATTTCCTGGGAGGTGCGAGCAGACAGACGTAACCATGTGGTCTGTTGTGTGTCTCTTGCACGGATGTCTTAACACGGACTGCTTAAAAACATTTTTAGGGGAACACCAACATTCATGTGTTTTATGTTCAACCGATGTTTCAAGAGTTACATTAAATACATTGTCGAGTAAAGTGGACTCCCAAAAAACATGAGATTGTTTTCCCTCTGCGATTGATCTTTTTCTAACACAACTTTTTTGTTTTGTTGTATAGTTTCTAAAAATATGCAATTGTATTACCTTTATTTATGTTTGTGTTACAATCACCAACAATGAATTAACAACAATTATCGTAATAGTAATTTGTAAATGTGTATAATAATAAATTATTTCTGTATGATAAGAAATAAATAAATAAAGGCAAATATATTGAAAAAGTGACCCATGTTATGATTGGACGGAAACTGGGAAAAAAAAACATTGGGTTCATAATGTGTCTTTTTGGTGACAGGATCTGTGGCCGCTTCAAAGCACACCATCTAAAGACACCAAATCCGGGTTTGGCTGCCTGGTCGCTATTCAAGGCCAGGATTACAAATGCCACCCCTGTCATTTCAACACGCTTCGGATTGCACTGACTCGTAAACAAAATAAGATGACAACTTTCCCAAAATACAGATTTACATTTAGAGCATGTATCTGATGTTTTGTTGTGTATTAGTTTCCGTGATATGACAGTCAGTAATATGTTTTATGACAAACCCAATTACCAACTGAAAAGGAAAATAATAGGAAAATACATTATATAGTGGGCTATGTCTGTGTGTTCTATAAGCAAGAACATCCACATTATGAAAAGAAAAAAATAATATATATTTTTCTTGAGATTTCAAATTTGATATTTATTGCAGATTTTGTTTTCCCAGAGATTTTAAATTTGGCATTTGATGCAGGTTTATTTTACCTTTTACGGAATGCATTGTTGTTGGCCCTTTTCAGGATGTTCCTAATATAAATTTCCATAGTAAAAATGTCTTGCATTTCCCATGGTTAATGGTTGTGACACATCAAAAGTTGATTGTTACGGTGGGCACAAAAGTAAATTATTACCACAATAATAACAAATTCCTTCATAAAATATTAGTCCCATAATAAATCATATTGGGTCTAATCTGTTTTTTTTGTGCTTTCTTATGTAAATAGCAATGTATTGTATGGACACGTGCACAAATGAGAGCTCACAATGTAATCCAGAGAATGTCTGATGGCGCCTGGCACATAAGTGAAACACAGTTTGCAAAGTAGTCGACATTTCACTGCCATTTCACTCTTACACCTACTGGACCCTCAGCAGACACTCATAAACCTCGTCCTCCCCCTCATATTGTGCCACAATCTCTCTTTCTCTCTCTCTCTCTCTCTCTCTCTCTCTCTCTCTCTCTCTCTCTCTCTCTCTCTCTCTCTCTCTCTCTCTCTCTCTCTCTCTCTCTAAATTGTTGTAAATATCCATTCCATCATTATGATATACTCAACAAATACAGTATTAGCAGCGTGACCATGCTTTGTGTTTTGTATCTCTCTCTCTCTCTCTCTCTCTCTCTCTCTCTCTCTCTCTCTCTCTCTCTCTCTCTCTCTCTCTCTCTCTCTCTCTCTCTCTCTCTCTCTCTCTCGTTTTTCTGATGTCAGTTAAAAAACAAAAAAGTGACCTCGGTTGTCCATTAAACAGAGACATTGAATCATACTGGTACATCTCTCTCTCTCTCTCTCTCTCTCTCTCTCTCTCTCTCTCTCTCTCTCTCTCTCTCTCTCTCTCTCTCTCTCTCTCTCTCTCTCTCTCTCTCTCTCTCTCTCTCTCTCTCTCTCTCTCTCTCTCTCTCTCTAACGCACACGCACACACGCACGCACACACTGTAGCTCTCATGTCTGGCTTCAGTCTAATAGATGTGCTAATGTGATGTGAGTGTGAGCGGATCACTTACTCCTGCGATATTAAGGGAATGGTGCTCCTGCTAGTTTTTTGAGTGTCTTTAGGTGTGTGTGTGTGTGTGTGTGTGTGTGTGTGTGTGTGTGTGTGTGTGTGTGTGTGTGTGTGTGTGTGTGTGTGTGTGTGCGTGCGAGTGTATGTGCGTGTGTGTGTGTGTGTGTGTGTGTGTGTGCTTGTGTGTGTGTGTGTGTGTGTGTGTGTGTGTGTGTGTGTGTGTGTGTGTGTGTGTGTGTGTGTGTGTGTGTGTGTGTGTGTGTGTGTGTGTGTGTGTGTGTGTGTGTGATTACGGACGCGAGTATGAACAGGCGCTGAGTGCCGCTGTTAGAAGTACTGGTGGCGTAGGAATTGGTGGTGGGTGGCTCTGGAGAATCTCAATATGTGCATGTGTTGGGGGGTAGGAGCGCGTTTCACAGAAGTTTTGTTGCGGAATGGGGGTGGGGTCGTGGTTAGACTAATCCTACAGGCCTTCACCAGTGACCGAGCACTTAACACAGGATCGTAAATGCAGTTCGAACTGAACCCCCCTGAGGACTATCATCAACCAGCCTCCTCTAAACAGCACCGCAAACACACATGCAAACAAACACACCGTACACCGCATGTGTTTTCGAGGTCTCACCTCTTGTTCCAGTCACCAAATTGTAAATCGACACCTCCGTGCTAACTGCTCAATGTGCCTTTTCTTCTCCAACACCCCAACAGCTACTGTCTGACACTGTTGACTAAAACTTTGGAACACACAAGATTATAATATTTCATGCCATCTGTGGATAGTTAAGACGTAAAGTTGCATACATGCATGGCGTATGGAATTTGCCACATTACAGAATGTCACCCAAAACAACCTGCCGATGCACTTAAAAAAATGAGCGTAACATTTTCCATGCCAATATGGACCCATTCGTTCTTCATGGGCCCTACGTATTTTCAGAAAGGCCTTTAAAGGTTTTGCAGATTAAAATAAATACCATATTTCCTGTGCATTAGGTGCACCGCAAAACCTTGATTTTCTTCAAATGGTGACCCTGCGCTTTATACAATACAACCGTGCGCCTTATATGTGAAGTAACATTGAGCCACAACAGGTCTCGCATTTACTGCCACTGACTCTATTTCCCAACTCTTGTGTGTAACCCCAGGATCTACTATAATGTGGTGTGCCTTATATTTGAACAACTGTTATATATTTCTATATTATATTTGGATTTTATTTTTCATTCATTGTAGGTGCGCCTTATAGACCAGTGTGTCTTGTATATGGAACAAGTTTTAAAATACTCCTTTCAATGGGGGCGCGCCTTATAGTCCGGTGTGCCTTATACGAGGGAAAATATGGTAAAGAAATAAAATATCTCTTTTTTATTGATACAGTACTTTTGATGACTTAGGGGTAAGTATCCCAACTTAATGCTGTATTTGCAGCAGAAAAATAGCTATAATCAAATAAAATTAATAAAACAATATGTTTGTGATTGGCTGACAACCAGTTCAGGGTGTACCCCACCTACTGACTGAAGACAGCTAGGATGGGCTCACCTCTTGACGATAAGCAGATTAGAAAATAGATGGATGGAAGTTTATTTTTAGAGATTCATGCCTCAAGTGGATGACTGCAAACATCTTGGTAGGTGGGCAAGAGTGTGAATAAGTGTACTAAATCATACTATGCAGGAGCAACACAAAAATCTTCTACTTGGCTTATGATTCTATAAACACCACTATCACATACATAATGAAAGTCCAAAATATTTTCTGGAACAAAAATGCAACAATAAAACACTGTCCCCCTAAAATTCAGATATGAATTTTGAAGAAAAAAAAAACATGTGCCAGGATGTATACCACAATGCAATGCTGATCACAGTGCACGAGACTGCCCGTCTTTGTTGAATAGTGAACATTTACAGTAAACAAGTTGCTTTCATTTTATATTGCAAACAATGTATTTATTTCATACAATTGCAATCGACCGGGTAGTCTATTCCCAACTTTAATGCCATAACCTAAATTCAACTTTACCGCAAATTCATTTTCTTAACCGAATGTGACTTCATGACTCAACGTCCCGGCGAAATGACACTCTGGTTGGCAGACACACACTCATAGTCAGTCATATATTGTATGCATAAGGAAGAGTCTGTGCAGCAAGTAATTACCAATACTGGGGGATGAAAGAATCAATCTTTCATCACTACTACAAGATTATGTTCGGAACATTGGAAGAAACAGGCATTTGTCTGCACGCTACTAGGATGGGAAATGGGAGTGTTGCGCATGAGGTGACAGACAAGTGATTACATTCTCTCCCTATTCAAATCACATGGAGTTATTTCCCCCGCTAAGAAGTGTTCAACCATGATTTGACCCCCCCCCCCTCCTATAGACAGTTTCAGAAAAGTGAAAATCTGTTCTTTACTTTGTTCCCAAGTCATTTCTTATGCCATTAAAACATATGTGTTTATAACAAAGGCTGAACTGTTTATTGGGTGGGATACAGGTTAAGGTCAGAAGAAGAAAAACAAGAATATGAAATCCGCTTTTGTTCAAAACTTTCACTATCCCAATAATAAATGTGTCAATGTTGGTACGAAAAAATACAGCAATAGAACCGATGGAAATTAGTAAGTGAAAATTATAAGCATATCAGTGACATCAAAATTAATTTAGATGTCAAACATGGTCCAATGTTCCGTTTAAACAAGTGTTATATAGAAAGGAGACAGCTTTCGTGAACTGTGGATTGTTAATTGGGAATCCTATTTGAGCACAACATTCTTGGCTGTGCTGTCATATATAAAACCGGGTGTCATGCACAGTACCTACTAGTCAGCACAATCTGCACAATACAACATGAAGGAACATATTTGTAGGCATTCAGTAAAACTGATAAAGTGATACACATCCAACAATTGGTGCTGGCACTACAATTCTCACCATAATAGTATATCAGAAAACGGGTGGAGAGGGACATGGAGTTTTTCTATCGTGCAGCAAAAAATAAGTCTGAAGAAAAATTCAAACTCATTCCTTTATTGATTTCAACATAACCGTATTTGTGAAATAGAAATATTCATTGATTTTGTCACATTGCTGAAGCAGCTGATATCACCGTGGTGGAAATACAAGCCAAATCGTGTTTTTGATACATCAGTGAATTTTTTGACTTACGTCCCCTTCCTCTACAGTTGAAATCAAACAATCTCATTTTCTACAATTCCTTATTTTCTTTAAATTTAATTTCTAACTTTTTTTTTTTTACAAACATACAACAAAGCTGCCTTTTGCACAGCTGGCCATGGATCAATTTGCACCTGCCAGCCCTTTCCTTGTGATTGATTGAGGATTGGTCTGTGCCTGCCTCTTGTTCTGGTTGAGCTGGGAAGTGGTCCAGATCTCTCTCCCTGTGGCGCCAAAAAAGGATGATCGGTATTGAAAATGGATGGACAGATCAAGTCCAGTGTGCAAGCAAGAGTGTCATGCAACATGCCTTCAGCCACCGCCCAGGATCTAAGTTGCAAGATGAATAATCACCGGCACTGGTCCAATAACATCATGATTGATTGTCCCTCAGCCGCGCACTGTCTGAGATAACATTGCTCAAAGTGTTCAAACACAATGTCAACAGAATGTCCCCTCGTGGGGCCCCTGTTCGCACCCGGCCCCCAGAAATTGTATGTTGGCCTTTGACCATTCAACATGTTCAGCTGCAAAAAAACACGCTCCCTGCAGTCCGCATTACCTCAAGGGCAGGCAACAGTGGCAAATAGTGGCACATGCTGTTTATTGTAGGTCAGTGAGGTTTTTTTGTCTGAATATCCCCCCCCCCCCAAAAAAAAAGAAAGAAACCTAAAACACGTTTACTAAAGAGACAACAATGCATGAATTTATTCCAGTTTGAACAACCTTCCACCACTGTATTTGTAATCTCCAGTCTCAAATTTAAGGACCCAAAATGAAGTGGAGGTCAAAGCTTTGATATACCTTTCTTATCAGGACACATTTGCAGCAACAAATGGCGTCTGTCCATATTGTCAGTCAAGTCAAAATGAGTTACAATCCTGAGCCGCTGGCACCAATTTTCATTGGAAAAATTATATATATATACAGTAAAGTCTCGTTATATCGATATCGGTTATATCGATAGTACCGCTTATTACGATACTATTTTCATTTCCCTTGCACATTTCTAGTCTTTTTATGTATAATTAGTACAGTTTAGTACGATACCCGGTTATTACGATAATCCGGTTATTACGGTGCTCCTTTTCATCCCCCGCCGGCCATTTTTGTTGTTTATATCGATATATCGGTCACGCCATTGGTCGACTTGGTCACGTGGGCCGCCATCGGTCGCGCTATTGGTCGACTTGGCCGTGTGACTTTGTCACGTGACACGCCATCGGTCGCGCCATTGGTCGACTTGGTCACCTGTCTTGGTTACGTGAGCAGCTCTCCCGAGCAGACGCCATTTTCAGACGGCAGCTCGTGTGTATCAGACGGCTGCTCCTGTGTCTTCAACAATGGCGAAACGAAAGAATTGTGATCTCGGAACGAAGCACCGGGCAATCATGGCAGTTGAGGAGAATCCAACTCGGGGCAAATCCTCTATTGCCAAGGAATTTGACGTGCCACAAAATACTTTATCAACATGGTTGAAGAGTAAGGATAAAATAAAGACGGCATACGAAGCGCTGAACTTCGGACCTGGCTCAAAGAGTATGAGAAAGGCGGCACACCCTGATGTTGAGGACGTGGTGGATACCTGGATGAGGCAAGCGAGGAACCAGAACGTCCCGGTATCAGGAGCGATGCTGCAGCCCAAGGCTGAAGCGCTTGCAAAACAATTGGGCCATGACGACTTTAAATGCTCCAAAGGCTGGTTAAATCGCTACAAGGAACGAAAGGTACAGCAAGTCCTGAAGAAGGAATGAATGACTCTGTCTTTGTGTTGTCGTACATGTTTGTTTTTCCCAAGACGGCGGCCCGTGAACATGTGGCTCCCCTCTCCTGGCAAATTTGCGTTTTCATGTTTCATGTTTACTGTACTGTATTACTGTATGTTTGTGAAAGTCATTATAAGTGCCTTGCATGCTGGGTCCGAGAGGACATTACATAATGTCATCTGTGCTGTATGTAATGCATATTAGCATACAGTACCGTATTTGACAATAAAGATGACTTTGTTTTTTTGACTTTGGAAGGATCTGAAGCTACGCAAGATCACTGGAGAGGCCAAGAAAGTGGATCAAAACCAAGTTGACGACTGGCACAATGGCAGACTGCAAGAGCTGCTGAGGGATTATCACCCGGACAACATATACAACGCTGACGAAACTGGTTTGTTTTACAAGCTGCAGCCAGAGAAATCCTATGTCTACAAGGATGAGGATTGCCGCGGGGGTAAACGTTCAAAAGAAAGACTTACAATCATGCCGTGCGCTAACATGAAAACACCGAAAACACCATCAAGAACTGCTTCCGTCACTGCAAATTTGAAAATCCAGGGTGCAGTGAGGAAACATCTGCAGCTAACGAAGAGGATGACGACAACATTCCTCTTGCAGTGTTGGCTGAAAAGCTAAAAGTCGCCGACATTGCATCGTATGTCGCAGTCGACAAAGACATTGCGACATTCCCAAGCTCATCAGATGCGGATATCGCAGCGGAGGTCAAAGCCAAGTATGCCACAGGAGATTCCCGTGATGATGATGATGCTGATGACGATGAAGAAGAACCGACTGAATGCACACCTTTTGCAACTTCGACAAAAGCGTTGCAAGGGGTTGCGGACATGCGATCTTTCTTTGAATCCGTAGAAAATGCATCCGTTTTTTTAGAAACCTTAAACAAGATGGAAGTGTTCATATTAAAATATAAAAATGGGAAGCAGAAGAAGATTGATGACTTTTTTAAATAGCTTATATACATACTAATTGCAGTGTTATGTACATGTACTGTTACATGAATGCAAGCGTTTTTTGCAACAATGTTTGTTGTTTTGTCTGCTGAAGCGTCATGATTTTGAAAATGACTGTACATTCCATACTGTGCATTAAAGGGCAACCAACATCACTTTTTGTGTTTCTTGACTGACATCAGAAAAAGGTTTTATAGCATCTACAATACCCAAAACACGCAGTGTAATAAAACACCAAATCCAAACAATGGCTTCAGATTCGGAGAATATGCTTTCTTGTTAAAACATCCATTCATGGATATGATTCAAATACAGAAGAGAAAGAGTAAAGCATACATGTTTGCAATCGATTAAAGATTTACTGTATACTGTATCATATGGAGCCTGGGTGCCCTCTACTGGCGGCTTCAGGATACAACACGGTTCTCAGTCAAAAAGCTGTTGTAACGTCACAGCTGCGCGCCGGCATTCTATTCAGGCACTCTCGAACGTCACGTAAGTTATGTAAACGTTGCAGTTTTGGTTTTTCATCCATGTACAGTATTTAATTGTGTTGCATCCAGATATCTGTATTGTTTGCAACAATCACTGTTTTTCATATGATTGTACATGCTGGCGTTCGTGGCTTCGTGTGAATAGAACTTGACGATTTAGCATTGGTTGGTTGCATTTTTGAAAGGAAATAGTCATTAAAAAGTGTAAAGACGTTTTTATTTTATGCACAACTTTATTTTTCACTTCACTACTGTACAAAAAACATGTTAGATACGCAATCCATGAACCCAATGATGAAATTACATGCCAATGATGAAATTACATGCCATAACAAAGATGCCGCATTTACGCCCCCCCCCCCCCCCCACAGGGGGGGGTATCGATAGTCCCGGTTATATCGATATTTTCCGGATTCCCTTGAGTATCGATATAACGAGACTTTACTGTATATATATATATACACTGTATATAGTGCAAACCTACTAACTCACTTGAGCACTAGCTACTATTCAACATAGCTCCCATATGCTCCCATGCTATAAACCGAATGCTGTGTAATCGGAAACAGAGTAAATTTACCCCTAATTAAACCCGTAATATATGTACAAAAATATGGCAATTTATTGCATATCCCAGGATGAATGGCTTAACTACTGACGTGAAAGCCAAAACAAAAGCATCCAAATGAGATAGTTACATTCCATGATTCAGTGAGTGAACACTTTGTGAGTGCACACACAGTACGCAAGATATTATTTCAATTTGTGTGTCTGTGTGTGTGTTTATATGTGTAAGCCAAAACCTTATTACCTGTGTGAGTGTGTGCAGTGACTGTGTAGTGTAGCTTGTGTGCTTGCACGCAGTCTTTATTACAAAGACTATGCACCAAAGAGCTTACTATTACCTTGGCGTGTGTGTGGTCTCAATTAGCTTCTTCTTTGATACCAGATGATGCTCTGTGAACTAGCTTGCGTGTAGGCATTGGACATAGTGAAACCAGACCACGAATGTTCCACACATTCAGAAGGCAGCATTTACCCAGCGGTCTTTCATTAGTGAAGTTCATAAAATGCAGAACGATTGATATTCTGACCAACTCACTAAACAATGTAGTTTATCGACTGCATTGATGTTGATGTTTCTGTAACTTCACAATTGTCATGGTCTGGTTAGCGACCAACGGGTGGCGCTGTCGGCCCCGCCTGCACCTGCACAGGTGCTGGTCGTCCCGATCAATGGCGGACTGCCACCTTCGGATTGGCGACCAAAAAGTTGCGCTGTCAGCCCTGCCTACTGCCTCGCAGGTGCTGGTCATTCCCAATCAGTGACACTCAAAAGGACTCCCGGCACGACCATTCGCTGTCGGGTCATTGTTGAATGCATTGTATGCATGTTGGATGCTTTGTATGCAATTGTGTGCATTGTGTATTCATTGCATGCTGTGCATGTGTTTGTTTCACCTTGGCGGACTTTTAATATTGGTTTTCTTTTGATCCTTTGTATTTTTTCTGTTCAAATGACTTTAACAATTTAGATTTTGGTCCTGTTGACTTTATTTTAATACAATTTCTCAAATACAACCTGCTGCTCCCTCCTGCCTGCTTTTTGGGATCCGCAACCGCCATCACCACCTTGTAAACCGTGACAACCATGTACATTATTCTTCTGGCGTTGATGGGACTGTTTCTTTAGATGACTAGCTGCAATTATAATGTTGACACTATAAATAAATATGCACTGTTAATTCTGTTGTTAAATTCTCTCCTTAGCCCAAATGTTTATTGTTCCCTTGGGGCAGATTTGTAAGACAATTTTTGGTTAATTGTGTCAGCAAAGGTCTGTAAGCTATTTCATTCGTCATCAAGCTGGCACACATTTTTTTGGGAAAGGACCAGTGACGTGCGGTGAGGTTGATGGCTGTGAGGCACTGATGTCATCACAGTCAGATTCACAAACATGAACTATACAGAGTAGCTTATTCACCATTTGATTGGCAACAGTTAGCGTCCTTTGTTTAAAATGTTATGTCAGCATTCTTTATATAAACTGTAGCATAGAAAAAAAGAATAAAAAAAACGTGATTATCGTGTTAACTTTACTTATAAATGAAGTCCACACGCCGCTCCTTCTGAAGAAAGGCATCTGTACCTTCTTTGTAGAAGCTTCCTTATCTTTCTTCAGTTTCAAGTGTCTCTATTTCTTTCAATTTAGACATGTAATCCTCCATTCTGATAATAAGGCCAAGCAACACGAAAAAATGGCTAGATGGTTGCACTTAACTTGCTTAACTGTTTACTCTAGCTTGCTCTCACTAATTCAATTATTCTGCAGCCGAGGAGGCGCAAGTAGAATCTCTGTAATCACCAGCACCCCCTGTCATGAGGCAGGAAAACTGTGTGCCTCACACAGTTTTGATAAAAATAAAATAAAATAAAATAAACAATGTAGTACAAGTTTACTGACTCTACATTATATACACCAGCTAAACTGAAGGAAGCCAGAGAAAATCCATCACCATTTTTTGGTAGAAATTAATTGTCAATGATACTTTATTTCTTATTTATTTACAATGTATGTTGGGGTAATTCATAATGTTTCAATTTATAAGCAATACCCCATGAGATGCAACATCTCATTTTTTTTGCAGTTCCTCACGCTGATACAAAAAAAGAATCATAACATTTGGCCTTGGGACCAAACACAGATATCTTTCGACATCCCATATTCATAGGCCAAACACTCCACTCGCCACATCGTCAGCTAAAATGAAAAATAGTGATTTCCACCCATATACAATACCCACGTTGCAATACATTACATTAGGAGCCACAGCAATGTTTCCTAAAGCAGTTGAATCAGACACATAAACATAAAAAAACACAAACACCCTTCATAGTTTGGAACATACATTTTATTTAAATATTCCCTAAAAAAATAAAAAAATATTTAATTATAAATTAGATGTTATGTTTGGGTATCAGAATATTTTTTTTTCTTAAATTTGAGTCATTGCTTTAGACACATTATTTTGTGACTTGTGTGATTAGGATGAGAATGAATTTGAACATTTGAATATGTTCATTCCCACCTTTACTAAACAATTCCCGCTTTATAGCCCTGAAAAGGTACAAGTACTTTCATTGAATTATGATTATTAGCCCTGCGGTTTATGTATCAATTTTACCTTGAAAAAAGAACTGGAATCTGCCTCCAGAAAAATGGAAGACAGTGCATTGCACCAACTAAACATGTTATCTTTGGCGGGCCAGAGATGTAAACAAAAGTACAGCAATAATATAATAATATCCAAAAAACCTGCTTCATTTATTTCTGGTGAGACATCTTGTTGTTTAGACTTTGCCTTTTTCCATTTGAAGAGAATGTCTGTAGTGTGAACATGTTCGGCAAAGTTTGCTTTACTTGTATATTGGCCAACAGCTACACTCAGTCTTGTCTTTCTGAATGATGAATACAGGCCAACTCCACCTAAAGGGATGGAGGTTAATTCCTGCTTCCTCTTGTGGAAGGAATGACTATTTTTTTAACCTTCTGCTGTGGTCTTGGCATTGCTTGTATTATTTTTTTTTGCTGTACTGTGTAAAGAAATAAATCCATACAAGTGAAATGTGAAGGTAATTAAAAAAAGATGTTGATTCTAAGAGTTGCTGTGATATTGATCTATATTAAAATGTTTTATAGGGCTGGAAGCAATTTCTAAATGTCAAGTACAATGTATCTTGACTGTCCTGAGCTTTTATCTGTGTTAAAATGTTAATTCCTCATGTGAAAAAAACGCAAAAGTAGTGTTTTCATCCTTTCACCCATCTCAGAGCTTTCCTGCTCATTATTGCTCTCTAAACACTCTTCAGACAATCCAAGAAAACATTGTGGAGCCACCCTTGTACTGCCCCTGCAGAATAAACACATGTCCACTTTCTTTAGCATCTAGCGTGGCGTCCAACAAGCGTATCCGGGAAAGAGGCGCAATGAGCGGACCCCCCCAATCGAGGCGCCCTCCCAGGAAACTTTACTCAGTTTACTGGTTTGTGTCCGCAGCAGGCACCTTTAGGATGATGTCATGAAAGGGTGGGGAGTGAGGGTGTGAGGCAGCTTGAGTGAGCGAGTCATCTTAGTTCCAGGTTAAAAAAAAATCTATCAAATAAACCATCTTTCAAAAGAAATACAACACCAAAGTTCCAAATTCAATATATAATCATATATATGCATAAAATTAACTTTAATTGAGGAAATACTATCACACTGAACTATCAATTGTGACATCCATCCAACAATAAAGACGTGTATAGTGCACCATTATGTTAGAGTTTCAAAATGAAATAGTTGTCCCAGCCTCAACTTGACTTCTGAAAGAATGAATGGCAGGGCTCTGAAATGTCTGTGCTTTACAATTGATGTATCACTGGTGTTGTAAAAAAATAAGTGTAATATTTTTTGCCAAGCTAAAACTCAACCAATAATAATAATAAATAGTACTTTTCAAACTTAACATAAACAGTATGGTTTTATTGTATGCGTGTGATTGACCCCTACAAAAAAATATTAATGGCAAAGTAAAATACATTCATGAGTGGTAACATTAATATGATTGTTTGATTCCCTCACAGGAGTCACGGGTATGTTCGAGACGATCTCACAGAAAAAGACTGGAGCGCTTTGTCAAGCGGGCCAGTTCTGTCGTGGGTTGCTCGCTGGACTCTCTAGAGGAGGTGGGCAACAGACGGACGCTAGCTAAACTAAAAGCTATGACGGACAGCCCCTCCCACCCCCTCCTGCCCATCCTGACAGCTCTGGGTAGCTCCTTTAGCCAGAGACTATTACACCCGCGCTGCAAGAAGGAGAGGTACCGCCGCTCGTTCCTACCGACTGCTGTCAGGCTTCACAATTCCCAATGATCACATGTGAAAAAAAAAACAAAAAAAAAACTGGACACTTGTAAATATGGGTTGTTGCAATATATCTAAATTTCTTGCATTTCTTGATTCTGCACTATGTACAGTCTTGTTTATAGAACGGTTTTTGCACATCTACATTTGCACAGTATACAGTTGACATTTTTACTTTGTTATGCTTAGAATATCTTGTTTTCTATCCTTTCACTCCCACCCCAACCCCATCCCTCTTCAATTGCTGCTGTGGACTGCAAATTTCCCCATTGCGGGACGAATAAAGGTATTCTGATTCTGATTCTGATTCTGATTTGTCTGGGAAGTAGGCAGGGCTCACCCTGAACTGGCTGCCAGCCAATTGCACAGTGCATAGACAGACATATTTTCCCTCTCACTCACACTTGAAGACACCTTGGAATGTCCAATCAACCTGCCATGCATGTTTCTGAAATGTGAGAGGAAACCGTAGTTCCCAGAGAAAACCCACACAGCCACAAGTAGAAACTACAAATAGGAAGTCCTGAGGTGGAATTGAATCATGCACATCTACACTGTGAAGCCGACATCCCCACCAGTAGACCACCGTGCTGCTCTACAAAATGTAATTGACAAGTGATTTGTTTTGATCGACTCAGAGAAAGTCACATATCGATACTAACAGTGTGCTGTGAGAATGGCATGGACAGGAATTTATCAGGCATAGTACATTGTAATTGTTAAGGTGGTAGCAGACCAAATGAAACTAGGATGGCATTCAGTCTTGCAGCCAAGCCTGAATAAGTCCAATGAAATGATCATGTACATCCCCATTTCCAGCATTTTGTCATTGGCATTCATATATTCCTGCATTTGCTTCAGTATCAAACTTTAATGAGCTCTTCCTTGGCTCTTACCTTACACCACCACCCCCCAGCCCAGTATGTCTTGTCAAAGTCAATATTCATATTTGAAAATTCTTGAAAAATCACAAATCAAACTTCACCCTTTTAGTTTATAAAATAAAAATGTATGTACCACCATTTGGAAAGTTTGATTTCATTTATATGAGATTTTATGCGTGTGATTTACCAACCAGTGAGATTTTAATTAAGTTTTACTGACGAATGAAGCACTTGAAGTCTGTGTCAGCATCTGTGAGAACAATAGCGCTATTCACAAACAGAAGAGAACATCAAAAAGAGAAATAAAAGATTCAGGCCACATTGGAGTTTTTGAAAAGTTCTGTCAGACCACAACATTGTTAAAATCATCCCCATTTCACACAGCTGCTTGAATAGTGTCATGTGAATAACTTACTTGCATGTTAGGGTTAGTCTGCATGTGTTCAGGTTGAGAATTTCAGTGCAGTGTTTCTGTGTGGTCGCAGTATCGCAGTAAATGTACACATTGCTGGCAATGCGTAGTTAAGTTCTTTTTTTTTTGCTTTTTACACAAGAACTAAAGACTTAGCTATTTTTACTAGTTGGTTCTGATATCAAAGTAGACATAGTTAAAGGAGTAAATATTTCTTGTTTACGTAGATATTTTAATTATCTTTAGTAGCACAAAACACTGGTGCTACGCAAACTAAACAAACATCATCATTTGCTAATTGTCTCTATTGCATTATTTCACGAGTCCCAGCTGTAAGTAGTTATTGGGTGTTTTGTGATTTTACCCAGTGTTGCCAACGTTCCTATGAAATTGGAAACACTGTACTCTCTCTCTCTCTCTCTCTCTCTCTCTCTCTCTCTCTCTCTCTCTCTCTCTCTCTCTCTCTCTCTCTCTCTCTCTCTCTCTCTCTCTCTCTCTCTCTCTCTCCCCCCCCCCCTCTCTCTCTCTCTCTCTCTCTCTCACACACACACACACACACGCACATTAACACACATACACGTATACATATATACACACACAAGTCTGTCACCCATGGCGACGTGAATGATCTCTGTATGGACGCTGCCGAGGTGCACAAGGAGGGCATCTGGTCTTTTTCCCCTCTCAGTTGCTGAAATGTAAACACCCCAGTTGCCTGTATTTGCCAAATGAGCACCTGGTATTTCAAAGTGGACTTTTTTCATGTGAGGGAGGGGGCTGTGGGAGGGGGGTAACTGTTCAGTATTATGCAGACTTCCACACAAACAGGCTGTTGCACACTTGCCGTTTTTTACCACCAAACATATCACAGGGGCGGGGGAGGTGGACCAGCAGGCCCACACATGCACACGTTGTAGATTCATATAATCACTTTAACGCCTCACCATCGAAACATCTCATTGGTATATTCACAGTGTACGAGTGTGTATGCGCCACACACACACACACACACACACACACACAAACACAAACGCACAACGCACAACACGCACACACACACACACACACACGCACGCACACACACACACACACACACACACACACACACACACACACACACACACACACACACGCACACACACACACACACACACACACACACACACGCACACACACACGCACACACACACACAGATTGCAAACACTTTGTCATTCTCTCACCTGGCCTTGTGTTTAGTCTATACGCAATGTAATGGTATACGGTAGGATTACTATGATTCATCTGCACTCCATTACAGTGGGTATGTGTCAAGACTTTCAGTCTTTGTCCCAGTGGGTTGTTTGGGCTTTTCCATCAAACATTTAGCCAGAGATGAGACAGATCGCAAAATGTGTGCCTGTGAGAAATAAAGGGTCAGACATACTGTCATGAGTTATACGCATTTTCACAAAGTTTCACAATGTTAGTTAATTATTCATGTAAATTCATCAAAACATGTCTGTTAAGTCTGTGTAAGCTCTCAGTCGTACAGGAGTGGTCCATCGATGAGAAGGTTTCTTCAGCCGTCATCTGTACAAAAGTGAAGGTTTCGGACGTTTCGCCTCCTATCCAAGAGGCTTCGTCAGCGAACTAAAGTCTGACTGGTCGTATCGGCCCTATTTATATATCCCTAATGTCCAGACATGGTAGCGCCGGACACAGCTATGATAGGTCCCTACTCTCAGGTTGGGGGGGCAAAGAGTCCTTTGGCAACATAAAATTCCTACTTATTTCAAACCGATAAACACGTTAAGGCAAAAATTAGTGCATCCAAAAGATAGGCTACCAAATGAAAAACAAAGTAATGTAGTTTATTCCATACATGGTAAGAATGAAAATTGTAAAGAGCAGTACATTGGGGAGACTCAACAAATTCTCAAAAAAAGACTTTATCAACATCGCAGGGATAATACTAGTGGGCCTCAATCGGCAGTACATTTGCACCTAAAAGCTAGCAACCACTCATTTGACGACAATGAGGTTAAAATCTTAGCGAAAGAACATAGATGGTTTGAAAGGGGGGTAAAAGAGGCGATTCTTATAAAACAACAAAATCCTTCATTAAACCGGTCTGGTGGTGTGAGGTTCAATTTGGATCGTTCATACAATAGCCTGCTCAGGCAAAACAGGTTAGGCAACTTTCGCAATGCTGATGAGGGTCGTTATGCTGATGAGGTGATACCGGGGGGAGTGGGTGTAATAGGCCAATCGTTAGTCAGGAATGTAGGAACAATCAGTGGGGCCACAGGGGGGGGTCCCGTGCCCCCCCCAACCTGAGAGTAGGGACCTATCATAGCTGTGTCCGGCGCCACCAGGTCTGGACATTAGGGATATATAAATGGGGCCGATACGACCAGTCAGACTTTAGTTCGCTGACGAAGCCTCTTGGATAGGAGGCGAAACGTCCGAAACCTTCACTTTTGTACAGATGACGGCTGAAGAAACCTTCTCATCCATGTCTGTTAAGGCAATTCACTCTCCGAACACATTGTAAACATTGTTTTGTTTTCTTACACATCATTTTATGTTCTCGGACCTCCGTTTTATTATACATCCGGTCAATGACATCACATCCGCCGGTCTTAAAAGTGCTCCGAAAACAGCTTGGCTTTTTCTTTCGCCCCAACCATCTGCGGGAGCCAGCCTGCACCACTGGGTGTATACCAGTATGTGCCGCCCCAAAGATTAAAGAATCTTTTTGTTCTTACTTTTGATTCCTGCTTGATTAATAAATGACCCGAATAGTGTCTCTGATATAGTTTTGCTTTGTTTAATTGTTTTGAAGTGTTTATTGTACTGAGTGACTTAGAATATGAATATTTTACCTGGAAAATAACTACATATTTTTCGGCATTTGAAGATTTACAATGTCATTTTTAATATACATTTAAAATTCAGAACTGATAGAAGGAGCATTGTGTCATTTTATGGTGCAAAAATAAGATATTTAAGAATTAAAATTTTTAAACCAATACTACTTTACAATCAAACATTGATTAAAGGAAGGACTACGAATTGGTAGTATGTAATTGTATTTAAAAATTTGTCTTTGTAAATGTTTTCTGTTGACTAATATAGCCATATGATTCGCAAGGGTGTCACTTATTGTTTATTTATTTATTTTTCTTCCATAATGACTCAGGAAGAAAAAGTGTTAAAATTCACGAGGTCTCAGCAACAAACACACTCATAAATGTAATCACTGTTGTCACACATTTGCCGATAAGGAAATATCCCAAAGACAACATCACCAGTTAGCCCAGAGAGCCTTTTACTCATCACTCTTATGTCTCTTTTAAAACGGAAAATATGCTCATGTTGCTGCCACAGTTGTGATTTCTGGTCTGTTGCTTTTGGGGCTGATTCACATTCGTGTGATAACAGTCCGTCATGCTAGTGCATGCCTCATCATAAACAGTGAGCAAAGAGCACTGGCTGTCTGTCACCAGCACACACCGGCACTTCCTGGCCCCCACCATCTCAAAGCTGACTGTGGTCTCATTGGTTGAAAGTCAAGTAGCTCCTTTGAATTCCAAAACACATTCCATGACACACAATCATCCAAATCCAGTCTAAAGAGGTAAGTGTTTTTTTTTTTTTTTTTTTGAGACAGTAATTTGTGTGCGTACACTTGTGGTTGACAGCGCAGATGAGTGACTCCAATATGACTGACTATTTTGGCGTTTGAGTCTTTAGTTACTTCCACACAGTGTTTTTAATGGATACTTTTTGGCTGTAAATCCACCTTGACTGCTCCTCGGAAACTACACAAAGACTCATGCCGGTTAGCTGGCTGGCACAATAGTAACAAATCTGTGTTGATGTAGGCCTCAACGAGTCAACCAGAATATCTGAATAGATCATTGCAAAATGCCATATGAGTTGGTTATTGTACTTGTCATCCGTCCACACGGTGCTGTTGATCAGTTCTGTAAACTCACAAAATACTCCACTGCGAATATCATATTGTCATTTCCTGTGGCCAGAAGAAGTGTTAGTAATATTTTCAAAGTCTGTGCGAATTGCAGAATGCTTTCAGGAATAAGAGCATGTCCACTTTGCCGCATCACAATTTGTGGAACCATCAAATGTGTCATTAACCTGATTTGTGTGACTGAGTTCTGCTTCTGTTGTATCTGTTAAAATAAAGGCTTTTGCTGCTTTATTTTGAAAGAGGTATGTTTTAATGAAAAAAAAAAAATCTTCTGAGTTGTTTTTTTTTTTGCTATTGTTTTCTTGATTACGTGAACATTTATAACAGCTGCAGTTGTTTTTTGAGGTTGCTTATGCCTGCTTATATACATTTTGTTATCACATTTGTTGACTGTTAAAGCTTTTCAGAGGTCTGTGCTCAACCACATATCCCTGTAGTTAATTAGTCAAAAACACTTGACATTTAATTATGAGCAACATTTCAAACATATGTAACTGAGTTGTGCACAAGATTATTAAATTATGAAGGAAATCACGCCTTCAGGCCCGCCCATAGTTTCCAGAACAATCTGGACGAGATTTAGGGTGAGTCGCATTTCTCTGATGGTCTGGATTAACACGCATTATCATGACAATATATTATTTTGTTTCCCCTTTTGTACTGTCTAGTGCAGGGGTGGGCAAACTCTTTGATTCGCGGGCCGCATTGGGTTCTAAAATTTGACGAGGGGCCGGGCCAGGAGCATTTGGAGGGAGTGTTTGGGCCGGAATTACTAACCCTAAAGCATTAAAGGATAACCGACGCCTCGGGACAAGTTATGTACATAATTTATAAAATCACTTCAAATGACTTCGACTGAGCGTATTTTACAAAGATTCCACAGTATATATCTATAGTTTACGTTTTAAGACTGACGCTGAATATTCATGAAGTCTTGTTTTCTAGTTGATGACGATCCCCATTGACGTCACGTTTGGACCGCCCCTGACTGAGAAAGCGACACACAATGCATTTTGGGTACTATGTTTGGTCTGAAAACTTTGTGTTGATCCGTGTCATTGACGGCTCGAATTGATATGGGAGGACTCCTTGAATCAATTGCAAACATTTCTGCTTTCCTCTTCAGAACTATTTGAATCATATTCATAACTGGATGAGTAACAAGAAAACATCTTCTCCGAATCTGAAGCCATTGTTTTGATTCTCGAGCAAGGCGTGACGTCACGAACAAGGGGGTGAGACCTTCTGAAACTGGCCATTTCCAGATTCATTTCGAAGTCATTTTTATTGGTGTTTTTCATTTAACTAAAAATATCAGCCTGCCTGATTTGGGTATTTTAGATGCTATAAAACGTTTTTCTGATGTCAGTGGGAAACAAAAACAAAAAATGGTGCCGGTTGTCCTTTAAATGTAGTGTGTACAAACCTCATAGCACAGTAAGAACACTACAACCCAATTTATGAACTGTCTTTCAAATGTGAAAAATATCCCTGATCAGTTAATAAATTTGTCTCAAGGAATATGGTGTTTACATATTATTTCGCAGATACTTGGAGGAGGAAATGGAAATAGATTAAAATAACATATGCACTGTGATTTATCAAAATTGCGTCTGTTTTAAATAAGTTTTCATTGAAGGGGCAAAGTTAAAGAAATCAACATTTATTGAAAAATGGAATCACTTTCAACATTCAAAACATATTATTACACAACGAAATATGCAAGCTCAAAAATACCTACCTGTGTTAAATTCCGCCAAATCATAGATGGTTTGTCCTGACGCGCGCTCAACAAACTCTCCACTGACGCCCTCGCCTTCACGCGCAAACAATACACGTGTACCGTCGCCGAGCACACAGACATAGGCTACCTGCAGTGGAAATTTGCATACACGGCACGGCGGCCAATCAGAAGCCTGCTTCTTTCTTCCGGACTTTCTCAAGATGCACAGAACCTCAGCCCAGAAGAAAGATTCAAAAGAAGCTAACAACATATGTGACGCTACAAAACGTAAATTTACATTAAACCGTGACTGTGAAGTGTACGTGAGACTTATGAAAGGGGCTTGGTGGCTCGTAGGAAGCAATGCAAACGTTGCATTGTGCACCACAATGGCAATCGACTACTGCAGCAAAATCTACAGCCATGCACATTTACCGTAAATTAAGCACGGTAGCGTTTGTCGTAGGTACATTCTTCATTTAAAAAAAACTTCATACTTTGTGCAAATGTTTTTTTATGTGATTAGTTGTTTCATTGTGCTTCAAGTTGGGAAAAATGGGGCAGGCAACTTTTCAGTTATCTGCCTTGTTTTCCGCTAACTTTTTGTCATGAGTTTCAGACACTGTTTTTACTATAATTAGGGCAAGTTCGGCGGGCCGGATTAAAAAGCCTAACGGGCCGTATGTGGCCCGCGGGCCGTAGTTTGCCCATGTCTGGTCTAGTGTCTAATTAGTTCCCTTATTCATTTCGAGTCCAGATTACTTTTTGTGTCATTATTTAATTCACGTTTTGTCGAGTGGAACTTTGAAGCACATTGGCTTCATAGTGCTTTTCTGTTGCGCAGTTAATCACAAGACGAAACCCATGCGACTTCACCCATCCCTTCTCCATACTGTGTTGTAGGTAATAATTGTTTCATTTCGTTTTTATTGAACAATAGTTTAGTTTCTTGTGTCGTGTTTGATTTGCCCGTGAGTGTTCGTGGCGGATTGAACTGTGCGCCATCGCAAGTGCACCGCGTGTTCTGCCGAGTCTCCGTGTATGATGCGTTCAGTGACATAATGTAAATAACAGCGAACTTGTGTTGTATTCTCTTTTTCTGTAAATAACCACGATACGATCACACGTTGTTCATTCTGTTTTGTTATCTACAATGTTTTGCATATTGAGAACAATCTGTAAGAGATTTAGGTTAATCACAAGACGAAACCCATGTGACTTCACCCATCCTTTCTGCCATACTGTGTTGCAGAAATAAAAGAAATAAAAAGACACATCCACGCGTCTCGTCTTAAGACGGCAGCATCATGGAGATGAAGACAGTCACTGTTGTGACACTCGTCACACATAACAGACTCGAACAAGTTTGCATTGACTTCTCAATTTCCATCTCTGATGTTTGACTGCTATTAGAATGACCTGATTGACTTTTTAAAAATATCATTTTTTCCCTTTCCTCTTGTCTTATTCTTTCACACTTTTGGGGAATTATGAGCTCTGTGGTGTTTTACGATGTGCTGGGGGCCAAGGTGCTCTCGATTAAAAAGAAAATTGAAAATTGAAATCACACTTGATGAAACAAACAGATTTGCATGAACCTATCCATCTGAGATGGGAGTGACCAGCTCCAGGCAAAGAACTCTCCTGCCTCTGAACTGTGTAATATACTAAATTAATTACTGGGCCGTAATTGGAGAAATATGTCATTGAGTTTGAGGCGAGGTCAGATAGAGTGGTGTAACCCTGGTAGGCAAAAGGTCATGGTTCTTGTTAATAACCTGGGATGAAGTAGGTGAAACCTAATATTTATTATATTTATTTATATATAAGCTACTATATATGGAGCTAATGTGTGATCCACCTTATGTTTTGATTGTTTTACATCGTATCGCATGATATGTGCTCGAGGCAGCTGTTTATTCATAATGTATTATCTTGTTGCTTTTACCAACAAATTATGTATCATAACGGTATGTCAACTTAAATGTCAAGTGAAATTTTGAAGCAATTATTCTGTTGGAGCTGTGGGACCAGTTTGTAAGAGCTATCGCTGCGCGTATGACATTTTGTAGTCGCATGAAATATCACGAACCTGACTTTGTATGGACACACGAGAGACAATACTTGGGTGTGTTTGGAGCTCTTTGCTTTTTGGTCATTGGTTTTTATAGCTGCTGATTGCCATAAGAGGTCAATGGGTAGGGTAGGGGGGCTCATGGGGCAAGTGTGGCCAGACAGGGTGACGCGCTTCCTCCGTCTTTGTGCTTTGAGCCGTTTACCAGATAGAGGTCTCATCTAAGCGGGAATTTCACACATTACTGACAATGTGGCTTCTGTCAGCTGCCGCTCAGGGAGCCTTTAACGTCCTTCCTTCCGTCTCTTTCCAGTCTCTTTTTGAATCATCACGGGACCTCTTTGTTAAAAGAAAAGTCAGGGGTCCAGATGACTGGTCATGAGTCAATGGATGTGTGCCGAGGGCTGAGTGTCGTTTTTTTGAGATGGTCTGTTGGTTTAGTTGAGAGAGGACATTGTTGTTTCACTTGATGTTGAAAACATAGCGTGGTCAAAGGTCAAGCAATCTCCTCATGTAAAGAAGATGTTCACAGCATGCAGATGGAGGAGGATGTTGAAATTCAGGAGATCTTTCTACATTTCTTTGTTTCCACATCTTTAAGCCATCCATGAATACTTACTGGCCATTTTTTCTGGACCCTAAATAATATTTGTGCATGACATAAAATGCTGGTTATATTGAGAGATTGACTGGAGACCAACTACTTAAGAGGTTGCTGCCCGACACTGCTTTAAATTTTTTTTTATTTTAAGGCACAAAATTCAGTTCATGTGTAGATGGACAGAAATAAGAATCTCAATTATGATAACAAATAAGTAAATAAATAGATGTCCTGTAAATAGATGTCTCCTTAATTTCATAGCGGATTCCCTTGACTAACATGATCATAAAACATGTCTCATCACAGATATGTGTGCCTTCCTGAAAAGGAAAGGCCACATTCTCTCCTGTAGTGAGACACGTGCTACGAAGAAGGTGAGCCTCCTTGTACCCCCAGTGCTCTCGCGTCTCAGTCTAAATGACAAAACAAACAAGATTACACAAAAACAAAACGTCATGCTTGTTTTGTTTATTAATAAGTGATTGTAAAACAGAGAAGTAAAGGTTGTTGTCTTTCAGGCGATGTGTGTGTTTGTATGTGTGAGGGGGAGGTGGAGTTATTGAAAAATATGCTTTCATATATGCTTTTTATATGGACACAGACGAAATAATTACACATATGAGACGTGCAAGAAAGGTTCCAGCTGTCACAAAAGATACAATTCAAACCCAAACTACAAACTCTTGAGTTGTTCCCATTCAACGACATCTCCCTTGAGTATATAACTATGACTTCAGCACTCTGCAGCCATTGCCCCCTCAACTCCCCACTCCAAACCCCATGCTTAGCATAGCCTCTGTGTCAGGTCATCAAACAATGAGTAGAGTGAGTGATGACACCAATGAGACCGGACTTGCTATTTTTGTGTATGACCCTGAGACCTGGATATGAGAGCCTTCAGTGGAAGAGTCCGATGTAGCCTCGGGTGAAGAGAGCAATTCAGTCAAAGTCCCAAATCAAAGTCATGCTGATCGCGGTTCTCACTATGAGGAGTATTGTTCATTGTGAGTTGTTGTCAAGAAGATAAAAACGCATATTTAAAACAATCCTCTTTGGCATTCGACTCAGCATGATTCCGACTTCATCTTGGTTTCACTCCCTGGTGGCTGCTACTATCTTTGTAACTGCTTTATTTCCTGTATATGATTGCTGTACATGTTAAGCACTTTATTAAAGCTTCAGCTGTTGTTATGGCGCTATATAAATCAATATGTATTGTATTGTATTATATGTGAGCTCTAACCCACTCAAATAAAAACAGGGAATGCTCATTTTTTTATTGGTGGCACCCCGGTGTTGTTGATGGCTGGATCACATCAGCAGGAAGTCAAGGCAGAAAACAGACTGTGCCATCTGTAACAAAAAATTAACACTACATATGTTAACAGTGCATTGGGACCGTTGCTCGGCATAGGAGAAACTCAAAGTGGACTTAATTTACAAAGTCTTGATTATATAGGCACACATCATAGCTCTTTGTACTGTCATCTCGCTTCTTCAATGTCATGATGAATACACTCAACCGCACATTGTGTACAAACAATGCTAAACACAAAGGTTGCTAATAGGAAAGCCTCTGAAAAAATGCACTAGAAATGACCGGAAAGGGGTTTCTCTTATGCAATTTTACCTGAAATATGTCACACCACTCTATTCAGAGGGTCCACAATACTCATGAATCGGAGCAGAGCAGAGTTAGAAGTATATGCAGCAGGCATGGTATCACAGAAATATCACAGATTTCTAAAACAGTCATTTAATATGTAGGGCAACATAGATATAAATTCAATACACATTTGGTATGTTTATGAGGACTGTGCAATTGCATTTATGTGCAATGGAATGGAGTCATGTGTGGAAAATAGAATATTTTTGATCCATCCATGTTTTTTGTTTTGTTTTGTTTGTTATCGTGGAAGTAAAATGGACCACATACCAGCCATAATGTACTTCTCATTCTTTTTGCAAGGAATTTTTGAGAGTTAACTTTTCTGGCAGAACTGCAGTTAGTACATTTCAACATGATTAAGAATGGAATTTTCCATAGAACTAATTTAAATGGAATTAAATTAGGGGAGGGAGTATGAGTTCATTAGTTTAATAAGACTTGTAAGATAGGAGGTGTTTGGGAAAGGAAAATCTTTTTTTTTGCGTTATAGGCCCCTTTACATATCTCCATAACATGCCAAAGGTACCGCGGGGGAGGCAATTTAGCAAATTGAAAGATACTCTCACAGAGCTATGGGGGTACAGGTGCGGATTGAGTCTTTTGATGCGTCAAATGTGAAAAAAGAAATTCTCAGCTCCTCAAATTCAATGCCCTTTCTTTCACCATTGATTAAAATTGTAATGGATGCGTTGAAGCTGTGAAGGTACAAAGTCAGTTTGCATCAGGTCACTCAATCCAACCTATCCAACCTATCCATCCATTCCTCCCTCCCTCTTTCCCTCTTTCCTTCCTTCCTTCCTTCCTTCCTTCCTTCCTTCAATCCTCCCTCTCTCTCTCTCTCTCTCTCTCTCTCTCTCTCTCTCTCTCTCTCTCTCTCTCTCTCTCTCTCTCTCTCTCTCTCTCTCTCTCTCTCTCTCTCTAGCTAGCTAGCTCCATCCGCCCTTCTATCCATCCATCCATCCATCCATCCATCCATCCATCCATCCATCCATCCATCCATCATTTCCATCATCACTGTACATTTACAGTAAAGTCTCGATCGGTTATATCAATAGTACTGCTTATTACGATGCTATTTCTATGAACGCAAGGAGAAAATTTACATGCCGCAGGATCGGATATATCGATAGTCCGGTCATCGATATTTTTTCAGACTCCCGAGAATATCGATATAACGAGACTTTACTGTATTTATTTAGTCATCTATTTATTTATTCACGTTCATCAGCAGTACTTTAGTGACCTCATTACTTTGTTTCGGGTTACATGTATTTATCTCAATGCATCTCTGTGAGTCTCCATGCAATTTCCTTGAAAACAAAGCCAGTATTGGATATAATTCAATGCATGATCTAATTTACAATTTCCATACCAAATACTCTGGAGTACAGTAAATGTAAGATTAGCTCTTTTTTTGTGGGGACAATGAGCAATATGAACAATGGTGTACTTCATTAATAATAGTGGTGCTCTTAGGATGTCTCCAAGGGAGCAAGTGTGTGTTGTTGATCAAACTGAATTTGTTCATATTGCAACTAGTGGAGTGGGCCTACGCTTGAAATGCAAATTACTCAAGCCATCCTGTTCCAATTGATAAAATACCTAACACACATTGGGTACTACAGCAGTAGGTCAGGTTAATGTTTGGAGAGGCTCTTCTCATATTGCTCCATTTCTGCTTTCAAGTCATTTACTTTCCCAACAGTCTGCTTCCCAAATCAAAATGTTTATGCACTTAATCACTGTAGGGTTTCAAGATTTGAATGCAGAGCAGTGGACAGTTTCTTTAAATAATCAGTGGTTTCACTGCATAAATGTTATGTTCGACAAATGTGGTATTTCTGGTATATCACTGACTGCTCGGGCACAACGGTGACAACCTGTGAAAGTGTTGTTATGTGGCCCTAAGCCATTCATTTGGACAGATGTAATTTTACTGACTCTTAATTTGGGAAACTATAGAATAAAGCATACAGTACTTGGAATTGTGTTCTAAACATCAAGCCATGTGTGGACATTATTATCATTGTTGAATTAGAGATCTATCGTGTCAATCAATTGTATCGACTTGATCTAGCGAACGGCGATCTACATATAGGACTAAGAATTCATTAGAATCAGATCAGAATCATCTTTATTGCCAAGTATGTAGAACACACAAGGAATTTGTTTCCGGTCGAACACGCTGCACTAGTATCATCAGCAAAAAAATTGCAAAGTGGCACTATACAGTTCTATTTGAGTTACTATTTAGAGAGTTATTGGCTTGAGGGAAGAAGCTGTTTAAATGTCTGCTGGATTTGGTGCGCATGGATCGGTAGCGCCTGCCTGAGGGGAGTAGCTGGAAAAGGTGGTGGGCAGGGTGCGGAGGTTCCAGTATGATTTTCCGCACCCTAGTTTGGAGTCTTGCAGTGTGCAAGTCCTCGAGAGTGGGTAGGGCGGTGCCAATAATTTTTTCCGCCCTCCTAACTGTCCGTTGAAGTCAGATTTTGTCCATTTTTATGGCAGCCCCGAACCAAACAGTGATGGAAGAACACAGAATGGATTCGATGACAGCCGTGTAGAAATGTTGCAGCACCTCCTGTGGCAGGCCATGTTTCTTTAGCAGCCTCAGGAAGTACATTCTCTGTTGGGCATTTTTTAGGATAGAGTTGGTGTTGGTGGAGTTGGTGTTATTAGTAGGAAAAGGAAAGGTTTGTTTGCTTCACTGGTTGTGTAATACACAATTGATACAATCAAATTCAAGTATTTTGTCTTATTGGTCGGCAAACACTTTTGTTGGGGCTCATCCATTAAATAATATGAGATTCCTGTATCATATTGGTAGCGGGAGATTATAATGAGACCAAGTAATGTGGGTTTAGGTCACAGTAGGTTACAGTTTCTTATATTTCTGAATAACCACAGTCCACATGTGATTGAAAAAAAATCACATTGACACTGTCATGTTTATACTTTGTGGTGAGCTCGGATTTAGGCTGGTTTTACAATGCACGGTTCAAGTGAAACGCTACCTTTTCAGCGGTCCGTTATTAACCTGTAAACCTAAACATCGAATCAAAGGATGACTTGGTGGACTACTGGTTAACACATCCACCTCGTAGTGCAAAGGTTTGATTGAGACAATGGCCTTCCTGTGTGGGGTTTGGATGCTCTTCCCGTGCTTACATTGGTTTTATTAGGGTACTCTGGTTTCCTACCACATTTAAAAGAAATGCTTTCAGATTAACTCAACTCTTTAGATTGTCCCAACGACTCAAGTGAAAATGTTTTTTCCAATGTGCACCTTATGATTGCCCAGAAAACAGTTCAGAGTGTACCCTGCCAATTGCCCAAAAAAGCTGGTATAAGCCCTAGCACACCTGTGACCTTCGTGGGGAAAAGTGGATTAGAAAACGGAGGCATCGGTGAAGCTGTGTGTGTCAGACTGAAACTATGCATGGGGTCAACAGTATTATTTTATTGTACATTTGGGATTGTCACAATTCAATATCATGGAGTGGTTTTACCTTTGATGTCCACCGATCCACATGATGAAACCACTTCCATTATGAATGGATATCAGTCAACTGCAGAAACACAGGAAGAGTAGACGAAGACACCAAATGAAATGCAAGCTATGGATATAAATAAGTCTAGGTGGAGACTGTGTGTGTCTTTGTCATTGACATGCAAACTATTATCCATCCAGCGCTAAATACCAAGGGATGAAAATTAACATCCATTTTGATTTCCATCAAATAACACCAATGCTTTTCCAGCAGACGTGGCAGGATTGGAGCTGTACTTATTTACTATGCAGTTATTCATTATTCATGTTTATGTGCATGTGCCTCATGACTGCTTTATTCAGAACAGGGTTTTGATTCTGGTGAGGGGAATTTTAATGTCTAACAGATTACTTCCTTGAATTTTGGAAGCTTTGTGGTAATCACTGCAGCTGTAAGTGTATCTGGAGAGACCAGAAATTGAAAAGCAGCCACCACAAAAGGCTTCACAGTTCCGGATGAACCGTGAAGCCATGCTTTAAAACAAGAACACATGCTATGTCCCAGCACTAGTACCAGTACTCCGATTCATGTCGAATGGGATAACAGTTCAACAGAGAAATTTATCACCATAAGGCCAGATCAGTTTTGTGTGGAGTCATTTTTTTAATCTGCAGACTGTAAGTAAACTCAAAGCACAATTAGCAGGTTTCCTGCTAATGTAGTCGTCTGAGAGACTGTTATTTTTAACACTTGAAAAAGATGATTACATCTGAAGCATTCATATTAGGCCGTTAATTAGTATCACTTGCAATTCACCAGACTGAAACCAGAAGCTTTAAAGCATTTTTCCCTTAGCGTGACCATTGAAAAACACCTTGGTCAATGTCCCTTTGAGAATGACTCGCACAGGTGCCCTCACACCTCCTGGGTCATCTGTCGCCTGACTTTGAAAAGGGCCACACACTCTCTCTCTCTGTCTGTTTCACAGAGCAAAGGATGTCTGCTATTGTAAAACCTCCAACCTTGACCATGTGTACTTATTTGTCATTGCAAGGCTACAATTTACATGTACATTTGGTGGGTTTAAAGCTTGTTTGACTGTATTTTTTTTTGCCCTATAGGATGCCAACATATTTCTTCATACCCTGAAGGTGACTGTAAAAAAAAGACAAAAAAAAAACCCCAACCAATATACTTAAATGTCTTTGGGAAGAGACACGCAATGTAAAATTTAAAAAGTAAACACTTTGATTTCAATATTGCTGCTCCCAGAGTATGTAAGTTTCACAAAGATTAATACTTCAAGTTGTTATGTTTATCATTTGACTTTATGTTTACAGTTTTGTTAAGTGCTGTGTTACAGATTTAGCTGTTGTGAAAGTGATACAAAAATCAAGTTGTATTGTATTGTATAAAGTTATTTGGAGAATCTACCTCGCCGAAAAAGTGTGCTGCAGCATGTAATTTCCAAGAAATACACAGGAGAATATGACCCCCTGTGAGTAACCTGGATACCCAATGAGGTTCTTGGAAGGAGGAGATGGACCCAATGGCCCATTGGCAGTGGGAATGACAAGTGGTGTGGGAACCACCCCTCCCCCCCACAACCACACTTTTTTTTCTGTGGGAAATCACATCAAGTGATCATCAGTGAGGCAAAGCGATTAGTATGTGATTGGGTTAGGTGGACGGACGGGAGAGTAACGTATCCTCAAAGACAGGAAGTCAGGAGGTGACATAAAGGCAAGGGGTATCTGAGACAAGAGTGTGTGTGTGTGTGTGTGTGTGTGTGTGTGTGTGTGTGTGTGTGTGTGTGTGTGTGTGTGTGTGTGTGTGTGTGTGTGTGTGTGTGTGTTTTCTTAGCTGCAGCATTTGTTCAGCCAGAGGTGACAGTTTCAACCCATGTGTCTGATCCCACTTTACTTAACCTCAATGCATTTTTCATCAACTAAAACTCATTATTACCTTTATATTATCATCTGCTCTTAAGGCATCAGCAGTCAGTCTCCGCTCCACTTTTATGGAAAGAGAGATAAATGTCCTCACCACAGATGGAGTTTGAGATGGTCTTTTAATGACTTATATCATTAGAATACATTGGCAAAAAAAATGTTGCTCGTTTTTTTTGTTATCCCATTGCAGTCCATAGAAAAATCAATCCGTCAAGACCAGATATAATTCGTTTCACTATGATGTGGTTGAGAATGGAAAATCCTAATCCTGAGTGGTCCACTTCAGGGTAGGCAGGAGTCTGACAGCTATGAAAGTATTGAGAAATATTTGAATTGCCAATGAATTCAACAAAGAAATGAGGACAGAACCTATCGAAAAAATACAGTGAGACCTCAACTTACAAACACCTCAACGTACAAACTTTTTGTCTTACAAGCGTCAAATTTATGAAAATTAAACCTTATAATAAGCACTATTTTCATAATACACACCCACCAAGGCTGGCGGAGTGATCTTCGGCGGAATCACATGACCGAACAGCACCAGAGGTTAAGTTACCAACAGTCCTTATGGAAGGTGACTCTCCTTCCATAAGCCATCAACGACCATCTAAAAGGTAAATACAACTTTATTTTACAGCACAGTTTATTTCTTTAATTACAGTCGTCATGTAATGCGCCTCTCTTTCCAAACAGCAATTCCCTCTGACCTCCGACCTCCAACACCATTCCATCAAGCCATAAATGACCATCACAAATGTAAATAAAGTGACTTTTTGATACAATGCAGTGTATTTCTTTCGTTGCAATACAATAGCACATGTATTATACATAGAATAAGGTATGTTGTGTGTAGTTTTAAGGCTTATTTATTTGAAAAGTATATTTTATGGAAACCCGGGAACGGATTATTCCCATTTTAATGGTTTCCTATGTGAATTTTTTTTTTAGATACACACTTTTCGCCTTACACACTCTGTCTGGGAACCAATTAAGTTCGTAAGTTGAGGTCTCACTGTACTGCATGACGATGGATTTTTCACCTTTTATTCATTTTTTTACTATTCATGCTGTTTTACAGTGTTATGGTCCACGGCCGTTGTTGCTTGTGATGTATATCCAGGCATGCACAGACAGGATATAAGTGTGTTGTAACAGACACATTCAGTCGGGAGGGATGGATGGATGGATGGATGGATGGATGGATGGATGGATGGATGGATGGATGGATGGACGGACGGACGGACAGATAGGTAGGCGGATAGATAGACAGATAGATAGATAGAAAGTCACTTTTAAATGATTACTTAATTTCCATGTGTACATGAGGATTTGAACCCGATGGTATCGAACCTACAAAAGTGCCAGGATGTTGTCACAAGCAATTGTCGCTGAAAGTGTCCTACATGACACTAATTTAATTTTCTCAGCTGTTGCTCTAACACTTCTGATTCCATCCAGTGAAACACCCAAACCAAATGTAACTGATAAAGGATATTCTGTTTGCTTCCACCAACTAATTAATCAGGTGAGAAAAAAAGAATCCTGTGCGTTTAAATTTCTTGGCTTTCTATCTTTACCAAAGTGAATCGGGTGCGAAGCACGGTCCCACTGTATGCATAAGCTATGAATGCATGCAACATGGCACAGTTAAACAGGCTCAAACTTTCTCTGCCTATGCCTTGATGAAATTCAACAAACTGGAATATTTAGCTTTAGGACTACATAAACATTCAATGCAACGTGGGAAACCTTAGACTCACTTCTTCCATCAGAAAAAAAGTTAATTACTTAGAGAACTGGAATTATCTTAGCTTGAAATGGGATGGAAAAACATTACCAGAGGTCTGACCAGCGATTTATCGGCACCTCCCGTTGTAAGAAAAAAACAAAACCCGAACAAATTTGGGAATGGCGCTCCACGTCATCTTTTCAATTCGCGAATGAATTACAAATTTATTCGCGTAATTTATTTGTACATTAATCCATAAACCTCCTCTTCGGTCTTCCTCTCGGTCTCCTACCTGGCAGTTCAAGGCTCAGCAGCCTTCTCCCGATATAGTCACTCTCTCCTCTGGACATGTCCAAAACATCTCAGTCTGGCTTCTCTGATTTTCTCTCCAAAGCCTTTAATATGAGTTGTCCCTCTAATGTACTCATTCCTGATCCTTTCCAACCTGGTCACTCACAAAGAAAACCTCAACATCTTCAGCTCTGCTACCTCCAGCTCTGCTTCCTGTCTTTTCTTCAGTGGCACTGTCTCCAGGTCAAACATCATTGCTGTTCTCACCACTGTTTTATACACTTTTCCTTTCATCCTAGCTGAAACCCTTCTATCACACATCACACCTGACATTTTTCTCCAGCCTGCCTGGACACGCTTCTTCACCTCTTTTCCACACTCTTGTTATGTCCTGACTGATTATGGCCAGTCATAGTAGTCATAATATAGTCATAATCAGTAGTATTTATGGCCAGTCATGGCCAGGTATTGTCGAACACTGAGCGGGCGAAAACGGAGTCGTCAGGTACAGAATGACAGACTGTCCCTCAGTATTAACACTGGAAAATGAGGGAATGATTCAGCTTTGTCAAAAATCAACCAAGTAAATACAACATTGAAAACAACATTGAATAAAAAAAAAAATCCCATCACATGGGCAGGTCTATTTTTTTGAATAGGAGTTACACTCTTTGTTTCAAGTTTGTCTTGGCAGAGGTTGAGAACAGCAGGAACTCAGAAATGTAGGCGAGACCCCGTGGCATAAACTGAGCTCAGAGGGGCTGGTTTATTTCAGATGAATGCGTATGGTGTGATATTGTGGTCAGTGCCACCGGTTGTCTGTTTCATCACTGTGTTCACAAAAACATGAAGTTTTTGTTTCTTCAAATTTGTGTCATTAGCTCTGTCATCTCTGTTGCACAGCTACTGCGGCTGCACCAACAGAAATATTGAGAGGCAAGTTAAAGCAAAAAGAAAAACAATATTGGCTTGTAAATCCCAGTCTGAACGCTCTCTTTTTTCAGAGGGTGTACAGATGAAAAACTTCAAGGAGCCCGTGGGTTATAGTGGTCAATGGAAGAGGTTGGTGGGTGACCAGGATAAAGTCACACAAATAATGTAAAAGTTTATGCAGCGTTGGTTATATAAATGCAGGTCTGATGCATGCTGCATTCAAATGTCGCATTGTTTTCAGAATAATTACAAATTTTCATTGATAAAGTTTTAATCCAAACTCCTAGAAAGAAGGAAACGGACCTTACAAAAACAGAGCTGTGTTGGAGCGAGGGTGACCCAGGGAGGCTTTTGAAGAATATAAAACAAGACTGGGCCAAATTGCAATTAAAATGACTGAGTAGAATTGCTAGCGCTGTTGCAATCTTCACATCTTCTCAATGGACAGGCCTCCTTATGTGCTCCTCATGTACCTTTTCTAGGCTCGTGATTGGTTATGTCAAGTCAAATCACCCTCAAAAATCTGACTAGCTTAAACAAATAACTTGTTGATAGTGATGGCACGTTACTAAATCTCTATTTTAACTTGGTTCAGCACTGGGAATTCTAGCTCTCCTCTATACCTCAGGGTTGTCAAAACTCGGTCCTTGAGGGCCACTTTCCTGCATGTTTTCCAAGTGTCCCTTTTACAACCCACCTGATTCAAATGACCCAATAATCAGCAAGCTCTGTGGAAGCCTTATATTGATCCTAATCATTTGAATCAGGTGTGCTGCAACAGGGCGACTTGGAAAATATGCAGGATGATGGCCCTCCAGGATCTGAGTTACACACCCCCGCCTTATACAATGGGCAGCTAGTTGAGTAGAAAGACGAAATAATATGACAATGAATAGCTAATGTACTAGGGCAGGGGTCGGGAACCTTTTTGACTAAGAGAGCCATAAAAGTAAAATATATAGACATGTTTTTCAGTGAGAGCCACAACACGCGAGCGCGCGTGCGCAAGCACACACACACAGACGCACGCACACAGACGCATGCACGGCCACTTTTCAACAAAATGTCAGAATGTATTATTTCAAATAACTTTGTGATAGTACTCATCGTGAACATGAATGGTTTTCTGTTCCTCATGATTGGTAGAAATCCAGCGATCGGAATGAAAGTCAACTTGCCGGGTCCATACGAAAAGTTACTGCTAGCTAGCCTGCAAACAAAACATCTGTTTAACATGGTGACAGCAAGTTGAAGACTCTGAAGCTGGATATGCGTGTTGCATTTTCATATTAACAATGTGTAACTGCCAGAAAAAAAACAGAACATGAGATTGATTATCCCTGTAGAAACAGTAATCATAATAATCATCATACCGGTTCACATATTTAAAAATACTGTCATGTTTTTTTTTTTTTTTTTTTTTTTTTAATAATTCATAGTAATTAATAATTTATAATTCAATAATTTTTATAATTCACAATCCTTGTCAGCATCTTGAGGAATATAAGTTCATAAAGTATATTAGCATATTGCATATAGTATTCAAGTATACAAGCATATTGAGCATATCAATGGTCCTTTGTCCTCAGGGCAGTTTTTGTGTCCCCGGAAAAAACAGCCAATGTACTTTCACTAAAGTGAGAATCAACAAAATGCTCGGCATTTAGAGCCATTCTGCTACTAGATATTGCGTTTACATGAGACATCATTGTTGGCTTTGTGAGGATGGTGCAAGGAATTGGGTAAATGCAGGGGGAAGGGGCTATTGAAGTGCGAGGCAAGGGGAAGGGGGGTCCCAGTCCCCTGGAGAGTCCCCGGGCAGGCATTAATCTTCTCCCTTCGACAGCTCCCTGAAAGTTTCTCAAGAAGGGCCATTTCCTTGAGCTATTATAATGCTTCACTCAAGCACAACCCAAATGTAGTGCTTAGGGGGTGCAGGCAAATGTAAATGTATGGAAAAAGCAAACGTGTGGTGTATGTTTGACCTGAGGAGGGATAATTTATCGGGTGTTTACATACCTTTTGCAAGCTTAATTTGTTAATATTTCAAATTAACAATGTGGCATTTTCATTACCAGCATATTTTACTCGAAATATACTTTCTCAATAGGAGTGAAGTTCATGATATCAAGGCAAAGCAAATGGGATCTTAAAAATAATTTTAACCACTTAAAGAACCTTGGAAATAGAAAAACAAATGTTTGGTGAATTTGACACACTGTAGAGAAGAGAGAAGAAGCCTGCCAAATGTGAATGGAAAAAAACTGCAAGCTTTTGAAATCAGGTTTCAAACTGAAAAAGTGAGACATTCTGCTGAATAGGCTGGAAACATGCATGGCTCGATTCTTACCTGTCACTCAAACATCACACTCTCACAGTATGTGCTCAAGTGTCTCTGTTCGCATACAGTTGGTCTGTAGTGTGAGCGACAGTTTTAAATAATGTGCACCGTTGTATTGAACAAACAGTTAACTTTCCCTGAAGTGTTAGTTCGGTGTATAGAGTGATTGAAATGATTGGACGGCAACACCCGCGTGTCCACCAGTCAGTGTGGCAGCAAGAGATGTAGTGCATAGGTACAGCGCATAACACGTAGTAGATGATGCATATTTTTTGCATATTTTACTCTTGTGGTAATAATAGGAAAGGTTATAACTAAATAATGCACAATTGTGCAAAATAGCCACTGATGAAATGAAAGCACTCAGTACTTAAGAGTTGGGGAGGAATGAGTCATGCCAAGGTCCCAAGTGTGTTAACCATACCTACAAATATCTTGACTCAACGTTGACTATTTCTTCCAGAGATCTTATTCTAAACAGTAGAGCAGTCCATGGTCTGCTCTCATAGTTTAGACTGTGGTATAGCAATGATTCTGACAACTGATTACTCCTCATATGTACGTGTACTTCAGTCTCACATGCTTTTGATGAAATGATAAGTCTATTCTAAATGACATAATTTTCACCCCAGTTTTTCAACGCTTGTGGTGTTCTCATATCAAGTAACACATAACACAACAACAAACAACATAATACGTGCTCTATAAACAACCCCCTCCCTTGATAAAAGGTTACAGGTGGGAAATATTGGAAGCAACTAACCAATGGTGCTTGAAGTTTCATGTGGACACAAGATGATTAAATCAACTGGGACAAAGAGAAAAAAAAACATCAAAAATGGAATTCCTTGTCTGTGAGCTGTTGTCAAGGAGGTATCCACTTGCAGGCATATTCAGTCTCAGATTAAAATAGCAGAACAGTCAAGGAAAATGACAATCAGCAAGGACTAGAAATGAACGAAACTGACTATACTCAAATGAAAGAGAGATAATACATCCCTAACGTCAAAAATGTGCTTGTACATGGACACACACGCCCATGCACACCCACATGTCTTGTGATACATTCAGAATTGGCAGCATAAGGATGAAGAGCAGTCACTCACTGTCCTTCACGTCTTGGCAGACATTTCGGACACACACATGCAAAGCTACGCCATTATTTAACGACAGCTTTCCACCTGATTAAAATTCACCACAGATCATGCAGGGTCAAGGCCACTGACTGGGTGCCTTGGAAATAGGACAACAAATTACTTTTTGGACACACATGCCCTCTAAGTTCAAGGACAACAATAGCAACCTGCTTTGGAAGATCAGCGAGAGTGATAGATTGGCGAGAGTGATAGAAAGGTAGCTCAGTGTGTGTGTATATATATATATATATATATATATATATATATATATATACATATGACGATGTATAATTACAACAATGCTAATTATAACAATATGAGATGTATATATATATATATATATATATATATATATATATATATATATATATATATATATATATATATATATATATATATATATATATATATATATATATATATATATCATCTCGTATTGTTGTAATTTGTAATCAGAAATAAAAAGGCCAAACCATCAATTTGTGTAACACTGACAACCAAACCACAATATTTGCCCGGAATCACTGATGAGCCATTCTTTAAGATATTTCAAATGCGGTCAGATTTTGAAAAATACTTTACCTGGAATCCAAGCATTTCCCACAATTTCATAGTTGGACCTCAGCAACATACCAGACACAACCAGGACAAATTAGCAAATTTAGACAGAAAATACTTTGCATAACTTGCATTGTGATGGACATGTGGTTTAACATATTGCATTTTGAGATACATCTATGACTTTGAACACAACTGCTTATTTTAGAGCATATTGGATAGCTTTCAGTGTAACTTTTGTGTGAAATAAATGTAATCTGCTGAAGAATATATCAATTGTGTTGTGATGAATTTCTCCAGTAACCCACAGATCTTCAGAAAAAAAAACTATACTGTGAGCGTGCATGCATGTCCAATGCTGCTGTTTACTCCATCCATCTTTGTGATCCTTTCCTTATAATTACACAAAGACTGACCGGTATGATGGACCCTTGTGATACACGCTTACACGCATCTCTAAATATCGCCCGGGTAAAGCCCCAACCACTTCTGGCATTCAAGCTAAGAGCTTATACATGAAGTCAGCTTAAGGAAGAATCTATCAAATGCTGTACACAAGAAGCACCTGTTGACACAGGTGAAGGAGAGTAATGGCTCCCAAATTGTGAAGGAACACGTTACAAAGGGCCTATTTAGGTGACATCAATGTGAAAAGTGTTGTCACACACTGTCACAGCATGTGCGTCTGAGTGTGACTGCTGTGAGTAATGGCTCCTCTCTGACAAGACCTTGGGAAATAGCGTCAAAGCGATCGATACGGTATAATGTTAACAACGATTGTCGCTCCATTGTGCCGTCCCAAACAAATCTATTAAAGATCCATCCCATTTCGTCATCACTATCCTTTCAATGCCAGAAGCATAATGCGCCAAAGAGTGAGAGGAGGGAAACTAAAGCTGCCACGAAAGAAAGGCGGATCCTAAACTACACCGTTGATCAGCAAAATTCTATCTTGAATCAGAATCAGAAAACCTTTATTTGTCCCACAATGGGGACATTTGCAGTCCACAGCAGCAATTTGAAAGGGGATGGGGGGGGGGGGGTGAAAGGATAGAAAACAAGATATTCTAAGCATAACAACATAAAAATGTCAACTCTATACTGTGCAAATGTAAATGTACAAAACTGTTTCATAAAAAAAAACTGTACATAGTGCAAGTATCAAGAAAGGCATATTGATATATTGCATCAACCCATATTTACAAGTGTTCATTTTTTTTGGTAACAAAACAACTTTGCTCAATGAAAGATCGATAATGAAAAATCTTGCTGCATTCCAATTATCACCACTCATATTTTTTAAATAATGCTAAGACGAAGAAAACGTGTTTCTTCAAACGTCATTTCAGTGAGCCGAAAGAAACGCTTTGTTCAAAGTGACGTGTCTTAACATCCAGGGGAACAATAGCTGGAATAGCATTCTGGTGACTTTTAATGGCTTAGAGCACAGGTGTCAAAGTCAAGGCCCGCCGGCCAAATCCGGCCCGCCACATCATTTTTTTCGGCCCGCGAAGACAAATCAAACTTGTTAAATTCCATGATGATTGCTAAAATCTGAGTCAAAATTTCATATTTTTGGATGTCAACCACAATAAAAGTCATTATTCTTGACTTCAGATTTGAAAATGAGTTATTCATTAATTTGCTGTGTGCTCTATATGTAATATTTGAAGGGATTTAAACATTCTAATGGGTTACCCAAATTCATTACGGCCCTCGAGAGGAAACCATAACTACAATGTGGCCCGCGGCAAAAAAATGACTTTGACACCCCTGGCTTAGAGAGATGTGCTATGAAAAGTTACCATTGTTTGAAAGAAGCTCGGGCTTAAACACTTCAGCCTGTCACTATATCCCCTGAGAGGAAGAGGTGAGGGGGGAACATTTGTCATTTATTTTCTCCAAGGGTTTTGCATTTGCGTGAATGGCCTATCAGTTCAAGATGAGCAGCATGAGAAGCCCACACCGACCATGACTGCTGAGCTCCATCTGCAATTGTCATCATTGGGTCAAGCTTGCATGCTGCAGCAGCATCCCCATGATGTAGATAGATGAGGCTTGACAAGATCTCCAACTGGTTCCACCGCCACCCACACATGAATATTCACATCAACTGTCCCATCCAAAAATGAGTTGTGCAAAACGGAAATGCGCTTTGTATTCATGGTGGTGCCTTGAATAACAAGTGCCAAGATTTTTTTTTCTACGTCCAAGCAAAATTTTGCCAACTCAAGTTCAGCTACTAATGACATTTAATAGGCCACACCCTTGAAATGAGCACACACAGCACTGCACTTGATTTGGGGATTTTCAGATTGTTCCAGCTATAATAATTTACCAAACCTGTGAAGCTCACGACATTGCCGAAATTGTTTCATACAATGGTACTATTTTTTTACTGAAAAAAAAATATATTCCTTGTTTTATTAATGTATTTATTTGCTTGTTTGATTGTTTATGTTTTGGGGTGGTGGGGGGCAGCAACGGATTACTTACATGACATTTCAATTTGAATCTTATACCAGGGGCTCTGTCCTAAATATAAAGCTAGCACTGTTAATTGTGAGAAATTATTCAAAAAGCTAACAATTTTGAATTTCAGTCTAATAACAGGTCAATGACTTGGCCCAAATATCACAATATATATTAGTTCTGCCAGATAAGGTGTGCCCCTGAGTTACAAATGCCACCTTCCAGGGTAAATAAACATCCCCAGATGCTGTACAGGAAAACGAGGAAGTTAAATCATGGCGCAAGCACAAACAAACTGAATGAAACCGCTCCACATACAACTTGTTTACACTTGTGTACAATCCGTGGCCATGCACAGACTGCAACCAAAGCAAGTGTGCATTCCAAAATACAGTCCTATATTAATGTACAAAGTATGTGCCACACACTGACAGAACATGGAAGGGATCTGCTGGAGTGAAAGTTATTCCGTCCTCATGCTCCTTCCTGTTACGACCCCCCAAGCTGCAGACACAGATCGGGTTCTGCCATCACACCCCCCCCCCCTTCACACCCCCACACCAACCCCCTCCTCCAGATGTGCCATCTAGGAACTTCAGAAATGTCGAATGTGTGTGTGTGTGTGTGTGTGTGTGTGTGTGTGTGTGTGTGTGTGTGTGTGTGGGGAGCGGCACTTCTGTGTCAGCAATATCACCCCCCCAGCTTTCCCCCATGTTCTTGACGCCACTGAGCTGTCAAAGAAATGGATAGGCATGAGACACAGACATTAAGGCGGACAGGGGATATGGTCGGGGCACAGACTGGATGATCCACTTGCTTCGTTTGACGCCACACAAAAATACTAACATTTGGTGTCAGATTGACCAAACACTACATCTGCACACCGTTGTTGGATAGACAGGTTGTTGTTGTTAAATAAGTTAGTTAAATTGGTTTTCAGGTCGAAGTAACGTGAGGCAGGTATACAGGTCCCTGTCACCATAAGCATCTCCTGTTTCTGAGATCTCCTCATGAACAGCTTTATTACAATTCCAAAATCAATTAAGGATAGCACCCTAAAAGTGACCTATTACTTTATATTTTGACAATATATCAACATATAGTTGAAAACACCTGTTTTCTTTTTTGAGTTTACTGCTCAAATATTGATGGCTGCGTTAAACAGAAGATTGTGTTTCTTGTCCTGAGTGGGTGACTTTATCAGATAGTCTTTTCTTAATGACAATAGGGTAAGGCATGTCATATGTCAATATAAATAGCAAAGTGGTAACGCGTAGAGGTCTTCAACACACCCTATTGCCACCTGAATATAAGTGTCTTGATGAGGGTATCAACTACAGATGGCTTCTTTGTCCTGTTGTTGTTAAGCATGTGTGATTTTCACCCCAAAACAGCATCAGGCCTCCACATCAACTGGTGCTAATTTATGTTTAAGCGAGAAGTCATGGTGAAATTCCAATCAGTAAAATATTACCAGGGAGTGAGAGGTTACCTGTTTGTGGAAGCCTCCGTGCTATTGTTAATCACAGACTTTGAATTATTTATATGTTAACCTATAAATTACAATAATTGTCTTTTATTTATTCATTTTAGAACCATAATTCAAGTTTAGTTCAAAGGTTTAGTGTGGAAAGCATGTGAGGAGAAAAATGTGTCAGATTTGCAAAAGTGAAGGCAGCAGCATACTCACGCATTCAGGCTTGCACTGCATCAAATATTACATGTACCCTGTTGTACTGTTACGGCTCTCTCTCTCTCTCTCTCTCTCTCTAGTTTTACACACACACACGCACGCACGCATGCACACATACAAACACACACATATATATATATATATATATATATATATATATATATACATACATATATATATATATATATATATATATATATATATATATATATATATATATATATATATATATATATATATATATTGGATTGGATTGGATATGCCTTTATTAGTCTCACAGTGGAGAAATTTACATTTCACAGCAGCAAAGTGATGAAAGGAATGGAAGTAGAAAAACGAAATACATGAGCTGCTGGAAAGGCAGCCACTCTCGCGGCGCCGTCTTGAAGTCAAAAGAACAAAAATAAATATATAAAATATATATATATATATATATATATATATATATATATATATATATATATATATATATATATATATAAATAAAATCTTCGTCTCACCCCTCATGGGTGGTGTCTGTCCCCCATTTTAGCTTGGGTCCTCTACCACAGGCCAGGAAGGTTTTGCGCAGTATCCGTGCTGTTCCCAGCACTGCACTTTTCTGGACCGAGATATCCGATGTTGTTCCCGGTGTTGGGTTATTTTTTATCGTTCGCCCTTGGTTCATGGCTTCGACGGTGTAGATGGAGATCGATGGTTAAATCATCAGGGAGCCAGGTCTTGAACATAAAGTTGATTTAATTGGGAGAGCACGGGCATTGCGGTGTGGACGGAGGAGCGAGCATGGAGAGAGAGAGAGACGAACGGCTGCAGGAGTATTTATGCGGCGCATAGCAATGACGCGACAGGATGTGACGTAATAAAAATGTGACATCGTGTAAAGGAAGGCAGGATATGACATACGAGGAAGTTCAAAATGTAAACAAAGATTACAGAGCGATGTTTACAGATGTTTGTATGGCGAATTACCCTAACACCCGGGATCTGTTGCAACCACTCGTCGAGTTTGGGGGTCACTGCCCCGAGTGCTCCGACCACCACAGGCACGACTGTCACCTTTACCTTCCAGGCTCTCTCCAGCTCCTCTCTGAGCCCTTGGTATTTCTCGATTTTCTCATGTTCCTTCTTTCTGATGTTTCCATCATTCGGGACCGCTACATACACGACAACGGCTTTCCTTTGCCATGACATGAATTGCCTCATGAAACATGAGGCAATTTTAGCCATTTTACATTACTAAAGGGAGAATATCGGTGTGTATGAGGATGATTACAGTATTTCATGCATTTGCTGAGATTTAAAATACATTTTATTACAAAAACATTGAAGTGTGCACATGTTCTAGTAATTTTTTTGTTTTTAATACTAATAAAGGCAAATCCAATCCAATCCAATACAATGATGTACAAATCAAGAAGATGGGCAGATGGGAAACTGCAAGTGTAAGCTAATGGCAGAACGTGAGAGGAAAACGCTAACACTAAACACACATACATGCACGACCTTACACACAACAGTAGGGTGAAACATTGGCTTGAATTGTTAGACAGAAACAGCTGGCAGTGTAAAAGGGGCTACTTTTTATGATACTATTGAATACAAGATTTCTGAGAATATCGAAGGTGGAATTTCCTTGGGGATCAATAAATGATCTATTTGCCTACATGAATCCAAACCGCTAAATGCAGGGGTTGCCACATCCTTTAACAAGTGTATAACACTTTGTGCTCTGCCTCCACAAATATGGCACTTTCCTCATTCAAACTCCCAGCTCCAGCTGTGATTTTGGTAAAAAAAAACTCACATTTTCTACGACCGTAGACAAGCGGGATCAGTTTTTAAACATTTTCAAAAGACAACTGTCACAAAAACAGTGATTTCCATAGTCTGTGTGGACCCTCGCACACAGGGATTGATGACAATAATGACGTGACTCGAAAGATCTGTCACTCTGCAAACACGGGATGCCAAAAGGGTGAATTCAGTTTGAACATTTTAAATTATCGAAATCATTTCTGTTATTTTCCTTTCAAGACCTCCACTGAAGACCATGTTCCAAAAGTTTGGATTAGTTCCAAACATCCAATCATAGTTCAAAGATTGATTGGAATGAGTCCCTTAAAAGTGGTTAATGGAGTCAATGCTTTTAGATTGTGTCCTGCCTTCGGTGGCCAATCATATGAGATGACAATTATATGAGCTGAAATTCCCAGTTATAACATGAAAGGCTTTGATTTTGACTTGGGCAAATAAAGGGATGAAAATGAGATGAAGATGAATAGGTGAAATGTGTGAGTGTCACAATTTATTTTGACTTCATTTGAAGGATGAAAAAGATGAAGATAATGGTTGTCACAGTGTGAAAAAAATGCAAAATTGAGATAAATGGGCAGAAATAGGGAGAGAAAAATGCGACATCACATTGTGATAAGAAGGTGATGCAGATGGGGCCAGTGTGGGTTGGAGGAAGAGGAGCGAGGAAGATTGAAGGAAGTTGAGAAGAGAGGGGAAAGAGGGGAATTGAGAGACTGCGTAGCAATTTCTTCTCCAAACTGACAGAGCTTGACGCTCAACTAACAGGGATGTTTTGACAGGTGTCAGATGGTCCATATTACTATTTCACTGCCTGGCTCTTGGGACTTGGCTTCAGAGGCCACAACAGGACTGACCAAGCTGGAAAAAATAAAGAAAAAGTGGCATGGCTACTTTTGCAGCTCAATAGCTCTGCACTCTCCCACAGTCTGGGCATCTGCTTCATCATGGCAATAGCCTCTGTATGTGTGTTTGTGTGTGTGTGTGCGTGTGTGTGTGTGTGTGTGTGTGTGTGTGTGTGTGTGTGTGTGTGTGTGTGTGTGTGTGTGTGTGTGTGTGTGTGTGTGTGCGTGCGTCTGTGTGTGTACTCGTCCGTCTGTCTTAGGGCAACATCAAACTTGACATCACCTTCATTGTTTGAGATCATTTTCTCTGATTTGTGAACAAATGGTTGGTCTACAAAGCGTGAGATCGATCTAGTCTGTGTGTGTGTTTGGCTGTGTGTTTGATAGACGGAAGACAATGATAAATGTACTGTATACATTCATTGTTCGGTATACTAATATGATGTTTAGGCCTATGCTTCCTCATGTCTGAGTCATGTTGAGTCAAATGACACAAAGTGAGTTTTGAAGTGGGTTTTAAATATGGGCAGTGAGGGCGCTTGCCGAATGTTCAGTGGAAGATCATTCCAGAGAGAGAGACAAGCAATGGAAAAGGCTTGAATAATACATTGTCAGTAGACCTTAGATACTGTGAATGTGTGTAGGGGTGGATGAGTTCGGAAAGATAAGGTGGCAAGAGGTCATTTATAGATTTGAAAACAATTAATAGGATCTTGAAACGAAATATAAAATATATAGAGAGCATGATGGTAAAGTTTAAATATGTGTTTAAAGTAAAAAATAAACAAACAAACAAATAAATACATAGTTGACATTTGCGCATCACTCTCTCATACAGATATTTATGTACAGTACTTGTATCAACCTATACTGTAGTGTCCTTATGTATTTATTTATTTATTTATTTGGTTATGTTTTTTAAGGACAATATTGTTGTGATAAAGAAGGCGCTGAGCCAAAGGGTGAACTCATGGTATGCTCGAGAGACTATCTGACCAGCTAGACTGGGAATGCTTTGGGATCCCGGGAAGAGCTTAAAGAAGTGTCTACGGAGATGGAAGGCTGGGTTTCACTCCTAAAGCTGCTGCCCCCGTGACCCATCCCCTGATAAATGGTAGAATTTGGATGGATGGATGTATGCATGGATGTTTGGAAGGATTTCATTTCCATGTGATAATGTCTATTGAAACCTTGCATTTTGATGAACCATTTGAAAACTAGTTGCAAAGCGAAACGTTTTGAGGATGGCTGCAAGGCAATGTTATGTAAATACTTAACATAGTCGTGCGGGTGTGTGCAATCTCAATCCAGTCCGAACAAAAATGAAAGAGATCAATGCCGTGGAAATGTATGATGTTTGGAGAGATAGTTACATTTGCCACAGTTAAACCTGCTAAATTTGATAAATAATATTTGCGTTGACTTTATTCACATCAAAACAATACAATACAATACAATAAAAAATAGATACCCCTAGTGCACATGGGTGTTACCTTCAAAACATGAATTTTAATCACTGGACTGACATTTTACAGGATTTAAAGCACATGGAAAGTTCATTTTGGTAAAGTTGTTATCACACAGATGACCCTCCCCAGTTTTCACTCAATACTTGTGGAAGGGAAGCATCAGTTAAAGACCAATTATGGCTGATAATATAATGAGCACTGGTAGCGTTTAGGACCTGCAGACCACTGCCAGGAAGTGTCTTGGCTTAGGGAAACATCTCTGTAACATGTACAACGATTATCTCATCCTTGTGAGAGGTCATTTCGTACCTTAATGCACTTAGGATAATGTCAACAGGCAGTATAAACATTGATTTTCTGCTTTTCACACATGAATCAATAATCTGTGCATGAACCTCTGGACAGGAAATATGATAAGTGAGTGATTAGATTACCCTGTGTGACCTCGTTGTACACTTTATGAGTTGCATTGAAGCTCAAGTGAGGAGAGAACACTTTAAACATGGTGGTACTTTCAATGCAGTCAGTTTATCCACGCTTGTATGCCAGGCTTTGCATCTTGAAATCATATGATACTGTACTGGTGACAGACATCACAACTTTCCTCAGTTTCTGTCACATCCCACTGGTGTCGAAAGCAATCACAAGATATCATCATCATGAAAGCTGACTTCTAACAACCCCCTTATGCACACAGCCGTAACAAGTTTGTAATTGTCCCTTGTGAAGTATTTCACAGCAAAAGCTGAGGGTGAAACATAGTGCAAAATAGTTTATGGGACTTGGCACAAGTTTGATAGTATACCACATGAAACCAGAATCTCCCAATCGCAATGTGCACTTGGTCTCTGTCAGCAGGTCTGGTGGCGCTCTACACAGCTGAACAAAGTCCCGCCTAGACCAAAGGGAGTGCGATGGTTTAGAATACATAATTTGAAAAACATCGCTTGGGAACTGTTGCTTACGTTGTGTTGAGTCATGTTTTTTCCCTGGTCATAATTTTTGTGGTTCTAGACTACTGTCATGCACTCGCCTAGGACTTCTGCTTATCACGAAAGGATTGCAACGTATTTGGCTCCCATAACAATGTCAGCGATTTAGTGTCACTGCCTCACAGGTCACATTTCAATATTGATCTTTTATAAACTGGCAAAGATTTATGATCAGCAGTCAATATATATTACCAATGCTTTGAAATGAAACCAATGCTTTGGTTTGCTCTCCTTCAAAGTCTGCAAAGGTTCTTTTTTTCCATTTATTGGGTTAAAATTGATGTTCTTCTCCTGGTTCTGTGCTTCGCTGGTGTTGGTGGTAATATTTAATCAGCAGGAAGCAAGGTGATGTATGAAATATTATTTATTTCTTAGGCAGCAGAGCAATAGTATACCTATTGCTCTGCTGCCTAAGAAATAAATAATATTTTATACAAAATTGACCTCTTTCTTCAAACCTGGAAACTGATATTATTCCCATTCTCTGAGTTCTAAATTAGCTAAATATACCAGTTATTGTGATCTTGGACCTTGGCTATGCCTGCATCAAGAGCCATGTAATTTTATTGTTGACATTTTTCAAAAACGCTGCAAAATTTGGGAAAATATGTGCTTATTTTCATTGTAGCTTTCCAGAGGTTGATGCTATAGCATTTAAAGTGGTACCAAATGAAGGCTAATAAAATGTTCTTGAATATGGTGGTAAGCACAATAAAACACATGAACACCTGTGTAAATTGTACCTAATTTTAATGCACAAACAGCTGGGACACTCCCAAAAATCAGTTTGGTAGTATGATAGCACTGGGATGTTAGGATGTTACTAATACACGTATTATCACTTGGTCAATGTGGTTTTTTTGAAACTGTCAATTTGTTTTCTGTGGTACTGCACAACTTGTAGTAAGCAGCTTCTTTGCTTCTTTGCAAAGTCACTCATTAGTTTCACACCTCTCTCAGCCACATTATTGGTCACTTTCACTGACCTCACAAACCTATGTGCATTCCTGTAGCTGGCATTGTCTTCCCAGGTGTCAGCAGGGGTAGTAGGCCAGTCACATTTCACTCGAAGACCATCAAACAGAAAGTGAGACTCTGGCCCTACCAGGTCTGTGAGAACTGTAGCTACCTTGATGACAGGAAACACTGGCTTGCCTTTCCTGTAACTCTCAGGTTTCTTTGTTTCTGACAGCATGACTGCGAGCTTCTCTTTTGCAGACTTGGCCATGCTGGCATGTGAACTGAACAACGTGAATGGCACTAGTTCCTGGGTCAGATACCAGCGGTGGTTATTCATTTTCTTGAGAACAGAGTTTGCCAGTTCATAGTCATACTGCTTGTATTGCAGCATGTTCTTCATAAGATGGAGGTCATTGATAGGTGCATCAACTGCAGATGTGGTGGTCAGCCAGTGGCTGGTGTAGACTAAGGCCAGGAACTTGTTCATCCTCTCCAGCTTGAAGATAGCGTCCGTGTTGTATTTTAGTTCCTTTGGAAAGCATCTTTATACAGTAAATGATCCTGCCCATCCAGCGGGCTTGGTGAATGGAACCTGGCTTGGCCCAGTGGATACCTCGAGGAGGTTCCTCACCAAGCACCTCTCTGTAATCTGCCCTCGGACTTGCTTCCTCAAGGAAATTGCTTAAGACTGCAATTGTGCTTGTCTTCGTCTGTTTCAAGTCTTGTTCAACTAGGCCCAGAACTCTTGGGCAGTCCTTGATCAACTTGTCCCACTTCTCTTTCACATTGCTGAACATTGGGTTGTCAGGACTCTTGACCTTGGCAGACATAGCCTCCCATACACTTCCAATTATTACCTCTGATATGTGATGGCGACAAGTGAGGTAGAATACCTTTTTGCCTAGTTTTTCTTCAATAAGCTTCGCTGCACCCTTGTTAATTCCACTGTTGCTTGCTGTGGTATCAAAATTAATTGAAGTGATGAAAGGAATGAAAGCAGAAAAACAAAATAGACAAGCTGCTGGAAAGGCAGCCACTCTCGCGTCTAAGTCAAATGAACAAAAAAAAATATAAAAATAAAATTAATACAGGTGTTCATGTTTTTACTACAATATGCAAGAAAATTTTATTAGCTTTCATTTGGTACCACCTTCAATGCTATAGCATCAACCTCTGGAAAGCTACAATGAAAATAAGGACATAGTATCCCAAATATTGCATCATTTTTTTTAAAAACGTCAACAATAAAATTACATGGCTCTTGAGGCAGGCATGGCCAAGGTCCAAGATCACAATAACTGGTATATTTAGCTAATTTAGACCTTGGAGAATGGGAATAATAATACTACATACATATATAGACTTACTAAAAGATAAAAATAAGTAAAAATGATATAACATTGGATTTTTTTAGGATGTGTATAGAAACTAATTCCAACACCATTGATTGACACAAACCGGTTTTGGGTCCCAATTAGAAATATAGTCTGACGCTAAGACTCATTAAGTTCAAAATAAAAACAAATTGAAAGACTATCTGGAATTTATCTGCTGGCTTTGAGTCACAACAATTTGTTTGACTCATATTCCTACCTCAGAGGTACTGTGAAATGCCTTTGATGCCTCTGTAAATGGAGAAGAGTGGACGAGTGGGGGAGTAATGCAATGAAAGCAATGTCAAAATATTCAACATGTCACAACAGACGTTGGCACTGACGTAATTGTGGATTTGTAGTCATGGCAATAATCTGTCTTTCCGAGGCCTTTCATTGCAGTCTCTTCTGGTAAAACTTTGACAGACATTTTTTTCAATATCACTGTAAAGAAAAAAGTAAATGTTATGCGGCGAGACAGCAAGCAGGTGGAAAGATGATAAAAGTTCACTCAGCCAGATGCAAGAAGGGTATTGTGAGTTTTATTTATTTGAAGTCACCATGGATGTCAGTTTTCGGCAGACCACAGGTAACACTGCTCTCCAAGCTGTCCTTCCTCCCTCTTCTTCCTCCTCGAAGTGACTTCCTCAGTCTGGTTTTAAAGGTGTTTCACTTGAGCTTCTGGCCAATCAGGTCCCAGCGGCAATTGGCCATTCCCAGGTGGTTACAATCACCTTCTCAGAGACAATTAGTGGTCGCCCGTCTCTACGGTTTTGGATGGGAAGAAATGCACACCTTTCTCCCATCCAATATCCAGAAAACACAGAATTATTTAACATTTCTTTTGGCATCATCAGTAAATAAAGCTGGCCATGCATCTGTTTTCTACAGCACTGATCTTGTCTGGGTTTCTCGTGAGACAGAGCCTATCCAACCTTACTTTGGGTTGAGAGGTGGCTAACATTTTGGGCTGGACCTTCACCAGTCACCAGGCAGGTTTAAGACAGTCAATTCAACATCTAGCCGATTTGGCATGAAAATTCTGGCTGTCCTCCACCATTGTCCTTTGTTCATTGTCTCGTGTTTCTTTTGATAGTTGAACTAAATAGGTTTACAATTCCAAACAATGTCTGTGTGGAATTGCACTGCTTGAGTATTTCACTGAACTAAAATGCACTCTGGTGAGAGCATGGGTGCATACATCACTACTAATCGATAAAACAATATGTGTTTTCTTCTTCAGGCGCTTTTAACTCATATCAAACAAGTTTCATAAAATGTTAGTTATGGGAGCCTGTATAAGTGCATGAATAATTTTCCCATGTGGGAGTCTAAAAAGTCAAAATCAAAGAGCAGGATCTGCATGTTGCTCAGTATTTATTCCGTTTATGGAGGCCAAAAAAAATGTTTATGGCCTGGGATAGTTTCTCTGTGTTTCGTTTGGGGTGGAGGGGGCTGGAGGGGTCCATTTGAGATGTCGTCTGAACACTAATCTCGGGAGACCAGAGTCACACAAGAGCACACGACACATTTCAAAAGCACTCTCTCAGATTTTGTGACTACAAGTGGACCTTTCGACCTTTGCACGATGTCATTTTGTCCATCCTAATATACTTTTATTTTTCTTTCTCTTTCACCTTCCTTTTCACCCTCTTTGTGGTTTCGCATCCGCTATAGTGAGATCAAAAGATCACAATATGGCTATCCGCCAATCAAGAAAGTGCTGTTTGACTCCGATATTGTCTAATCTTCAATAAAACCATGATCAATCATATAGTATGACATTTTATATTTTGCATGGTGACAATACCTGTGAAGGATATGACTTGTTTGTTTTTGGCCTACCATGAATACCCCCATTGGTCTGCTTTCAAGTGAGCCTTTCGATTGACAAAAGGCAGAAAAGGACAAAATGTTCCTGAACTTTGGGCCTGTCACATTTAATTGTCTTTCAGGCTGACACAAGTGCTCTTTTCAGGAAGTGTTTGATTCAATTACCCAGGAGTATATTCGAACATAAAGCTTTTATTTTCAGCTTTTTTATGGGTTGTCCTGAAAAAGTCTTGAATGTTCGGAAACAGCTCATGTTTTACAACCTCTTCTTTTAAATCAAGGCAAAAACAACCAATAAACCATTCATGTTGGAGTTGACAATATAGAAATAGACTGAGTGTCATTTTGGAGGCATATTCAGTACAATCTACACTACAACTACAACTGTTCATATTTCATGCTAGACTTTGGAATTACACCTGTCCATTAAGTAACAATTTTTGGTTTTTATCTGGGAATGCAATCTTCACCGAATATGTATAAAACATTAGGTGTAGAGGGTGAACATTTATTAGAGTTTGAGAACCGTTTCTGAGTACAGAGTAGGTCATTTTGCAGTGGGTCACACCATTCCAATTTTAATAGTCTGGTTGAGCTTCCTGTGTGGTGTCAATGACCAAACTCTGGCAATATAACATTTACACTAATATTTTTTGCTTGCTTAAACCAACAGTTTCATTCACAAAAATAATTGCAGTCAGTTTTATTTCTCGCAACAAACTAAGTTTCTACATTCTTGCCACAAAAAGAACCACTGTAGCCCTCACTATTTGCGGAGCATACAAACCGAGCCCTGCCGCAATTAATGAAATCCATGAGTAGCCATGTATGTATAACCAGATCTTACAAATATATTTTGTATATCGAGGGATATTTTGTGAAATGTTTGACTTGACCTCTTCTTTTCCGTTCGGCTTTTCCCTTCAGGGGTTGCCACAGCGAATCAGTGTCCTCCATCTAACACGGTTTTGTGCATCCACGTCTCTCAAACCAGCTACCTTCATGTCCTCTATGACAACATCCATAAACCTCCTCCTAGGTCTTCCTTTCGGTCTCCTGCTTGGAAGAGCAAGACTCAGCATCCTTCTTGCTATATACTTACATATAAACTTTCAAAGTCAAGGACAAAAACAAAGGAGATTAACATGTTTGGCACAGGCATTGAAGAATCAAGCCACTTTACATGGGTGCATGACACCTCCTTGGTGGTAAGCGCAATGAAATAGTCTACCAATTACAATGTTCCAAACTCTTTGTTTGCAGGGTTTAAAAAACATAAAAGAGATTTAGGAATCCCCAATTTGACAATCGTTATTAGCACTGAGCCTCCTAAATCACAGTCGAGTGCAATTGCCCTTGTTCCACTGACAATTCACTCGCTCGATATCTGTCTTAAGTTGTTGTCTTTGTACAAATTAGACCTACAGCCTGGATGATTGGTTGGAAATGTCCATACAGCCAGCTGCAGCAATTAAATAGCTTAACTGGCAGTCTGCATTTTTTTCCTATGCTCATTTCCCTCTCTGTGTAGTGTTTACACTGTCTAATCACTGGGAGTGTTGACTGTATTCAACCATCCCAATGGTGATTAATGAGAAGGAAGGCGATTGAAACTTAAGTCATTGGAGGTGGTGATGATATGAGTTGGTGATATTTTACACCTGCCATAAAAATGATATGGAGGGATAAAGAGTGTGTGTGTATTTACACAGTATGTGTTTGTGATTTTTGAGTTCAACAAATCTGACCTGACTACATATGCACCTGGCTTTTAATAAAACTAAAGATTGGCGGATGGCACTGGAAAAAACAAACTGTAAGTAAATTATGTTAACCTGCTGTCTATACTGTAAGTCTATAGGTCTATAAAATCTTCATACCTCATTGTACAGTCGATTAACCTTTTCACTCATCTAGATCGGACATAAAGAAAGTGATAATCGTGATGTTATGATTTATCATATTTAAGTTTAAACGAGGGCATTACCGCGACCCTAATGAGGAATAAGCGGTACGGAAAGATGAGATGAGAGAGATGAGATGAGATGAGATGAGATGAGGAGAGAATTACTTTAGAAAGGTCTGTCAGTTCCTCACTGGCCCCTTTTGCTGACAAATCACAAGATTAAAAATGAATAAATGAATACATTTTCCACCACCATTTTCATCGCTGATCAGTACACAGACCATCTGTCACAATGGGACTTCCCATTTCTATTTTGGGCATTTTAGGAGTAAAAAAATGCTGCGGGCAGGCACCAATAAATCAGAATCAGAATCAGAATACCTTTATTCGTCCCGCAATGGGGAAATTTGCAGTCCACAGCAGCAATTGAAGAGGGATGGGGTTGGGGTGGGAGTGAAAGGATAGAAAACAAGATATTCTAAGCATAACAAAATAAAAATGTCAACTGTATACTGTGCAAATGTAGATGTGCAAAAACCGTTCTATAAACAAGACTGTGCATAGTGCAGAATCACGAAATGCATTTAGATATGTTGCAACAACCCATATTTACAAGTGTCCAGTTTTTTGTTTTTTTTTCACATGTGATCATTGGGAGTTGTGAAGCCTGACAGCAGTCGGTAGGAACGAGCGGCGGTACCTCTCCTTCTTGCAGCGCGGGTGTAATAGTCTCTGGCTAAAGGAGCTACCCAGAGCTGTCAGGATGGGCAGGAGGGGGGGGGAGGGGCTGTCCGTCATAGCTTTTAGTTTAGCTCGCGTCCGTCTGTTGCCCACCTCCTCTAGAGAGTCCAGCGAGCAGCCCACGACAGAACTGGCCCGCTTGACAAAGCGCTCCAGTCTTTTTCTGTCCCGGGTGGTGATGCTGCCTGACCAGCAGACAATGCCATAGTGGATGGCTGATGCCACCACAGAGTCATAGAAAGTCTTTAGGAGTGACCCCTGAACTCCAAAAGACCTCAGTTTCCTGAGGAGGAAGAGGCGACTCTGTCCCTTTTTGATTAGGGCATCCGTGTTTGTTGTCCAGTCCAGTTTATTGTTGAGAGTAACACCCAGGTACTTGTAGGAGGTCACCCTCTCAATGTCCGAACCCTGGATGTTCAATGGTGCAGGTGAGGATTGTTTCCTGCAGAAGTCCACCACCAGCTCCTTGGTTTTCCCGGTGTTGATCTGGAGGTGATTCTGCTGGCACCAGTCCACAAAGTCCTTTGTCAGTCCCCTGTACTCCCTATCGTCTCCCTCTGTAATGATGCCGACAATAGCTGAGTCGTCAGAGAACTTCTGAAGGTGGCAGGTTGAGGTGTTGTAATTGAAGTCCAAGGTGTAGAGGGTGAAGAGGAATGGAGCCAGGACTGTTCCCTGCGGCGCTCCGGTGCTGCAGAGAAGCCTGCCCGACTCACAGTTCTTTACTCTCACGTACTGTGGCCTGTTTGTGAGGTAATCTGTAATCCAGGATGTGAGGTGATGGTCGACTCCGGCATGCCGCAGCTTGTCCCCCAGTAGACTTGGCTGGATGGTGTTGAAGGCACTGGAGAAATCGAAGAATGTGATCCTCACCGTGCTCCCAGCATTCTCCAGGTGCAGCAACGCCGTATGGAGGAGGTATATGATGGCATCCTCCACACCGATGCTGGGCTGGTAGGCAAACTGTAGCGGGTCCAGCGATGAGCTTGCCAGCGGTCACAGGTGGGCGAGGACGAGTCTCTCCAGCGTCTTCATCAGGTGAGACGTCAGCGCCACCGGTCTGTAGCTGTTGAGCTCTTTGGGCTTGGCAATCTTGGGCACTGGGACCAGGCATGACGTTTTCCACAGCTGTGGAACTCTGCCCAGCTTCAGGCTCAGGTTGAACAAGTGCTGGACAATGACACACAGCTGGTCGGAGCAGGTCTTGAGGAGTCGGGAACTGATATCATCCGGACCTGCTGCCTTCCTCACCTGCATCCTCCTCAGTTGGTTCCTCACCTGCGCAGTTGTGACAGACAGGCAGGGACCAGGAGGCAGAGTGGCGGCTGAGGGTGTGGCAACGGTTGGGAGGGCAGATGTTGGTTGTGGAAAGCTGGTCGTGAGAGGGGGCAGGGAGGGTAAGGCCACAGTGAGAGTTGGTGCAGGTGCAGCTACAGGTGAAGTTGACGGTGGGCCGGGGGCGGCTGGCGTCTTGTCAAACCGATTGAAAAAGCGGTTGAGTTCATCTGCCCAGTCCTTGTCTTTTTCGTTCAATGTCACTGGGCTTTTGTGGCCTGAGATGTTTTTCAGGCCCTTCCAGACACCAGCGACATTGCTGGCTTGCAGCTGCTCCTCCATTTTCATCCTGTAGGCCTTCTTCCCCTGTCTGATCTTCCTCCTCAGTTGGATCTGCACGGCCTTCAGTTCCTCTCTGTTGCCCGACACAAAAGCCCTTTTCTTCTCCTTCAGGAGGACTTTTATGTCGGGATTAATCCATGGTTTGTTGTTGGCAAAACACCGCACAGTCCTGGTGGGTCCGGTGTTTTGTTCACAAAAGTTTATGTAGTCTGTGATGGTGTTGGTGAGTGAGTCAATGTCCTCCCCATGAATCTCAGTAAAGAGCTCCCACCTGGTTGAATCAAAACAGTCCCGCTGAGCTTCTTCAGCTTCTGTGGACCATCTTTTGATCGTGCGGGTCACAGCTGGTTGCCTCTGGACAAGGGGTTTGTACACAGGCTGGAGATAAACCATATTGTGGTCTGCTCTTCCGAGAGGGTGGAGGGGGGAGGGTTTGTGTGCATCCTTGGCGTTTGAATAAAATAGGTCCAATATGTTATTGTCTCTGGTGGCACAAGTTACATACTGTGTGAATGTTGGGAGGGAGAATTTCAGGGAAATGTGATTGAAGTCCCCTGAGATGATAAACAAGGCGTTGGGGGACTGGGTTTGCAGTTTGTTTACAACAGATATGAGGGCATCGGAGGCAGCGCCGCCATTTGCCGTAGGGGGAATTTACGTCGTCACGGCTATGACGTGTGAGAATTACCGTGGCAGGTAATGCGGCCGGAGGCTAACGGCTAGCAGCTCGATGTCGCGAGTGCAAAGTTTTTCCTTCACCGTGATGTGCCCAGGGTTGCACCATTTGTCATTCACAAATACAGCAATCCCCCCTCCTTTCTGCTTACCGCTGCCTTCATTTCTGTCCGCTCGTACGAGTTGGAAGCCCTCCAACTCTGCATGGGCGTCCGGAGTGATTGCCGAAAGCCATGTCTCCGTGACGAGTAGCAAGCTGGCTTCCCGGTACTCCCTCTGGTGCCGCGTTAGCGCCGCCAGCTCGTCCATTTTATTCGGGAGCGATCTCACATTCCCCATGATGACGGACGGGAGAACGTGTCGGTATTTCCTCGTTCTTTTGCGGCGATCTTTCCCGGCCCAACATCCTCGTTTCCTCCTCTTCAGTTCATCGGGGATGTCTGGTGCGGCGGCCGCTAGTCCGCTATTAGCCCACCACGCTACACAGTTTACAGTCGAGACCAGTAGCTGGTCTCGACTGTAAACAATGGGATTCCGCGTGCGCGTGGATTCCCCGTTCACAGGAGCGGTGAAAAAGTAAAAAATAACGGCGATGAGCAAAAGAAAAGATGCTCATCTCCTCTCCGTAGGTTTATGGAACGAAATTAGGCAAAGCAAAAACGGAAAAGTAAAAAAGTGAAAAAGTAGACAAGAAAGGGAAAGAGCTGCTGTGGAGGCAGCCACACAGGGGGGAGCCATCTTGAATAAATTGAACGTGTGTAACTGTATATCACTGGAGTGTGCTTTACAGTTCAATAGATGAAGTTTGTTAACAAGTGAAGCTTTGTAAAGCTCTTTGCCCAGTCACCGTAAAATGCAGATACAGTGTTACATTAAATACGGCCAATGTACATTTTAATTAAATTGGACAGTGGAGAGCCAAAATTTCTCAAATTGACCGTGGTCAAAATATCGTGGAGTGACAGATTGCCTAATAGTCCGAAAACAGCAGTGATGAACTGCAATGCACTAAGCAATTAAGGACCTTCAAACAAAGTATTGTTTTAAAAAAAATCTAGCTTTGTATTAAGAACTTCTGAACTGGGGATGTAACCATCCATACTGAAATATGTCATATGAATATTGACAGAGGTGATAATGAGGCCTTCTTCTCTGTTTACTGAGACTTCAGGGGCTGTCATTGTTTGAATTTAGAAGCTTAGCTTTGATGCTCGTCTAAAAACCTGCCTAAACACAAAGAACATTAAAACTTTCTCATTCTTATCGCAGAAGATGGGGAACATGAAAAACAAGCCATGTTTCACAAATAATTAGCTGACGGACTTTAACTCTGAGAGCTTTGTTTTAATTTTCTAAATGCGTAATGGACCGTGCGCCATACGGACAAGGCCCTTCAACGTCATCCGAGATGTAAATGACCCCCAAAACAATAAATAACATTGATTACAACATGAGTCCTTGTTGCTGAATTTACGGCTAGTTCAATTTAAATAACTTAGTTGAACCCAATTAAGAAGCTCTGCGAGTAAAGCCAATGTTCCTTTTCTTGTCATACTGTATAGATACTCATATACATGAAAGGTTAACATTGTTTCAAGCTGCCACGAGTTAGGGAGAAGAAACCAAAATCCTGAATACTGATGCTCCCTGTGGAAAGACATTAATTTGTCGACTGTAACATAACCAAAGCAATCTGACCAATACCAAAAATGTATTGATAATATGAAAAAAAAAAAATAATAAATCCTGGTGTCACCCCCCTAGGGTGGTGTCCATCCCCCATTCTAGCTTGGGTCCTCAACCAGAGGCCAGGAAGCTTGAGGGTACGTCACCGTAGCCCTGCTGTTCCCAGCACTGCGCTTTTCTGGACCGACATATCCGATGTTGTTCCCGGGATCTGTTGCAACCACTCGTCGAGTTTGAGGCTCACTGCCCCCGGTGCTCGGACCACCACAGCCATGACTGTCACCTTTACTTTCCAGGCTCTCCCTGTCTGAGCCCTTGGTATTTTTCGAGTTTCTCCTGTTCCTTCTTTCTGATGTTTCCAAGAGATGGTCAGTTTATGTTTGGCCTTAAGTGAATTCATACAACGTTGTGTCTGTTGCACAATGTTTAAAGGACATCAGACACCTCCCGACAAGTTGCATCCATAATTTGTAAAATCACTTCTAATTACATTATTATTATTATTATTATTATTATATTATATTATTATTATTCAGGGTGTCCCCCGCCTCGGGCCCGAAGACAGCTGAGATAGGCTCCAGCAACCCCCGCGACCCTAATGAGGAATAAGTGGTACGGAAAATGAGATGAGATGAGAGACTTCTAATTACTTCTACTGACCGCATTTTACAAAAATCCACGGCATATAGCTATATTTGACTTTTAAAAATTTGCGCTGAATATTCACAGACTTGTTTTCGAGTTGATGATGATGACGGAAGTGACGTGAACGAGGAGCTAACTGGAGTTAACGATTCGCCGCTTGGATAACCGCTGTCATCCTCTCGTGTTATTTATGCTCCTCTTGAGGCTGATCATCCAGCTCGTAAATAATTTTTGGGGACGTACATAAGTAAAATGGAGCTTTTTGCATGCACAACCATTAAACAATCTACATTGATGTTGACATCCTGTAACTTATTATTTGTTATTCATGCCCTTATATGCCACATATCACCAAAGTTGATGCTATATTGCTAATTCACGGAGCTTCATTTATGCTTCATATGTCGTCTCCTTTACCGGTTTCATCGCTTGCATCCGGCTCAAATTGATATGGAATGACTTCTTTAATCGATTGCAAACCACTTATGCTTTCCTCTTCAGAACTATTTGAATCATATTCATAACTGGATGAGTAAAAAGAAAACATCTCCGAATCTGAACTCTCTGAAGCCATTGTTTTGATTCTGGAGCAAGGCAGTTTATGGGTGGGCCAGGATTGACGAATTCACCCAGGTTTCCAATGTGACGTCACGAACATGGGGGCAGGACTTTCTGTATGTCTCCAGTTTTGAGCTCATTAGTGGCAGTTATGGGCAACTTTAAGTCATTTTTATTGGTGTTTTGCGTTGAAATAAAAATATCAACATGCTTGTTTTGGGTATTTAAGAAGCTATAAAATGTTTTTCTGATGTCAATTAGGAAACAAAAAAAAATGGTGTCGGTTGTCTTTTAAATGTTTTGGAAGTCATGGAAAGTGTTTCTCTTTTGCCTTTGTCCGTTCCGTGGAGTAGTTTGCAATGTGTCAGGATTTGGTGTGCACTCACACAGTGCTACACTCATTTAAGAGAATTAACGTTAAAATGTATCACTTCAAAATGTAATACAGTAAAGTCTCGTTATATCGATATCGGATATATCGATAGTCCCGGTTATATCGATACTATTTCTATGCACGCACGGAGAAAATTACATGCAAACAGGGTCGGATATATCGATAGTCCCGGTTATATCGATATTTTTTCGGCCTCCCTTGAATATCGATATAACGAGACTTTACTGTATAATGCTGCCTTTCTAAGATATGTAATTGGTCTTTGCATTTTACCTTGGTGGGTGCTGGACCAAATGGGATTTATGATTTTATCACAGCAGCAACAGAGCCCCCACCGCAGAAGCTTTAGGTATTAAATCAAACACTGTGATAGCATACCCAAAACCTCCCCCAGCACAAATCCCCTTTTAATCATTTCCAACAAGACCAATACACACATATCTCTTTTTAGGGGAGGTGCAGACACTTTTGCAACACATTATCAATGCCCCAGAGTCAGTGCACTAGGAAAGTAAATGGGAAGGGAAAAAGAGCAAAACAAAACATCACTCAATTCATATTGCAACATTTGTTCTAAAATGTGTGTACAAGTTCACAAAACGAAGCACTTTGTGAATCTATGATTTGAGTTTTGCAGCATGTAGCTAGATCAAAGATAGCAAAGATTCTCTTTATACGTACTTAAGTTTGAATAACTTATTTAAACATGCAGAGGCATGAGAAAAAAAAAACATCACATGTAACACAGAGGGAACTGAGTTGATCCAATGTTTTACATTTTTGCACTTTAATTTACATTTTTATTAAACATATGTCATACTGTGACTTGCGTAACTTATAATTACGGTAATGTTTAAGATTTTGTTAAGTTGTAGATTTGGGCACTTACTGTTGAGAGTTGTGGGTTTAAATCTCATTTGGGTATAGTTGTCATGTTCTGCGCAGGATTTAATTGACTCGTAACCAATCCAGTATACCCCCACTTCTCACCCAAGTCTTTGGGCAGTCGGCGAGAGACACATTGATTTGGTTATCAGGCAATCTCACCCTGGACAGTGTTTCCCAAACGTTATTAATCCAAGACACATATTTCACATTGGGAAAAAAATCATGGCACACCACTTATCGAACTGCTTTGTAATACGTGAATATGTTGGTCAATTGTGAACGATTATTGGGCTGTTTTTGTCCTTCACTATACTTAATTGGCATAGTTGAATGGATGATCTCACACAACACAATTGTTGGGAGTGGTAATCACCGAGCTACAAAATAGATACAGTAGTTAGGTGGAAGGATGGATGAATAAATGTAAAACACGCAGCTGCCAGAAATGAAATACAATGAACTAATCCATCAAGATGTAATATAGGAGCTGGATGAAAAAGTATACAACATTTTTGAGTCGGACGTTTGATAAAAACGCTGCATTGTCTAGTGATTATTGCAAACAAAACAAAGATGACAAAGTTTTTTGCGTGTTCAATGTATTAATGTTCTCATTGCTGCTGTAAAATTAGAGTCATTTGCCTTACTTTCTTTCATCCCTTAGCCTCATTTAGACAAAATCTGCTTTGCACGTGTAAGAAGTGGAACCAGATTGAATTGCAATGAAAAAAATAGGGCCCTCACAATTACATCCTTTGGCATAGCCTTTCTTCTTTGCAAAAATTGATCCAATAGCTCTGGTTTGCTATTATCCATTGAAGTAGAAATCGCCAAAGTTCTCATGATCAAGTGAAAATTACTTTTAAAATTGCTTGCAAAGGTTGATGATTGAAGAACCTCAACATTTCATTCATTCATCCATCTTTCAGACTGTAAAAAGTAAAAAGTAAAAGTAAAAAGTACAATGGTTGCAGAGGACTTAGGTCACAGTTATTACAGCAGATCCTCCAAAGATTGAAGAGGAACATGTGTAGTTCTTGGTTTGGAGTAATGATAAGAAACCCTTTATTGGTCTCACGATGGAGAAATTCCCAATTCACAGCAGCAAAGTTATGAAAGGACTAAGTATAAGAACAAAATATAAAGCCCCTGTAAAGGCAGATACTTGAAGCAAATAAAATAAAAAAATACATGTAATACAACACATCAGACACTGACCGTCATTCAATCTTCACATTTTTTTCTGTATTCTCTTTGTTATATGACACACTTATAGATGAAAGAGTAGACAATCATAATAATAATAAATTTCATTTTTAACGTCTGTGTAAGCTCTCAGTCGTACATGAGTGGTACATCGATGAAAAGGTTTCTTCAGCCGTCATCTGTACTTCTTTGAAGGTGTCGGACATTTTCGCTTCTTATCCAAGATGCTTCTTCAAGCAGCAAGACTTTTTCGCTGAAGAAGCATCTTGGATAAGGAGCGAAACGTCCGACGCCTTCGAAGAAGTACAGATGACGGCTGAAAAAACCTTTTCATCAACAAATATGAAGCTGTGGCAACCATTGACAAAAAATAGATTGTCTCATATTTCCTGCGCCACATAAATCCGCTCCAATTCCAAGCTGCAACTCCCAGTTCTACATACTGTACGCAATGGCACTCAGTACTGACGCTCCTTCAGTCTCATTGTCGGTCCATCAAGCCATGATTCCATTCGGCACCGACCTCTCCGCTGAACAAAGCAAGGCTGTGAAAAAATGCTGCTTATTACATGTATACAGCCATACTGTACATACAACAAATCAATATACATTATGTAATTTTCTTGCGACACAGACCCACCTGAGTTTTTTTTTTTTATTCAGTCACTTGTGTGTGGCATCAGTACTATCGTTTTCCTTCTGTCTTCCTCCCTTCCCCAATTTGGAATTAAATCAAAATCCTCCCTGATTCCAGGGAGTGAGCATAACAGTGCTCTCCAGAGTTTCTGATTAAATTACAGATCTTCTCACTCCTAGAAACCCCCACTCCCACATCCTTGTGCACTCAGTCACTGTCCCCCCCAAACCCTATGCAGATGTGACACTTCCCAGTGAATAGTTTCTCATAACACATCGACCCTGTAGGGCCAAAGAAGGAGGTGATGCGGGAGGAGGGGCCAAAGGAAGAATGTGTCGACAGTTTGGGAAATGTACCACAGACAAATTAAGAGAAAAAAATCACCTCCTTTCTCCGGTTCATGCCGAGGGGGACTTAACGTAAATATTCCCATCATCTATGTTCTTGACAGATCATCTAAGGATGAACTTTGAATTGCATTGTAAATCAGGCTACAGTCAGTGAGGGGAACCATGTGTGTGGACAATAATGTGTTAATCTTAAAATTCATATACAGTAGTGACTTTAGTGTGGTTAGTGGTGCTTTATTTTTTGAAGAGAGCTAGAAATATGCAGACAGCTACCTTTTAACAGTGAGACAGAGCATACACAATGTAATTCGGTAACCTTTAACCCCAGTCCCCTTTGATCATATAAATTCAAATTAAAAAGGACCCTGAGCTCATTTTTTGTGCTCAACATGAATGATAAATTGAATGTTTTATCCAATTCTAAGTGAACACAACCATTTTCATGACTATTAGACTAAGCACCAAATTGCCCCCCTACTATTTTTTCTGAACTCTTCCATGTGTGTGATGTAAGTTGGAGCAGTGACGTGCGGTGAGGTTCATGGCTGGTGAGGCACTGACGTCATCACAGTCAGATTTACAAACATGAACTATACAGAGTAGCTTATTCACCATTTGATTGGCAACAGTTAACGTGTTTTGTTTAAAATGTTATGTCAGCATTCTTTATATAAACTGTAGCATAGCAAAAAAGAATAAAAAAAATAGAAATTTAGTTCATATACTAAAAGTGTTTGAACACTTTATTAGCCATACGCAGAGGGACAGCAATGCGGTCTCACTGCAGAGCAAGCCAGCACAGTTAGCATAGTCATTGCGTAATCCATGGTGAGGCTCAGCCGGCTGCTGCCTCACCGCTCGTCTCTACTGAGTATTTTTGAACGGTAAATGTGAAAATTCAAAAACGTTGAAGTTAAATGGAAAAGAACTTTAAAGTACAAATCACTTAATAAATACAACTGTTTAATGTATTTTTTCATTTGATATTTCCATGATGGCAGGTGAGGCATGGCCTCACCTGCCTCCCCTGACTGCACGTCACTGAGTTGGAGTACGTGGAGAAACCAGGTACTAATTCCACCCTGGTCTTTTTGACTATGAAGCAGATGTGCTCCATGTATGTTTTCCATTTGATTTTGATAACCATTTGACAAAAATGGAACAGTGTATTTTTCTGGGCTGGTAATCAGGCAGTGTAGCTCGACTCTGTTGATGTCGATGAAAAGGTTTCTTCAGCCGTCATCTGTACTTCTTTGAAGGTGTCGGACGTTTCGCTTCTTCTCCAAGAAGCTTTGTCAGCAAACTAAAGTCTTACTGGTAGTTTCGGCCCTATATATATCCCTACTGTCCAGACGTGGTGAACAGGGAATGAAACCAACAATTCTGAAGATACTAAATGGAGAGGATGAGAAGGTTTCTTCAGCCGTCATCTGTACAAAAGTGAAGGTTTCGGACGTTTCGCCTCCTATCCAAGAGGCTTCGTCAGCGAACTAAAGTCTGACTGGTCGTATCGGCCCCATTTATATATCCCTAATGTCCAGTCCTAGTGGCGCCGGACACAGCTATGATAGGTCCCTACTCTCAGGTTGGGGGGGCGGGACCCCTCCCTGTGGCCCCACTGATTGTTCCTACATTCCTGACTAACGACTGGCCTATCCTCATCAGCATTGCGAAAGTTGCCTAACCTGTTTTGCCTGAGCAGGCTATTGTATGAACGATCCAAATTGAACCTCACACCACCAGACCGGTTTAATGAAGGATTTTGTTGTTTTATAAGAATCGCCTCTTTTACCCCCCTTTCAAACCATCTATGTTCTTTCGCTAAGATTTTAACCTCATTGTCGTCAAATGAGTGGTTGCTAGCTTTTAGGTGCAAATGTACTGCCGATTGAGGCCCACTAGTATTATCCCTGCGATGTTGATAAAGTCTTTTTTTGAGAATTTGTTGAGTCTCTCCAATGTACTGCTCTTTACAATTTTCATTCTTACAATGTATGGAATGAACTACATTACTTTGTTTTACATTTGGTAGCCTATCTTTTGGATGCACTAATTTTTGCCTTAACGTGTTTATCGGTTTGAAATAAGTAGGAATTTTATGTTGCCAAAGGACTCTTTGTAATTTTTCAGAAACTCCTGCAATGTACGGTACTGCTACTCCTCTCCTTTTAGAATCTTGAGAATTATTGGTTTCCTTCGCTATTCTTTCTTTCTGACATTTGTTGAATGACCACTGAGGGTACCCACAGTTAGTGAGTGCTCTCCTGATGTGTTTTGACTCCTTTTCTCTACCTTCAGTGCTAGTAGGTATTAGTTTAGCCCTATGCTGGAGGGTTCTGATAACTCCTAGTTTATGTTGTAAAGGGTGGTTAGAGTCAAAAAGTAAGTATTGGTCAGTGTGCGTAGCCTTCCTAAAGACTTCTGTTTTTAGCGCTCTGTCCTCTTTTATAATTACTTTACAATCCAAGAAAGCTAGTTGGTTCTCTTAAATGTCCTCACGAGTAAATTTAATGTTGAAGTCTACAGAGTTGAGATGATCTGTGAAGGATTGAATTTCTTGTTTCTTAATTATGACAAAAGTATCGTCCACATATCTAAACCAGTGTCTAGGTTTGGTCCCTGGGAAGGATGTGAGGGCCTGTTTCTCCATCTCTTCCATGTAAAGATTAGCCACTATGGGTGAAACTGGTGAGCCCATAGCACAACCATGGATTTGTTTATAAAATTTTTCCCGAAATTGAAAATACGTAGTATTAAGGCAGATTTCTAATAATTGGCAGATGTGATCCGGTTTCAGTTTGGTTCTTTCATGCAAAGAAACATCCGCCAGCAGCCTCGTCCTCACCACTGAGACTGCTGCTGGGGTTGGGACAGATGTAAAGAGAGAAGTCACATCGTATGATGCCAAAGTTTCCTCAGGTTCCAATATGAGGTCTTTGATCCTCTCTACAAACCCTGTGGTGTTCTCTACGTGGTATTCTGTGTTACCAACCAACGGAGCTAAAATAGTTTTTAAATATTTGGCTACATTGTATGTAGAGGAGTCAATGCTACAAACAATGGGTCGGAGGGGGAACCCTTCTTTATGTATTTTTGGCAGGCCATAGATACATGGCGTGGCCTCTCCCGGGTATAATCTAAAATACATCTGTTTGTCTATATGTTTTCCTTTCTCTAGCTTTTGGAGACAGTCAATCATTTCTTTCTTGTATCTATTGGAAGGGTCCCTTTTTAGTTGCTCATACGTGTTAGAATCACTGATTAACCTATTTATTTTGTCTTCATAATCCAATGTGTTGAGCAGCACTGTGCATCTGCCCTTGTCTGCTGGCAAAATAGTAATATTTTTGTCTTTTTGTAGAGTAGTTAACGCCTTTCTTCTAATGTTATGTTGGACGGAGGAAGTTTGGCACTACTGAGAAGAGCTGATATTTTAATGCGTAGATCATCTGCCTCTGCATACGAAAGTTTGTTATTTTTAATAGCCGATTCAGTAGCTGTGATATAATCTATTGTAGGTATAGTTTTAGGAGTCACTGAGAAATTTAAACCTTTGGTAAGTACCGCCTTTTCTGTCTCTGAGAGATCTCTGTCTGACAAATTTTTGATCCAATTCTCCCTTGCAAACTGTTCATACCTAATTTTACGCGTGTTTACCAGTAGCTGAGATTGTTTCAGTAAAAGTAATTTTTAAAATTTACCCTTTTGTCTCTCTTTGGTTTTGCTGTGGTGCCTCATATAACCGGATTTAGTAAATTCACACACTTCCTGATAGATTTTGTGGGTAAGATTAGTTTGTAATCGCTGATAATAAGTTTCTATTTCTGACTGTTTGTTTTTTATCTCTATGTTAAGTCTCCTAATTCGCAAATTTAGAATTTTCCTAGTATAATTTTGTTGCATTTTGTCAGCTAAGTATCCGGGTTCCAGGGGTGCTTGCTTCAAGCATTTAGGAATTAACCGGCTCTGTCTACATCTAAGATTGAATCTGAGGTGGTTCTTTAAATCAGCTAATTTAAAGGTGGCCTTTTCTAAGTTACGTACCAGCAGAAGGATGTCTCTCCCAAAGTTGGCAGCAATACGTCTGTGTAAGCTCTCAGTCGTACAGGAGTGGTCCATCGATGAGAAGGTTTCTTCAGCCGTCATCTGTACAAAAGTGAAGGTTTCGGACATTTCGCCTCCTATCCAAGAGGCTTCGTCAGCGAACTAAAGTCTGACTGGTCGTATCGGCCCCATTTATATATCCCTATTTAGGGATCCCTATTTAGGGATATATAAATGGGGCCGATTTATTTAGGGATCCCTATTTAGGGATATATAAATGGGGCCGATACGACCAGTCAGACTTTAGTTCGCTGACGAAGCCTCTTGGATAGGAGGCGAAACGTCCGAAACCTTCACTTTTGTACAGATGACGGCTGAAGAAACCTTCTCATCGATGGACCACTCCTGTACGACTGAGAGCTTACACAGACGTAAATGGAGAGGAGTAGCAGTTCCTTAACTACAAAGAGTCCTTTGGCAACACAAAATTCCTACTTATTTCAAACCGATAAACACTTTAAGGAAAAAATTAGTGCATCAAAAGGCTGCCAAATGATAAACAAAGTAATGTAGTTTATTCAACACATTTTAAAAATGAAACTTGTAAAGAGCAACACATTGGAGATGCTAAACAAATTCTCAAAAAAAAAAAACAATAAGACTCGCAGGAATAATACTAGTGGGCCTCAATCGGCAGTACATATGCACCTAAAAGCTAGCAACCACTCATTTGATGACAATGAGGTTAAAATCTTAGCAAAAGAAAACAGATCGTTTGAAAGGGGAGTAGAAGAAGGTATTTTCATAAAACAGCAAAATCCTTCCCTTACCCGTAATGGTGGGGTGAGGTTCAATTTGGATCGTTCGTACAATGGAATGCTTAGGCAACATAGGCTTAGTTATGCTGATGAGGTGGTACCAGGGCAAATTGGGCAATCAGGCCAGTCGTCAGTCAGGACAATAGAAGCAATCAGTGGAGCCACAGGGATTAGTCCTCTGCTGCCCCCAACCTGAGAGCAGGGACCAATCATAGCGGAGACCGGCACCGCCACGACTAGGCAGTAGGGATATATATAGGGCCGAAACTACCAGTAAGACTTTAGTTTGCTGACAAAGCTTCTTGGACAAGGAGCGAAACATCCAACACCTTCAAAGAAGTACAGGTGACGGCTGAAAACACCTTTTCATTGATGAACCATTCTTATACGACTGAGAGCTTACACAGACGTGTCTGTTGATGTCTTTATACCTTTGTTGGTACAGAAATATGTATGTTTATCAATGATGGAGTCATTCTAGTTTCAAAATGTGTCCTTTTTGCCATGTTTTTGGGCATTTGTCTTTATATTAGAGAAACAATACCAAAGTGAAGGAGCCACCAATTGTTGTTTAAGTCTTCCTACTTTCTTTATTATGTCAAACAACGCAGTCTCAGATCACCTCGTGTAGGTAATCAAGCACATGCCACAATGGGATTTTAACTTTTGCTTGTTCGCCTGTGAAGAGAGACGTGGGTTTACTGACTCGCCTCAGGGCAATTGAAGCATGATGCCAAGTTGGGGTATGGAGAAGGTCACAGCAGGGTCACCAAAACGGCTGGTTCTCATTCAGCCTGTGTCCTTACATGGTTAATTAGTAATGTTGTTGATAGGATCATTTAACTGCACACTGGTGTGTTTGGGAATGAGCAAGGTCCTGCCATAACATTGTATTCATATCAGCCATGAAAACAAAGATGGCCATCTCTGTGATGTTGATTTACAAATATACTGTAAACACGTCAATGATTATTTCTTGCTTTTAATTAAAACAGCCAGCTTGTCTGTCAACATATGAAAAAAAATGTCAGTTTTAGTCTCTATTTTAGTTAGCTCCCTCACCAATAACAGAAATAGAAACATTTACTCACAAAAGATTTGATGATGTGTGCTGTGCTCCTATTTTACCAGAGGTGCTTCCTAGCAGGTGCGGTTTATTTAGATACATGCGGAACACATTGGCTTCAGTCAGAAGTGTGGCCATTTTACATTCTCCTGATGTTCACGTTGCTAAAATTGGTGTAAATCACAGACAGCTGCTTGAGGTCTGTCGATGTCACGGTGCTATTTCATTTCGGGTTGTGTTGGTGCTCTCCATGTATTATGAATAAATATGATTTTTCGGAATCAGAATCAGGAAACCTTTATTCGTCCCACAATGGGGAAATTTGCATTACTGTGGTCGTTTAACACAATTCTAGGGGAAGAAAACATTTGTTAATTAATCCCTGAAAAAGAGTCAATTCATGACGTCATTAGAGGGAGAGTCAATTGTACCTGACAAACATGTACAGTAAAGTCTCGTTATATCGATATCGGATATATCGATAGTCCCGGTTATATCGATACTATTTCTATGCACGCACGGAGAAAATTACATGCAAACAGGGTCGGATATATCGATAGTTCCGGTTATATCGATATTTTTTCGGACTCATGTGCGCGTGCGTGTGCATGTGCGTGTGCGTGTGTGTGTATGTGCGTGTGTGTGTGTGCGTGCGCGTGCGTGAGCTTCTGTCTGTCTGTGTTTATGTGGTCTATTTCTCTATGTAGCACACAACAGTTAAATACAGCTGAGTGTGAATTGAATTGCCCATGCAATAATTCAAATGACCAAAAAAAACACAATTATTGCTATCTCTCATGCAGATGGCTTGGGTTCATTTCCTGCCCCGTACCTCAACATCCAACAGGCGGTCACAAGACGAAGTAAGAAATTAGTAGGTTGCATCAGGAAAGGCATCTGGTATACAAACTGCAGCAAAAAAAAAACAATGGAATAGTTGCTGGAGTTAAAACTTGTGTGGTCGCAATAAAAAAATATATAAATAATAAAATTATCATGAATATACTATGTTATCCTGTGATTTCAAAGAGTTTGGGCAGATTATTTTAATAGATTTTAACAGGAAAATAATGCTTTATTTTCGACATTCAGCTTGTAGTAGACGTACACATTTCAACCTGACGTCCGTGATCCACTGGTAAAAATGAGGCCTTGTATCTCTCTTCTTTCATCATGAACTGCTTCATGTGACAAGGAGGGTACCAAAAGTGCTTAAGAATGAATGACTCAATGTGTCTTTGTGTTGTCATATTATTTGTTATTTAGGTTTTTTTTCCCTTTTGAATTCAAGATGGCACCGTGAGAGTGGCTGCCTTTCCAGCAGCTCCTGTATTTTGTTTTTCTACATGTTACTTTCCTTTCATATTTCTTTCATAACTATGATGCTGTGAAAAGTAAATGTGTCCACTGCGAGACTAATAAAGATAAATCCAATTCAATCCAATACAATCCAAAACATTGGGGGGATGAAGAGCGTTCCAATTGGTTTAAAAAAAAAAGAGAGAAAACAGTATAGACAGTTTTACAGAGTGTGATACTTTTTTTTCCAAACTTATTTTGGAATCCCAATCAGGTTTTCCACGGGCTGATTTTTAGCATGTATGTTGCCAGACAAACACACATTCCAGGATGGAAAAGTCTCTGGCCTCGGCAAAACAAGCGCTGCTCTGTAAAATACACTGTTATTCATTGAGTGCTTTTAACGAGTTGCTTTAAATAATTGTTTATTCGGTCTGTGGTTTGAGAGTGAACTTTGAGTATTTAAAAAATAAAATAAAATACCCTGGCCTTAGTCGTGTTTCAAAAGCAAAATATACTGAGATAATTCACCATCTATCATCAACGACTTGATGAGGTTTTTCAGTTGACCATAAGCCTGGAACCATGTTCACGGAACAATATCTTTCCTTATGTGAACATTACTATTTTCGCTTCCTGGCACCCCTGTTAAAAAGGACCAATGGACAGTTTTTATTTCCCACTTTTTTGACAGACTGGTCCTGCTGTTCTGCACTTTCCTTACACATCAAAGGTGTAAATGTGGCGGATATAAAATGGATTTGGAATGATGCAATTCAATCAGAAAGAAGATGATAGGATATTCTGATCTGATAACAATGTTTATTTTCAATAAATAAAGGTATAGTAAATGAAGTTAAGTACAAACAAACAAAAATAAAATGTTGTTACATCCATTTTTACTTTAAAATCAACACAATTAACTTTCCTGATTTCCAAATGTAAAAAAATGATAATGAGCAAGTATAATAATAATAATAATAATAATAATAATAATAATAATAATAATAATAATAATAATAACACATTTCATTTATAAGCGCTTTCAAAACTCTCAAGGACACTTTACAGTCACATGATATTTTTTTCTGCGGGTGAGCAGCCAGCCACACGCGCCAGCATTCACTCAACCCGGATGTATATACCCCGGTCAAGGATGACGCTTTGTACTGATGTCATAACGTTTATTGTGAAACACTTGAACACCGTGAAAACTCAAAGGACATTGAAACGACAACATTACAATAAGTTCGACAAAACATTCAGTCAAGAAGGAAATTAATAACGTACCGTGTGCACCTTATTAACCGAAAGTAGATAAACGTTGACGTAGACTTTCGACTGTCGTTGCTCTGCTTCTGTCTCTCTCTAACAGCATTCTCGTTCTGTCTGTCTCGCCTTGCTCTCGTTTATCAAAACACATGACACGGAAGTGGAAGTGATAATGACAAAACATTATAAATAAAGTATCGAAGACGATTTTTACAAAAACACACACGCCAGTTACACCGGAAGTTACATAGAGTAAATAAACAAAAAAATAAATAACATTTATTCTCAATATTTTAGTTACGGCACATCCCTTTTTTAACGTTTATTATCTTTTAAGCAGAATACACTTGTTACTTTTATGCATAAAAACATCAATATAAACAAACCCTTGTGAAAAATTGCTTCGTGTAACTGAGTCTCAACGTCCAAAATGCTTTTTTTTTAAATAAAACAACAGACACAAGTATTTAAATGATTTTATATATTTACATGTTAAATTAACCTGTTAATGTGATATTTCTGTTTAAAGAACAATTTTGTGTTACAGTAAATAATTCTGCCATCAGCTTGCAGCAGCTACTTTTTTTCAAAAATATCAGCTGGTCGACTTGGTCTGATATCAAGACATTTTTCTGGATGCGCCGCAATAACAACTGATTCTTAGAGCAGGGGGATATTTACGATAGAGTTTTACAATTAAACGGAAGGAAGATCTTTTTTGGTTTTTCACTTTACCTTGTATGGTAGCTGTCACTGATTCATTCATGTTTTGCTGATTGTGATGCCAAAGCGGCAGCCAATACACCGTCGACAAACAGTTGTAATATGCATTATAGTTCCCTCGACATTTGCAAATGCTATATTCATGTACAGTCTTGTCAATATGATCACCTTCCTTATAAAATCCAAAGCATTTCCACAGAAATGAACATATCATCTCAAAAATCTCCTTCTAAATAAATAAATAAATAAACAAATAAATAAATAAATCAGGTGTAGTCTGATTATAATAAATAGCATCATGAGACAATTTAATGATTACATGTCTTATATTGTTCACTGTCTTGTTTTTTGTGGTTGGCAGCCTGTCCTTTTCAGACATCTCTAACGATCACTTTATGTCTGAAGATTGCGTCTGAGACATTTGTTTACAATTTCCCGCCCAAATTCTGGCAATTGTCTGTGAACATAGTTTGCCAAAAAGTGGTTTGTAAGAAAAAGAGTTGTGTTTTAACGGATGGGGAATAAACACAATTGCTGTGGTTGGAAAATGAAAGAATGTAGCAAAAGAAGGAAATTGTACATTAAAAAAGTAGTACACAAGCTTTGACACTTGGATGGTTAAAAAGGGACATCATTACAATCATAAATAGTGGGAAGAATCGGAAATTGGGAGAATAATTGAGGATGAAAAATGACTGGGAAACCGAACATTGGAAGTTCCAAATGTCTGTCCAGATGTTAGCAGTCACAAGATGACCATATTACCCTAGGATGATCATTACAGATGTGGTACACTTGAGCACCAATCACCCCGACCTCAAGGACAAGTCATATGCCACTCTACGGTATAGCCAGCACCAGCAGTAGCCAGGAGTAGTAAAGAATCAAAAGGAAGGAGGCAATATGCTGGACTCAGTGTCAGTCCCGTGGCTTTGAGAGGGAAGTTGCACGTCTTCCTGGCTGCCAGGCTGTTTGGCAGAGTATCCCTCGCATGATCGGTCATCTGTATTCATTCAGCGCATACAGCCGTTTCTTTCAGCGCTGCTGCTTCCTCTGCACTCGCAAGGAGCTGTGGAAAATACTGGCAGGAGACAAAAAGACGCTGCTCTAATCAATACCAACACGAGGCTTTCGACAAAGAGCAGCAGAGTGAAAGATGGAGCTCCAACTTGAGCAGTGGTTGCCTTTAGAAGTGCATTCCTCAGACACCCAATGACTTTCTCTCCAAGTCATCAGGATGGCAAACATTTGTGTGTCTCAAATCGAATGAAGAGAATGAAAACGGAGCATGCTAGAACCCGTTGCACATAATTGTGGCTCATTAACACAATTGTGAGGATGACTGTCTGAAAAGTGAAACCATGAAAGGATGCAGTACTGTGGTTCAAAATGGAAATCAGAACCAGCCTTGATCACTTTGGAGGGAAATTCATTTTCATTCCTCTTTGACAGAATTTTTTTGCAATTGTCTGTCCATCTATTAGCTCGCAATAAAAAATAAAAAAAGACTGCATTGCGTAGTCTTCCAAGGTTGCCTGCAGCTCAATTATGGCTTTGACATGAAGACATTTGCAAAATATTCAGCTGTAAATATTTTAAGTCTGTGTTCTTAAATGACGGTCAAACCACAGCAAAATGTAAAATATCTAAAACTGGTAGTTAGAGATAATTTATTATCCATACGATATACAGTAGGATAGTTCTGAGTTTGAAGCGGGGTGACTGTTCTCCTCACACATGATATATTTTCCAGCTGCCGTGATATAGACAGATTTATGAGGCAGTGAGTAGCCCACTGATATTTAAAAGCAGCTTCATGAATGGAAGAAAGCTACTTTGGTTCCACAGACTGGATCAGCCATCTACGCATGAGGAGAATCCGTTAAAATTGGAATTCAAATGGCATATTTTCACTGAAACAAAAGTCCAATTGTCATCATTTAACTGAGATTCATGCACATTTGTTAGTTTGAATTAGCTAGAAATTTAAACGAGAAGCCACCAATACTGTATATGTGTGTATACGTTTGGTTCATTACAAAGTTTTATTAAATTGCCAAGAGCGACAGTAAATGACTCAAATCTAACTAAGTAAATGACTCAAATCTGCCACGACAAGATCATTTATAACTTGAACATTCAAATATTATGTATCCTTCTTGGATTTATATTCCAAAATGTAATTGTCACTGTTGTTACTGCCAATAATGGGAGTGTAATTATGCTGCTATGTTTTCAGGATTAGGCCACAATGAATTGCTTGTCATATAATTATACAAAGGCACTGAGAAAAGGCCCAAAAACAAGCCAGATACAAGTTTCATTATCTTCAGAAAGGTTCAGTGGTCTTTGGATTGTAACCCAGCCCTCACAATAATGCAGGTATCAAATTTGATTCTTGTTGAATAACTTTTATGTCAAAAAAGCTTTGACCATTTAGGTATTTCACAGTATGTCTTATTTTAAGTAATCAAATAAATGTGCATGCAATTGGCATTGTACTGTCGTAGGGTTCTTTTTATTCAAGGCTAAAAGGACAGCGGAACACATGCTCTTGAAAGAAAAACATGAAACTTTGTTACATTATCATTACAATATTTTTACTGCATTTACTTTTTTTTACTTTAATTAATGAACAACTTAAGACAACCCGACTGAAGATCCAGAGATGTCTGAACTCCCCCCTGAAGCACCGATAAAGAGGCATCTTCTGAAAAGTTATAAATGCTACATTTTGATAAAGCATTTATAGTATCCGAATCGTTGACTTATTCTCCGCTCCAATTGTTTCTTCACTATTTAGTGTAAAGACTTAACCATAAGCAATTATATAAATTATACTGTCTGCATAATAAACACAGTACTGGTATATACACACCAGCCACTCATTCAGCACCATCATAACACGAACACATGTAAGACTGCAGTGCATTCTGAGAGCAGCTGAAGCCATCACTACTGTCTCCATCACTCCTCTCTGGAACATCAATAATGCGGTTACCAAAGCATGCATTGCGATAGTGTTGTGCGAAAAGGCATACCGTATTTTCACGACCATAAGGCGCATATAAACGTCTCAGATTTTTTTCAAAATGTGCGATGCGCCCTGTAGTGCGGACGTATTAGAGACCACCATGAGGGGGACGTGGTAAAGAAAACGAGGGGTGTGTGTGGGCGTGGTTTGTGTATAAACGAACAGGTATGTGCTTTATGTAGAACATTGCTGTTTTAACAACCCTGAAAATGGCAAAGAGACATGGTTATGAAGCTCAGTTTAAACTGAAGGCTATCAGCTACGCCGAGGAACATGGGAATCGAGCCGCCGTGACATAATACGCGGACATAAGGCAAGGTCCAGAGTTGGAGGAACGGCGGGCGAATTATTCTGAAAAGCTAGCGAAAAGCCTTCGTTTCCTGTTGTGCTTACCTGCCATGCGAACGGAGAGAAACTCCTGCCGATTGTGATTTTTTAAAAGAAAGACTTTGCCTAAAGAGACATTTCCAGCAGGCGTCATTATTAAGGCAAACGAAAAGGGCTGGATGTTACGCCACATTTTGACAATGGATTGTGGATGCTTGGGCTAACGTGTCTGCTGGCACGGTGGTTCAAGCTTTCGGAAAAGTCGGTACCGGTAATGTGCTGTTTTTTTTAACCATGCCGACGCCTATTGAGTGATTATTACAAAATGTAATTACTTTGTAATTAATAAATAAAGCACTACCAAACTCAGTTTTGCTCCCGATCTGTTTTTTTAAATACGCACACTTGTATGCCTGCGTGTTGTTGTGGGGCGGACGTACATATGGATATGTACCGCTATATAAAAGTTGCGCCCGATCAGCCGGTGCGCTCAATGTGTAATTTAAATACAGAAATGGCACACATAAATGAGACTGCACCTTTTCACACAGTGCGCCCTTTGGTCGTGAAAATACTGTAGTTTTCTAATGTACACACCGTGCGTTGAGAGTAATATTTGATTTTGGAGTGAATAAAAAAAAAAACAAATACAGTAAAGTCTCATTATATCGATATCGGTTATATCGATAGTACTGCTTATCACGATACTATTTCTATGAACGCAAGGAGAAAATTTACTTGCCGCAGGATCGGATATATCGATAGTCCGGTTATATCGATATTTTTTTCCGACTCCCGAGAATATCGATATAACGAGACTTTACTGTACCACTTAAGTACAAAATCTAATCTTGTCACAAATGTAATCTTGTCTTAAATGTATTTTATGAGTGTCATAGTGGGATTTAAAGGACAACCGACATCTACGGACAAATTGTATGCATAATTTGTAAAATGGCTTCAAATGACTTCTACTGAGCGTATTTTACAAAGATTCCACTACATATAGCTATATTTTACATTTTAAGACTCGCGCTGAACATTCAGGAAGTCTTGTTTTTGAGTTGGTGACGAGTCTGTACGTAACGTCACTGAAGGAATGCCCCTGACCGAAAAAAAAGACACATTGGAGCAGTCCTTCCATCACGTCAATGTATTTTGCTGTACTTGTTTGGTCTGAAAACCTCGTGTTGCACCAAAAAGCCGCCAGAAGAGGGCGAGCAAGCTCCATGGAAGGAATTTATCACCCTGTGGAAACAGGCTGATTAATTCCTCAAAGGAGCTTTTGGGTGATGCATTTCCCCCCAATGTTGCCTCAAAATGGCACGGAATAAATTGTTTAATCAATTGCAAACATGTATCCTTTCCTCTTCAGAATTATTTGAATCATATTTATAACTGGATGTGTAACAAGAAAGCATATTCTTCGAATCTGATGCCATTGTTTTGATTCTCCAGCAATGCAAGACGTCTTGACGTGACGTCACGAACTGTGGGCGGGACTTTTTTAAAACGCCCAATTCACAGCTCAATTTTTTGCAGATTTTGGACACTTTAAGTCATTTTTATTGGTGTTTTGCATTTGAATAAAAATATAATACTGCGTGTTTTGGGTATTTTAGATGGTATAAAACGTTTCTCTGATGTCAGTTAGGAAACAAAAAACTGATGTCGGTTGTCCTTTAACTCATTATTTCATCTTTCGATCTTTCTGGGGACACCCTGAATCGGATGCCTGCCAATCACAGTGGGATTTAACTATTCTATGAAATTTCAAACATTGGTGATGTCATTCCTATTCACATTTTTCACAGTCTAAGCTTTCAGTGCAGTACACAAAATGTGGCATTGTAGTTTCTGTTGGTGCTGTTTGGGTCTACATTATGCATGCAAAGTTTGTCCTGTAACCACGTAAATCTGCTGCACACCATCAATGTTGTGACATGCTTGATCATGAAGTCATAATTAGTCAGGACAGGGAAAAAACACTTTTTGTTTGTCCAATGCGTCAGCACATTGCGTGGTCTAAAAACAATACTGACCCATCATTCAACTTATCATATTTTCCATTGTATAAGGCGCACCCAAAAGCCTTGATTTTTCTTCAAAAGATGACCCTACGCCTCAGTGACGTGCGGTGAGGTTCGTGGCTGGTGAGGCACTGACGTCATCACAGTCAGATTTACAAACATATGAACTCCACAGAGTAGCTTATTCACCATTTGATTGGAAACAGTTGTGTGAAATGTGAAAATTCAGCGATTTTGAAAAAAAATCCAAAAATGGTGAAGTTTAATGGAAAAGAATGTTAAAGTACAAATCACTAAATAAAATAACTGTTTAATTTATTTTGTCATTTGATATTTCCATGATGACAAGTGAGGCACAGCCTCACCTGCCTCCCCTGACTGCACATCACTGCTACGCCTTACACGCAGGAGCCACAACTCTTGTCAGCGGCCATTTCTCCCTGCAAAAGAATTACTGTAGTGCGTAACCCCAGCCTCTACTATAGCGCCTTATAATGTTGTGTGCTTTATATTTTGATAACTTTTATATAGTATTATTATATATTTGGAAAACAATATTCATTTATTGAAGGTGCGCCTTATAGTCCGGTACACCCCATATCTGGAAAATATTTGAAACCACACCATTAATTGGGGAGCGTTTTATACTCAGTTGCGCTTTATACACCAGAAAAGACGGTAATATTTATTCCAAGTGCTGTAAAAGAGTCCAAAATATAGTGCAGCTTGTCTTTAAGAAATGTAATAAAAATATAACACTTTGAGTTACATTTTTAATTTTATGTCGAGCAAGTTGTTTTGCATTTTAAATCATATGTTGCCCAACCAAGTATTTGTATGGAATACATTATAAATCATCTATATAGACGTTTTCTATTATTCTGGCAAGAAAAAGTCATGGTTGCCATCATCAGCTTGACCACCAGTAAGTGGATTGCTTCAAGGGTAAAAAAAAAGTATTTTTATTGATTTGTAGAATGAACTTAGTGTCTCATTTGTGCTTTTTCAATATCTCACTTGCTGCCACCAGTATCTCTCCAGTGCAGCCTAGAACTCATTGTACTCCTCCGCAGTGCTGATTGGACTTTTCATTAGTCAACTCCCTAAGGCTCAGTATGACCTCCTCTGGGTCATCGCCTACTGATTATAGCCCCCACATCCACCCCCAACATTTTCCCTTGTCTCCATCAACTTGTGCGAATAGGGATGTCATGACACTGATGTGAAGTATCCAATTTTACTGCGGAGGTTGATGGGTCATACTGGTTTAATTTTATCAGCTATGTTTTTATGTTAATAGAAATTTGCCAGTCTAGTAGTAGTAGCAGTATTTTACAAATAGTTTCAACTCATAAGGCAAATCACAAATGTGTCCTTTCTAGGAACATATATAATGTATTGCCGTTCCCAATTAACAAAGTACAAAAGGCATACCGTATTTTCACGACCATAAGGCGCATATAAACGTCTCAGATTTTTTTCAAAATGTGCGATGCGCCCTGTAGTGCGGACGTATTAGAGACCACCATGAGGGGGACGTGGTAAAGAAAACGAGGGGTGTGTGTGGGCGTGGTTTGTGTATAAACGAACAGGTATGTGCTTTATGTAGAACATTGCTGTTTTAACAACCCTGAAAATGGCAAAGAGACATGGTTATGAAGCTCAGTTTAAACTGAAGGCTATCAGCTACGCCGAGGAACATGGGAATCGAGCCGCCGTGACATAATACGCGGACATAAGGCAAGGTCCAGAGTTGGAGGAACGGCGGGCGAATTATTCTGAAAAGCTAGCGAAAAGCCTTCGTTTCCTGTTGTGCTTACCTGCCATGCGAACGGAGAGAAACTCCTGCCGATTGTGATTTTTTAAAAGAAAGACTTTGCCTAAAGAGACATTTCCAGCAGGCGTCATTATTAAGGCAAACGAAAAGGGCTGGATGTTACGCCACATTTTGACAATGGATTGTGGATGCTTGGGCTAACGTGTCTGCTGGCACGGTGGTTCAAGCTTTCGGAAAAGTCGGTACCGGTAATGTGCTGTTTTTTTTTAACCATGCCGACGCCTATTGAGTGATTATTACAAAATGTAATTACTTTGTAATTAATAAATAAAGCACTACCAAACTCAGTTTTGCTCCCGATCTGTTTTTTTAAATACGCACACTTGTATGCCTGCGTGTTGTTGTGGGGCGGACGTACATATGGATATGTACCGCTATATAAAAGTTGCGCCCGATCAGCCGGTGCGCTCAATGTGTAATTTAAATACAGAAATGGCACACATAAATGAGACTGCACCTTTTCACACGGTGCGCCCTTTGGTCGTGAAAATACTGTAGTTTTCTAATGAACACACCGTGCGTTGAGAGTAATATTTGATTTTAGAGTGAATAAAAAAAACAAATACAGTAAAGTCTCATTATATCGATATCGGTTATATCGATAGTACTGCTTATCACGATACTATTTCTATGAACGCAAGGAGAAAATTTACATGCCGCAGGATCGGATATATCGATAGTCCGGTTATATCGATATTTTTTCCGACTCCCGAGAATATCGATATAACGAGACTTTACTGTACCACTTAAGTACAAAATCTAATCTTGTCACAAATGTAATCTTGTCTTAAATGTATTTTATGAGTGTCATAGTGGGATTTAAAGGACAACCGACATCTCCGGACAAATTGTATGCATAATTTGTAAAATGGCTTCAAATGACTTCTACTGAGCGTATTTTACAAAGATTCCACTACATATAGCTATATTTTACATTTTAAGACTCGCGCTGAACATTCAGGAAGTCTTGTTTTTGAGTTGGTGACGAGTCTGTACGTAACGTCACTGAAGGAATGCCCCTGACCGAAAAAAAAAGACACATTGGAGCAGTCCTTCCATCACGTCAATGTATTTTGCTGTACTTGTTTGGTCTGAAAACCTCGTGTTGCACCAAAAAGCCGCCAGAAGAGGGCGAGCAAGCTCCATGGAAAGAATTTATCACCCTGTGGAAACAGGCTGATTAATTCCTCAAAGGAGCTTTTGGGTGATGCATTTCCCCCCAATGTTGCCTCAAAATGGCACGGAATAAATTATTTAATCAATTGCAAACATGTATGCTTTCCTCTTCAGAATTATTTGAATCATATTTATAACTGGATGTGTAACAAGAAAGCATATTCTTCGAATCTGATGCCATTGTTTTGATTCTCCAGCAATGCAAGACGTCTTGACGTGACTTTTTTAAAACGCCCAATTCACAGCTCAATTTTTTGCAGATTTTGGACACTTTAAGTCATTTTTATTGGTGTTTTGCATTTGAATAAAAATAGAATACTGCGTGTTTTGGGTATTTTAGATGGTATAAAACGTTTCTCTGATGTCAGTTAGGAAACAAAAAACTGATGTCGGTTGTCCTTTAACTCATTATTTCATCTTTCGATCTTTCTGGGGACACCCTGAATCGGATGCCTGCCAATCACAGTGGGATTTAACTATTCTATGAAATTTCAAACATTGGTGATGTCATTCCTATTCACATTTTTGGTCATCGCCTACTGATTATAGCCCCCACATCCACCCCCAACATTTTCCCTTGTCTCCATCAACTTGTGCGAATAGGGATGTCATGACACTGATGTGAAGTATCCAATTTTACTGCGGAGGTTGATGGGTCATACTGGTTTAATTTTATCAGCTATGTTTTTATGTTAATAGAAATTTGCCAGTCTAGTAGTAGTAGCAGTATTTTACAAATAGTTTCAACTCATAAGGCAAATCACAAATGTGTCCTTTCTAGGAACATATATAATGTATTGGCGTTCCCAATTAACAAAGTACCTTGAAAACAAGCAAACTGATTTGGAGCATATGTTGTCAAATGTGGGTTTAGTTAAAATAATAATCATAAAAGTAAAAATTGAATGGATATGTAAAGCAGTGCAATATATTTTTTCCTCATCTAAAAACAAATGTGCCTAAAAATGTATTTTTATCTGTATTCTTTTAACAAAGAACCTCATAAGAAAATTAATGGTACCTAAAATATCTTTTGTATATATAATCCATCCATTCTTTTTCAATACAGTTGTATGTTTTCAGCGGTAAGGGCATCTGAAGCCTATCTCAAATGAACTTGGCAAAAGTCACACTATACCCCGACAACAATACTATAGAGAGAGATGCCTCACATTGACATTCACGCCCTCACTAAGTGAGAATCGAAGTTGCACTGCCAAATATCAAGTGATCAATCATTACACTATCAGTGACATGAGAAGGACCTAAAAATAAAGAATACACACTCACCAAACATGAAACAAAAAGCTTGAAAAACACTATAATAAGGTAGAGCATCACAATTGGCAACCCAATAAAAAAACATGAGATCCATTTGGTGATAAGTTTGGGAATGGCTGGTATAGTCTTCTTTGCTTTCATATCTTTGTTATCCCTGCAGACCTCTCACTGTCCATGTTGAGGACTCCAAAAAATATTTGTAACTCAGATACCGAAGACATGACAATACCCATTTCAAAGACTGCCTGTACTGACACATTTTACAAGAATGAGTGTGTGAGCGCAAATTATGCTGCCCGACTAACTATGACCTTGTCCACATGAAGTCATAAGCCACTCCTACCATCAACTCCATTACATACTATCTATGTTCCACCCAAACCCTGGCACACTCCAAAAGCTGGAACAGATTACTCCCGTGAGCTTGTTCTGACTCTGATTGCTGCTACATCCAGATAGGCTTTCAAGTGGCCTCCTGTGTTTGCAGCGCCTCATGGGATATGGCCCAGCACACTACACATGGGGACGATTACCCAGGCCGTCAAAAGTGCGTATAAGTTGAGTCACCTCATCCTCACTACAAGGCTCTAAACATCCATTTCCAGGCCCAATAATTACAGTTAATCACAGCAATAGTTCTATCATTGACTCTTCCTGCAATGGAGCGCTCATTCTTCTCGTCTTCACAGTATCGACAAGCATGGCAACAAACTGATGGCATCGCATTCAGATGTGGAAGTCAGTAAGTTGTCCCAAATCTCTGTGTTATAGAATCGAGAGCAGTGGTTCTTAATCTTGCTGGGGGCACCGAACCCCACCAGTTTCATATGCTCATTCACCGAACCCTTCTTCCAATGACTGTGCCTACTAACTGCAGTCTAGACGAGGTGTGGACCTCTGTGGCGGAGGATCCACCGAACCCCTGAGACCGACTCACCGAACACATAGGGTTCGATCAAACCCAGGTTAAGAACCACTGGTCTAGAGCAAATACCTTTGTTTTGTAAAGTCTAATTTGTTGTACTTTTCAAAATTGAAACACCGTCAGCTGTGTTGCAATGTAACAAAAGTGGACATTGTAATTCAGTGCAATTCATTTGGGACAGTAAACTTGACACTCTGAAGTTGGTTAGTCCCTTACAATTTTGTCCATCTCAGACAAATCAGGGATCACAAACCCGGGCGTAAAAAAAATGTTGCTCACAGTGAGACAAGAACATACAGTACAGGACATTTTAAGGCTGTTTTAAGACCAAATATGGGCTGCAGTATAAATCAAACAATTTCAAAACTTGAAACTGGTCTTCACAATGCATTTTTATCTCTCTCTAAAGGTACAATGATTGACAGCCAAACAAAAAAATAATTTCAAAACAAGATTAACAAGACAAAATTCAATACCATTCAATTAAAAAAATGGTGGTGTCATTTTTAGGAGAGATGAAAATATCCGCACATGCATTTGGGAAAACTTGAGCAAAGACGTAAAAGTAAACAAACCGTTAAAATTGTTACATGTGTGTGTTTGTGTGTCTGTCTGTATTTGTGTGTGTAGAATTGGAATAGACAGTAGAGAGAGAGGACAAAGGATGGCCTCACATTTTTCAAGCTCCAATCCATGCATTAGCTGAGAGCTGAGAGACACAAAGTGGTTACAATGGCCCAAGCAGTGAAAAATGATGAAGCAAACACGTCCAGTATTTGTCAATGCTACAGACAAACCCACAGTACCGCACCGCTCTGGTGTTCATCATTTGTGAAGGTTAGGAAATAATATTGGGGGAAAATTGCAGGATAAACAAGTTTTCGATAAATATTCCATGTCAAATTTGATAATGCAACTCCTAGAATGTTGGCAGAGGATGTATTTTTTCTTCTACTTTGTGAGAACATCAACTGCTATAAAACGTAGCTCACTACAGTTAGCCCCCTGGCCCCTACATTTACACTTGTTTCCTCTTATGTTGTTCGCTGTGATTTATTACTCATATATGATAGCCTGGCAAGTATACACGTCTGTAAGTGTTCCCCTGGCAAAATCTTAGAGTAAATAAAGTCGGAAAAGATGTTAAATTTAAATCCAAAAATGTGTTTGGCGGAATTATACAGCACAGTTTTATTTTCCTGTTGCTGCACCAAAGACTATGGTCCAACATAGGCATAGAATTGTAGACAGTGCCGGTAAAAAAATGTGCATCTTTATTTTTGTGCCAATGTAAGCCTCTCTGGGGGTGTTTGAGAACCAGGTTTTGGCGCAGGGCGAGCAACATGATTTTGTGAGTTACATCGAGTTGGAAACAGTCAGATTGTGAGATCTCTGAGTGTTGCATGCACTGAACCCACTCAACAGCAGTATGTGCTGAACCCCACCAAATAATTGAAGACATCACTTCATTGAAAGCTTTATTGTTGTTATCGATATTTTGGGGGGGGTTGCTTTTATTTTTATTTGTTTTTGTTTTTAATATTTATTTGTCATTTTCAGGCGATCAAATCAGAGGATTTCAAAACTGATATTTGTAAACGATTGTTTTGTGAATCCGTTGGGAGACATCTGGGATGAAGGGATTCACAAATGAACTTGACTCATTACATTTAACGCCCCCATCCATACCACCACACATACACATACAGCTGTGTGTGTTAGAACCCATTCCACGCCGTCGCGCCTCCCTTTTTCTTGTTTACCTTTTTCAGTGTGAACTGGGTGCTCCCTGATTAGTGCAATTGCCTCCCAGACTCACCTGTCACTCTTCATCTCATCAGCCATTTATACCATTAAAGCCAACCTGAAGAGGCACCCATTGCGAGTTCGTCAGTGATCTTTCCTGCCGTGCTCACTCCTGCCAAGTATTTACTTTCCAGTATTCCTGTACTCCTCAACCTACTAGTTTCGAGTCCTTTTAGTTCTTGCCACCTTGACCTGTGCCATTTCCTGACCATTAAAAAAGTCCTGAGTTAATTCCGTCTGCCTGTGTGTCTTGTGCTGATTTCTGGTGAAGCCTAATAGTGTATTTCACAATGATTATCTGGGATTGCCTTCTTTGCCCCCGTAGGTCTTCTTGCAGTTTCTTATAAACATATTACCTCGTAAACAATATCTTGCATTGAGACCAGAAAAAAAAATCTGTCCACTGACGTGTCAATCAATTAAATTCTCTTAAGCAGATAGTAAAGAGAATGATGGAGACATTTCTTTTGGCTGTCATGAAGTTGGCTGTGATCATGCCCACAAAATGCTCATTTCAATATAGATTAGAGAGCAACTGGAAGGTTCATCACTTCTTCCAAAGTGGTGAACCTCATGAGAATAAGAAAATCTCCTCTAGCCCCACTTCCGTGTTCGGTCTTCTACATCCTGTATTCCAAGTTATGTCACAGTAATTTGCTTTTTGATCCTTAAAGTTGAACACTCTCCAATTACACACCGATCAAAAAGAGATTTTTTTCAATATATTTAAACTATTTAGACCTGACAAAGCTTATCAGAGCCCCCACCCCCATTTTTCTTTCTTTTTTAGTACTGTCTTGATGGGCTGGAAGTGACCTGCACTTGTGAGTCAACAATTGGCAGAACAATTGGCCTATTTATAATCATCACTTTGCGCTTACACTTAAACGGTCTGGCTGGTGGCCTCTTTATTTTTTATTTTTTTTCATAACTTTGTTAGTGTAAATGAGGGCCGGAGTAACTCTTACCCAAAAGATTACATTCAGTGTGTTGGTGAACTTTGATCTGACACAAACACGAACCAAAAGCTTGCCCTCCAAACCAATACTCACACTGGAACTGATCAAGTGAGGAACGCTTCTAAGGCCTTGTCAGAAAACCTTGTTATTACTGGCGGAATTTCTTTGGCAACATCTCAGGCCATTTCTATACAGTATGTGCCAAAGCAAAATATCATTTTACCTCTTTTTTCTTCTCTCTGGCTTTAGTTTCTCTTTCTTATTTTTTGCAAAACAACTTTTCCTTGTGTCTCTGATATACACTGCAAGTTATGTAAACATTGCTTCACTTCAGATTTCAAGCAAGGATTGGAAACAGCTGCCGTGGCTGGCTGTAGAACCAACGGCAAGCGTTTTCACCTTTGTTAAAATGTGTTAAGTCCTGGTGAAGAACTATGGCATCGGCACAGCAACACTTCTGTGCTCTGTCACAGTCATGTTGTCCAAACTGCAAACAATTACACGCAAGACTGGTCAGAATGAAGAATCAAGTCACCCACACTCAAAACTGGAGGACCATTTTCTTTGAAATAGCAAATGTTTATAGTATATCAGTCTATGTAGTTATAACATCAAATACCCAAAACATGTTTTAATGGATACCATTGTCTGCTGCATGGATAATCTTGTTGAAATGCCTAAAACACAGAACGACAGACCCTGTCAGGTAGAACATGCTGTGTACTGTACACAAATGTTACTTAAGCTGCTGTCGTTTCCATTTATTGTTGATGTCATTCCTTTGACTTGCTCTCTTACATGCTCGACTCTTGAATGAGTTGACTCTTTGTCTAATTGGCTGAGTTGAGAAGTCGACGAGTTTGGTTCTTGAAAAGTCAAGAGGTGAACTCTTGTGACAAACAAGCCTGCTGATGAAGAGAGCACCACGCAAAGAGGATTAGCTGCTGCTGTGGCGGGCAAAGTCATCAACGACCTTTCAGGAAGGAAGTTTACTTCACTGTCAATCAATCACAGACCATGTGGTCTTAAAGGTGCAAGGATTGCATCGCCTCCATCGATGTAGTTGTGTGAGAAGCATGTTTGCCATTGGCCAAACTTGATTGGTCCAAACCACTTAAACATAGACCAATAAACAATTACTAGATAATTGCTGTGTTTACATAAACACCTGAATATGGGGAGCATTGGGATTGTAAAAATCAGAATTAGAATCATCTGTATTGGCCAAGTCTGTAGAACACACAAGGAATTTGGCTTCGGTACAACGCGGTGCACTAGTATCATCATAAAAAAGATATGACAAATAAGTATGGTGGACACTAATAAAGGCTAAAATAATCTAATCCCTTAATGTAAGACCCCTCAGGAACAACTGAAACAATGTGCAAGGTCTCAAGCAGAGCTAAAGTGAGTAGTAGAATAAAGTCCGATAACAGTTGTACATTTGGTGCAGAAAATCAGTGAACCATTGTAAAGTGATCAGTGATCAGTCGCCAAAGTTGTAATAAAACAAGTGTACAATTATGCAGATGTCCTTGAGTGCCTCTAAGTGTCCGGTGCTGGCGATTATATACTGGAGGTTATTAACAGCTACAATGATTATAATGGGATGCTGTTCCACAGGGTTGTGCAAAATTGCAAAGAGGGCCATGTAAATAAGAAAACAAGTTTCGTTTGGTCATATCAATGGAATCAGGTTACCTCCGATTGAACAAGACATCAAGTTATGTATGAATCTTTCTAATGCAGGAAGTGTGCCATGCTCCCCATATTGAGCACAATCTCATTACAGTACATATTTAATATGCCGTTTTAATGTTATTTTGTGTCTCTGTGAAGTATTTTGCATTGTATTTACAAACACACACGTACGTGTGTATAAATCTGTACGTCTGGGACGTAATAGGAGCGGTTGTAAATTATTCTGACAAAGCTCACTTTTTGAGTGAGGGGGTAAACAGACTGCTTTTAATACTGTGATGAGTTACATGAATAGTTACATGAATAAAATGTGTTTTATTCCCGGTACAAAATAACAAGCACAAATGATGTATATTTGAGTCAGGAGGTCCATGTGTACTCATTTAAAATCTAGTCATGCATATGCAGGAATAAATTTGCCCGCATATTCTTGTAAACATATATTTCTGAATGTTTGAGCAATCTGAATTTTTACCTAAAATCCAATATTGACTGCATGTAAAGATTGTAATTGATACAGGTTAGTTCTTGGTTAGGGAAAAAAGTTGCTGTCATTGGCTTTGGTCGGGAGGAATCAACACCACAAGTGAGTTCTATGCATTTGTAATGAAAAGGAAACATGGGGTCACTGTTGATTTCTAGTGGGATCAAAAGAGACTTCATTTTCCTCCAAAGCTGACCTAAGGAAAACAGCCAAATTTACTAAAGGGACATCAGTAAAACCGCAACTGTAAGACCACAAATGACCCTGAATGTTTTTGGAAAGCTGGAGGCACACTTCACTGTGACATGGCATGAATACACATGTAGGACTGTGTGTTGGAGCCAGCACAATTACGTCCACGGCACAAGGGCAAAAAAAAAAAAAAAAAAAACTGCAGAAAAAGTACTTTCTTTAATATAATTGGGACCTACAGTCATTATGAGGTTCTCATTCAGTGCCAAAAATGGCCAAGAAAAACAAAAGTGCCTCCATTTTTTTTCATCCTTTGACCAAAATAATGAAACACTCAATATCATCAATCATTGAGAACTACCAGGGGCGATTGTAGACAGTTTTACCTAGTGTGGCAAAGGGGTTCAGTTAAAAGGTTGCAAATTATAACCCACCAAACAAATGAAACCTGAAATGTGTGTGTGTGTGTGTGCCTGCGTGCGTGCGTGCCTGCGTGCCTACGTGTGTTGCGTGTGTGTGTGTGTGTGTGTGTGTGTGTGTGTGAAACACACACGCAAACACACACACACACATTTCAGGTTTAATTTTTTGCATTCCCTGACAGATCTGTGCCATAATTGGAGTCAATTCTAAACACACATATCAACCAGACCATGGCGATACGCAGAACAACGTTTATGACAACATTTTGATTGTGGTAGTTAGCTATTCATTTACAACAGCCAGAGGTGGCAAATAAGGTGCAAGGAATTTGGTAAGGGTGACAGCAGCCAACCGTTGCCACCCTGAAAAACTGCCTATGCAAACTCAGCTATTACTGGTGAAAAGCATGACAATATACATCTGAGATTATTTTGTCAAGATACATTTTATTTTGCAGTGTTACAATGATGTGGAAAACTGGAGGTTTTTATTGCCAATGTCGTGGAGGCTCATAAAAGTAAATACAAGATGACTTCATCTTCAGAGATGGCCTGTGTTTGAGAGGCATCCTTTTCAATTCTCCCTGTACAACTGCTTGGACAAGCAAATAAGGCTAGCATAAGATATTAGGCCAGTAATGCCAATGTTCATAAATACAGCACAAAGATGTTGAGATTTGGTTTCCATCATAATAACGTCTTCCCGACTCTTGTTCAAATTAGTCTGTCACTTCGCTCGGGAATTATTACGATATCAATATAGGCCTTGAAATAAGATGCAAGGCAAGTTTATTTACACTATTGATCATTCTTATTAAAATTCTTAATTCATTTAGGAGCGTAATTGCCTCTAGAGAGGCACTCACACAACCCTGAATGAAGATGATATTTTGTGTTATAATTTAATTGCCACACTGATTCTACTTGCTGTGCATGGGTGATAAACTGGGACGCCTTTCAAAAACATACCGTACTTTTTAAAATTGTAAGCCATTCGTAATACGGGTTGTAAAACAAAATGTGGATTTGTCAATTAATACTCTCTGAATGATTAAACAAATACCCACAATCGGCAAGTCAGTGCTATAAATACAACACATACAATTAGAGGTGTTTAGTTGACTTCAAGTTCCAAAAGCTCTCAACAAAAATGCCTACCAGTCCCCAAGCAAGAATGAGGACCGCTGCGGGTATTTCCACAGCCTAAAGGGGCTCCATTAACTATTAATCTTCTCTTGCAGAGCAGTGGGAGTCATGGAGTCACAGCTGCCATTACAGTGCTTCATTCTATAACAGCCTTCTTTCCCCATGTTCCACTGTTTCCATTGGCACACAATCCACAGCTGAGTCTGGCTAATTAATTTTAAATAAAATACATTGGTTATGCATAATTTATGTTTAAACCCCAGAGCTACCGGTGTTAGACAAATATACAAACTCCATACTGAATTACGAGCCACTTGAGTTGAAAGGAAGTGTGTGGGCCCTTTGCAATATATCCGACTCAGTGCTTGGGTTCATTGGAATCTGAGTATCCAAACCAAACAAACTATTTCATATTCCAATCATAAAGTGATCTTAAAAAGTACCAAGATTCAAGATGAAGGCACATGGTCTTTCCTGTATATTTTATACCCGGTCGGTGACAAAGGTTATCCATTGAAACTCTAGTCTGGGAGAGTAGGCAGTGCGCCAAACACATCATACGAGCTTGGGCAATGAGTTTCTTCTGCCGAGCAGCCATTAAATGTACTTGTATTTTTTTTACGTGTTTGCACTGCCAAGTTCCCTAAATCAGCTTGCTGCCACCTGTGTAAATGTCCAATATTCCCGAACCACATTGGTGGGAGGTGCATTTCGGACCCATGCATTAAGTGGGTATTGAAGTGACCTAATCCATCTCTTAATATTATTATATTACATCAATACATCCTCTTCAAATAACTAATTTATTTCCTCCGTCCCACCACCAGACAAGGCCTTGCATGATGTGTATCGATGTCTGAAGCATCAGCCAACCTATGACGCTTACTGCATCAAATACATAAATGTTTTGGTTTGATTAGTAAAAGAAAAGAAAAACACATGAGTTTTTAATCACTTTGAAATGTGTCATTAAACGTATCGTCATATTCTCTGAAAAGCAACCGTGCAACTGTTGATGTTGTAACTGCCAACATTACAGACAAAAGTTTCTGAAATGTGTTGAGTTTTGTTCCACCTTTCTTCCAGCTTTCTTATTCAAACCTCAAACTTCCACAACGGGCATCCGGAATTAAAGTACTCTACACTAGGCAAGGATTCATGGCTGAGTGGAGTGTGATTAATGTGAGAGCACTCATCTCATCTGAGGAATAAAAGCACTATTCAGTCAATGTATTTTATAAGCTTGCCGTACAGCCTAGAAAACAAATATTTTGGTGTAAATATCGCTGGAGGCATTCCTTGCTTCCCTGTAGCATTCCTAGCTTCCCTGTACTGATTTAGTTCATTAAATTATTGGTGACGGTACTAGTGCAGCGTGTTCTACCGGAAACAAATTCCTTGTGTGTTCTACATACTTGGCAATAAAGATGATTCTGATTCTGATTCTGATTCTGAAATGTTTTCCCTCCACATCTATGAATCATAAACTGAATTCAGATTGGCTGTTGACAAGCAAGATAAGAACAGTGTTGGCCCACCTAGGAACAGAACCACTTATGTTGATTTTAATGACTCCCACAATGACATTCTTCTATGAAAAAAAGAGATTAACAGAAAGGGGACAAGGAGCGTGGAAAGAGATACATGTGGAAGGATGAAAAAGAAGAGAAAATTCCCAAACTGAGTTAGTTAATTGCATAGGATTAGATCCAGATGCCCAGCCACAGTGACGTTATCAGAGTAGACCTTGAAAGTCCTTTTGGTTTGTGTGGAAAACGGATTGGAATACTGAAAGAGTGCTCGATTGGAGGGCTGACCAAAATACAAAAACTGATAAAAAGCCAGATTAAATGATGTTGTGACACAAGTGAGAGCGCAATGAGAGCAGAATGAGGGAAATGACTAATGTTTGGATAAGAAAACAATTGAATACAGAAAAAAGTGGCCAAATGTGACTTCCATATGTTGTCAGGAAGTCCCACACACATTGTTGTTAGAATGATTTTTGGCACGCTCTCAAAGAAAAATGCAAATATATTGCTCGAGCAGTCTGCACAACTTCATCATAGATTAGATGATAAAACATCCAATGTACAATCTGGGTTTGAAACATCGGCATCAAATCGAGTTTATACTTGCATGACTTAATAAAATCGCAATTAAAATTGTCTCAGTGGAAAAAGCACAGAAACAGATTTTGCATGTTATTTTTTCATGTTTTACAAGTCACGCACAAATACTAATTCATCAGAGTAGTACAAGTATGACACAGGACGGCACTTTGCTTTTCACCGCTCTACCAACCACACACATGCATACACACAGAGATGCCCAACATAAACCGGCTCTCAAATTACCTTTGAGTCTGACCTTTATGCACTGAAAGGTTTTTGGTTCAGTTTCTGAGGGAAGCCTCCTCCTGTGCTAGGGTTGTACCATTTGTGATTAGTGGGTGGATCTTAGTGAGATGGGGCCCTGGGGCCGTCTCTCTTATAATTACACTGCATCCCTGGGGAGGGACCCTGGAGTGACGGCAACACAGCTCCCATTTTTACCAGGTCAGATTCAGCGATTAAGCACATCCCGTATGTTTCCAGTGGCCCTTTCCTTTTAAAGATTCATTCCCTAGGATGCTGGGACACGAGGACCAGGTCCACTTAACTAGTAGGCACCTGTTCGGCGACCAAATACATGGCGGTCAGAGGCCTGTTGACTATATATATATATATATATATATATATATATATATATATATATATATATATATATATATATATATATATGTATATATGTATGTGTGTGTGTGTGTGTGTGTATGTGTGTGTATGTATGTCTGTAAGCTCTCAGTCGTACAGGAGTGGAATGTATGTATTGAATAAACTACATTACAATGTAATGTAGTTCTAATTGTAAGAATGAAAATTGTAAAGAGCAGTACATTGGGGAGACTCAACAAATTCTCAAAAAAAGACTTTATCAACATCGCAGGGATAATACAAGTGGGCGTCAATCGGCAGTACATTTGCACCTCACCTAAAAGCTAGCAACCACTCATTTGACGACAATGAGGTTAAAATCTTAGCGAAAGAACATAGATGGTTTGAAAGGGGGGTAAAATAAGCGATTCTTATAAAACAACAAAATCCTTCATTAAACCGGTGTCTGGTGGGGTCAGGTTCAATTTGGATTATTCATACAATAGCCTGCTTAGGCAAAACAGCTTAGGCAACATTCGTAATGCTGATGAGGTGATACCGGTGGGAGTGGGGCAAATAAGCCAGTCGTTAGTCAGGAATGTAGGAACAATGTGGGGCCACAGGGAGTGGTCCTCTGCTCCCCTCAACCTGAGAGTAGGGACCTATCATAGCTGTGTGCGGCGCCGCCATGTCTGGACATTATGGATATATAAATAGGGCCGATACGACCAGTCAGACTTTAGTTCACTGACGAAGCCTCTTGGATAGGAGGCGAAACGTCCAAAACCTTCAAATTTGTACAGATGACGGCTGAAGAAACCTTCTCATCGATGCACATGGTACAATTACTCGACATCCAGAACTAGAACTCCACTTTTGTTGAATTTTATGTAAATATTTTTAGAAAAATAGACATGTTTCAGTGATGAAGTATTACATCAGCAAGTATCATTTGAAATATTGGTAATTCCCGTACTTTCATTTTAGGATATGCAGTGTTAATTGTATATGAAATGATCAAAAGATCACCGGAGTCTTATGACAAGGACAAGTTGAAGGATTCCCCAGACCAGTTCATTATCCACCATTAACTATTCTCTTTATCTGTCTTATTTCTTCAAATATGAACATTTGAAGTAGAGTTGATTCAAGAGAGTCAAATATTTGACTTTAGGAGTGTGGAATATTTGATGATGCTTCTTCATGATGCAACCTTCAAATGTGCCCATCCTGTTCTGGAAAAAATAGATTGCAGCCACAGTTTTTGCATGGCTGAGTGGCAGTAAATGACTTTTGTTGCTTGAGCTATGTTTTAAGCTCCCAAGCATGTTGACATCCTCAAAAGCAGATGATTGTTGTCCAGGAAGAAGCCCGTCATCATTGATAGCAGCAGCTTGCTGACTTCTGTTGATAGAGAAGCTGCCAAGTCAAAAGTGTTGAAGCTACAGATGGTACGATGCTGATTTAAAGCACTTTACATCCTTAAATAAAAACACTATCGCTATCTAGATCCTGCTTAAACTAACCTTTCAAGGCCAAGCAAACGACACAGAATATCAAAGGCTATTAAAGGCTTTCATTTTGTGTCTGCTTCCCTAAACGTTATCCAAAATATGTTACAATAAAACAAGAACTAAACGTAAATGAAGTGTTGAAAGATGTTATGTACTTATCTTGCTGAGATGTAAGAGTCCTTGGATATTCAAAGAAAGATGCTTTGCATTTTATCCCTGAAGATCCCTGAAATCTCACAAATCTTGCGCTTCTCCCACGGAAAAATGCTTCATGTTCTCATGCTCCACTGTGCAGAAATGTGCTAAAGGACATAACCTCTGTTCATCAACAACCACTTTGAAATGGAGCACAGTAAAGCAGTGAGTATTTTGATGGCACCATGTGCATCAAAAACACATTTTAAGGTTCAGACGACCAACATTTAATGAAAAAGAAGTAATATACGTACCTCTATCATTGAAATAGATTTTTTTTCTAATGCTGTTTCATTCACTTTTAATAAATTGTCAGCCAGAAGATTACCCAATAAATTTGTTCGCACATGAACCACATTGACTCAACATCAAATAAACCTACAGTATATCCGATACAAAGGGGCTCAAACTGATGCAAACCCAGGAATGGGACTCGAACATTTGTTGACTAGAAATTTGTTTAATATGGTTGTTTGGCAACGATTTCTTTGAATTGATAATAAACAAGCAGAGTGACTTTGAGAAGATTCTACCTTTCTGCAAGCTAGAAGAAAAAAAACAATTGTTCTTGAGAATTACTATCTCTGTAAATTTAACAGCTTAGAATTTTTCATCGCCACCACAGTCATAGCTCATAACCAGACCAATATATGTTTTAAATATGGGCAACAAACCACAAACATACACACATATATATATATATATATATATATATATATATATATATATATTATATATATATATATTTATATATATATATATATATATATATATATATATACATCGTAAATATTATTTTTTACAGTGCAGATGTTCATGGTTCGCTTCCAGATTCCAGCCTCACTGTGTTTGTGTTATTAATATTATATGTATTTTTGTGTTAGTCCACTCTAAGCATCCCTTTAGTTTCAGCTTCACAAAAAAGTTTTGTAAAATATAATTAATACAACAGGTCAACATTTTTTTACGCATGATCTGCAATAGCAGTTTGCGATCACAGCTGCTGTGATATATCGATAGCTGCCACTACAACAGTGTTTGAGTGTGTTGCAAGAACTTAGAGCACACCAATTCAAATCCGAAAGTGGCTGGTTAATGTTTTACATCACAATCTCAATGGACACGATATCCGCCTGCGGTCTTGTGGCCTTCTACATCAAACTTTCTCTGACTTGCTGCTGTATGTCTCGTGTGTAGAAGTGACTAGAGATGATCACTTAAACACAGGACCTCCAGCCAAGTTGTTCATTTGCAAGTTAGTTCAAATGGCATTACTGAACTTTTTACATTCACTCTTTACTACCGAAAACTCTATATTCCATCGGAACTATATCCCATCGGGCACAGGAACATCTGTTTCCTCTCTTTTCCTCTGTGTCTCGATGGACATTCATTCAAGTGGAGCAGCCACCGCATAAAGCACCGCTCTTTAATAGACACACACACACACACACACACACACACACACACACACACACACACACACACACACAAACACAAACACACAGTAGAGTTTGCAAACATCAATCTTGGCACCAACATACTTTTAAAATGTTTGAGTTCACACTCAACCCATATTGAATGTGTCTTTGCCCCTTCTCACTTGTCATTTGCACACAAAGGTATGACTTCAGAACTAGCAATGGGTTTCTGGAGAGAGTAGTAGGCTAAATGTTTGTGAGAAAATATGAATGAGCCGGTTAATGTGTGGTTTTAATAGGGCAATCTACTTCACATTATTCCAAAGGAAATCACATTCGCATTGCAATTTGTAACATTAACCAGCAGTATATGCAAAGCATTCAATCAGAGGTCGCCAATCTTTATGAGACTGATCGCTATTTCTAGGATACTGATTAATATGGAAGGCCATTAGTTTCATCTACACTCTTAAATAGAAGGAGATAAAGCTCAACTGTGTTATTATCAATAGAAGTAGTCATAATGACATCTGTCTTTGTCTCGATATTGAAACCCTTTCTCAGCTACGAAAAGTGCATTGGAGTTCCTAAAATCCTCATTATGCAACCTGATTTCACTGAAATAAACTCACACAACTATGTTCTCATCGATGCACATGGTACAATTACTCGACATCCAGAACTAGAACTCCACTTTTGTTGAATTTTATGTAAATATTTTTAGAAAAATAGACATGTTTCAGTGATGAAGTATTACATCAGCAAGTATCATTTGAAATATTGGTAATTCCCGTACTTTCATTTTAGGATATGCAGTGTTAATTGTATATGAAATGATCAAAAGATCACCGGAGTCTTATGACAAGGACAAGTTGAAGGATTCCTCAGACCAGTTCATTATCCACCATTAACTATTCTCTTTATCTGTCTTATTTCTTCAAATATGAACATTTGAAGTAGATAAAAGCTAGATTCAAGAGAGTCAAATATTTGACTTTAGGAGTGTGGAATATTTGATGATGCTTCTTCATGATGCAACCTTCAAATGTGCCCATCCTGTTCTGGAAAAAATAGATTGCAGCCACAGTTTTTGCATGGCTGAGTGGCAGTAAATGACTTTTGTTGCTTGAGCTATGTTTTAAGCTCCCAAGCATGTTGACATCCTCAAAAGCAGATGATTGTTGTCCAGGAAGAAGCCCGTCATCATTGATAGCAGCAGCTTGCTGACTTCTGTTGATAGAGAAGCTGCCAAGTCAAAAGTGTTGAAGCTACAGATGGTACGATGCTGATTTAAAGCACTTTACATCCTTAAATAAAAACACTATCGCTATCTAGATCCTGCTTAAACTAACCTTTCAAGGCCAAGCAAACGACACAGAATATCAAAGGCTATTAAAGGCTTTCATTTTGTGTCTGCTTCCCTAAACGTTATCCAAAATATGTTACAATAAAACAAGAACTAAACGTAAATGAAGTGTTGAAAGATGTTATGTACTTATCTTGCTGAGATGTAAGAGTCCTTGGATATTCAAAGAAAGATGCTTTGCATTTTATCCCTGAAGATCCCTGAAATCTCACAAATCTTGCGCTTCTCCCACGGAAAAATGCTTCATGTTCTCATGCTCCACTGTGCAGAAATGTGCTAAAGGACATAACCTCTGTTCATCAACAACCACTTTGAAATGGAGCACAGTAAAGCAGTGAGTATTTTGATGGCACCATGTGCATCAAAAACACATTTTAAGGTTCAGACGACCAACATTTAATGAAAAAGAAGTAATATACGTACCTCTATCATTGAAATAGATTTTTTTTCTAATGCTGTTTCATTCACTTTTAATAAATTGTCAGCCAGAAGATTACCCAATAAATTTGTTCGCACATGAACCACATTGACTCAACATCAAATAAACCTACAGTATATCCGATACAAAGGGGCTCAAACTGATGCAAACCCAGGAATGGGACTCGAACATTTGTTGACTAGAAATTTGTTTAATATGGTTGTTTGGCAACGATTTCTTTGAATTGATAATAAACAAGCAGAGTGACTTTGAGAAGATTCTACCTTTCTGCAAGCTAGAAGAAAAAAAACAATTGTTCTTGAGAATTACTATCTCTGTAAATTTAACAGCTTAGAATTTTTCATCGCCACCACAGTCATAGCTCATAACCAGACCAATATATGTTTTAAATATGGGCAACAAACCACAAACATACACACATATATATATATATATATATATATATATATATATATATATATATATATATATATATATATATATATATATATATATATATATATATATACATCGTAAATATTATTTTTTACAGTGCAGATGTTCATGGTTCGCTTCCAGATTCCAGCCTCACTGTGTTTGTGTTATTAATATTATATGTATTTTTGTGTTAGTCCACTCTAAGCATCCCTTTAGTTTCAGCTTCACAAAAAAGTTTTGTAAAATATAATTAATACAACAGGTCAACATTTTTTTACGCATGATCTGCAATAGCAGTTTGCGATCACAGCTGCTGTGATATATCGATAGCTGCCACTACAACAGTGTTTGAGTGTGTTGAAAGAACTTAGAGCACACCAATTCAAATCCGAAAGTGGCTGGTTAATGTTTTACATCACAATCTCAATGGACACGATATCCGCCTGCGGTCTTGTGGCCTTCTACATCAAACTTTCTATGACTTGCTGCTGTATGTCTCGTGTGTAGAAGTGACTAGAGATGATCACTTAAACACAGGACCTCCAGCCAAGTTGTTCATTTGCAAGTTAGTTCAAATGGCATTACTGAACTTTTTACATTCACTCTTTACTACCGAAAACTCTATATTCCATCGGAACTATATCCCATCGGGCACAGGAACATCTGTTTCCTCTCTTTTCCTCTGTGTCTCGATGGACATTCATTCAAGTGGAGCAGCCACCGCATAAAGCACCGCTCTTTAATAGACACACACACACACACACACACACACACACACACACACACACACACACACACACACACACACACACACACACACACACACAAACACAAACACACAGTAGAGTTTGCAAACATCAATCTTGGCACCAACATACTTTTAAAATGTTTGAGTTCACACTCAACCCATATTGAATGTGTCTTTGCCCCTTCTCACTTGTCATTTGCACACAAAGGTATGACTTCAGAACTAGCAATGGGTTTCTGGAGAGAGTAGTAGGCTAAATGTTTGTGAGAAAATATGAATGAGCCGGTTAATGTGTGGTTTTAATAGGGCAATCTACTTCACATTATTCCAAAGGAAATCACATTCGCATTGCAATTTGTAACATTAACCAGCAGTATATGCAAAGCATTCAATCAGAGGTCGCCAATCTTTATGAGACTGATCGCTATTTCTAGGATACTGATTAATATGGAAGGCCATTAGTTTCATCTACACTCTTAAATAGAAGGAGATAAAGCTCAACTGTGTTATTATCAATAGAAGTAGTCATAATGACATCTGTCTTTGTCTCGATATTGAAACCCTTTCTCAGCTACGAAAAGTGCATTGGAGTTCCTAAAATCCTCATTATGCAACCTGATTTCACTGAAATAAACTCACACAACTATGGTTGCAACTGTCAGGACTCACAAAAAGACATTAGAACCAGCAAAGAAAAAAAATGGATGAAGCAAATAATTTAAAGCTGTTGGTCAAAAATTTTCAACAAATTGAAATCGAACAAATAATTGAATCAAGACTATTTACCATTTGTATTATGAAATAAATTGTCAAGTTAGGATGATGGAGTTGGCATAACGGCCTTAGAGTTCTTATTTTAGGGTTTCAAATATTCAGGCAATGCTTGTGCTTTCATTCCTATTCTCTTCGTCAACCGGCTAAATACCATCTTCCAAAAACATATTGGATATGCAGATTCTAAATTATCAATTGCCTACAGCTTAGAATAACATCTTGTCAACTCACAAAGGATGGACCACAGCTAACCTGCCACCCAAATGAATATATGAAATACATAAAAGGTATGGATGAAAAAAAAAGCCACAGCCAAATGGAATGTTATGATCATCCAGACAGAGGAATTCTGATGCATTTTTTTTCTCCCATTTTCCCGCCATATTTTCACAGCAGAGCTCATTTTGGAACAAAACATCGGCGCAAATTGACTGGGCAGAACATTTTGCAAGCAAGTCAAATTGAGCTCCAAATGAAAAATGTAGATAAACATCAGTTTGAGATGGTTGATAGATATCATTATTTATACATGCGGCTCAACAGAAGTGCGGAGTCAATCCTTTTTGCATCAGGAGATTACTGAAATTCCCACATAGGAATAAAAGTTTCTTCTCGGCATCCTGAGAATGAAGGATACAATCTGGGAAGTACATAAGAGAATTTTCCAATCATTCTCTATCAAAGACACAACCTGAAGCAAATATGCATTCCTGGCATTCTTGAAGGCAGTTGCTTTGCCCAGTACTGTCCTTTGCTAAAACCCAGACTTATTTGCTCATTCTAATTATAAGTCTGCAATTGATTTTGATGCAAGTGAATTTGTGTCTATGTCGAAAGTATATTGTGGAGGGCCAAAAAAAGAGGGGGAATGCTATTTTAAGTAGTGGGCGACTGAGTGGTTGTTCGAAAGCAGCCGCAACAAACCAACTCTCCCTGAAGTGATGAACTGGACTTTTTTTTCCTTGCCTCAGAGCTTTTTGTTGCCAATTTGGTGGTGCCTTTGGGATGCAACACTTATATTTTTCTTCCCTGCATCTCAGGCTGTAGTCACCTGGGATGCAATTAATTAATTAGAATACGTGCACCAAAATGAGGAGGGCTTTGAGGTGGTGGGCTGTGGTCAATGTGTTCGGGGTGAGTGAAATTAATAAGAGTGTCGGCAATTTGTATGTGGAGTCAGGGCTTAATAGACATGGAGTGAGGTTGTATTGTCAGGGAAACACATAACCCCCAGCTGCTGGAACTAATGGGCCTTTGTGAGGGGGGAGCCAGTTTACAGTACACACTTCATTCTGCTGCAATTACACACAATATTATTTGTATCAAGTGATATATTTTCATCATACTACTTGTAAGATGCAGATCTGCTTAAATCATGGTGTCTTCAGTCCATCCCTCAAATAACACATGACTGTCACATTTTGCAATGTGGTGATGGCAGATGTGGATCCCAAAAAGCAGGCATGAGGGAGCCGGATGTTGTGTTTGACAAATTGTATTAAAATAAAGTCAACAGGAACAAAATCTAAAACGTTAAAATCATTTGAACAGAAAAGTATCAAAAGAAAACCAAGAGTAAAAGTCCGCCAAGGTTAAACAAAAACATGCACTGCATACAATGCATACAAAGCATACAACGTGCATACAAAGCATACAACAGCATTCAACAATGACCCGACCATGAATGGTCGTGCCGGGAGTCCTTTTGAGTGTCATTGATTGGGAACGACCAGCACCTGCGAGGCGAGGCAGCAGGCATGGCTGACAGTGCTACCCGTTGGTCGCCAATCCGAACGTGGCAGTCCGCCACTGATCGGAAAAACCAGCACCTGTGCAGGTGCAGGCGGGGCCGACAGCGCCACCCGTTGGTCGCCAACCAGATCATGACAGTACCCCCCCCCCCCTTTCAAGGGACTGCTTCCAGAAGTCCCAACAGTCTCCCAAAAGGTCCAACTCGCCAGGGAACAATGGTGGAGACGGCAACCGTTGCCTCTCCAGCATATGATGGCCGGCGGCCTGATGGAAACGGGACTCGGCCTGAAGTGGACGTGGATGCGGTACGGATCGTCGTGGGCGTGAGTGCGATCCATCCCGCACGTTCACGTGACGACGCATGGCGCGACGTGGACGTTGCACTGCCAGGCGCAGAGTGGAACCCCGGACGGCTGTATGGGAGCGGGTCTCGACTGGACGTTGGCTTGGACGTTACGGCTCGTCGAGTGACTCAATTCAAGCTCGACGCGGGGTGGGCTAACATGGACGCGAACTGCCCGGCACCGGGGAAACGAGACCAGTCCATAGCAGCTCCGGGATCCAGCGATGAGTGGGGTCTCGGACTGACGTGGACGCAGACATTGCACGGCTCGTCGTGGATGCGACTCAATTCAACATGCGACAGCGTGGCTGGACGTGGGCGTGCACTGCTAGACACCCAGTGTCACCCTGGACGGCTACCTGGAAGGAGGTCTCGGCCGGACGTTGACGTCGACGGTACAGCTCGTCGAGTGACACAATTCAAACTCGACGAGGCGTGGGCTAAGGTGAACGTTGCACTGGCAGGCACAGGGTAGAAATGAGACCGGTCCGTTGTACCTGCGGAATCCGATGGTTGGTCGGGTCATTCTGTCACAGTTTGCATGGTGGTGATGGCGGTTGCGGATCCCAAAAAGCAGGCAGGAGGGATCAGCAGGTTGTGTTTGACAAATTGCATTAAAATAAAGTCAACAGGAACAAAATCTAAAACGTTAAAATCATTTGAACAGAAAAATATAAAGTATCAAAAGAAACCCAAGTGTAAAAGTCCGCCAAGGTTAAACAAACACATGCACAGCATACAATGCATACAATTGCATACAAAGCATACAACAATGACCCGACAGCGAATGGTCGTGCCGGGAGTCCTTTTGAGTGTCACTGATTGGGAACGACCAGCTCCTGCGAGGCATCAGGCTCTCAGGCTATCCGTTGGTCGCCAATCCGAACGTGGCAGTCCGCCACTGATGCAGGTGCAGCCGGGGCCGACAGCACCACCCGTTGGTCGCCAACCAGATCATGACAATGACCCTTGGTCCATTAGATCAGGGGTGTCAAAGGTTTTTTTTTGCCGCTGGCCACATTGTAGTTATGGTTTCCTCTCGAGGGCCGTTATGAATTTGGGGAACCCATTAGCATGTTGATATCCCTTCAAATATAGATATCTATATACATATAGAGCACACAGCAAATTAATGAATAACTCGTTTTCAAATCTGAAGTCAAGAATAATGACTTTTATTGTGGTTGACATCCAAAAATATGAAATTTTGGCTCAGATTTTAGCAATCATCATGGAATTTAACAAGTTTGATTTGCTTTCGCGGGCCGAAAAACATGATGTGGCGGACCGGATTTGGGCCGCGGGCCTTGACTTTGACACCTGTGCATTAGCTTAATCACCATTGATGGTTTTTTTCTTTAAATACATTCTACTGCTTGTCATGGATTGACAATTTGTAAATCTGTACTGTTTTGTAAACTAAAGGGGAATAATACAATTTTAAACCTCTTGGTGAATATATAGAATATCAGTGACATGCAGTCAGGGGAGGCAGGTGAGGCTCTCCCTGACCTGTCATCATGGAAATATCAAATGACAAAATAAATTAATCAGTTATATTTATTTAGTGATTTGTACTTTAACGTTCTTTTCCATTTAACTTCACCATTTTGGGATTTTTTTTCAAAATCGTTGAATTTTCACATTTACCGTTCAAATACTAAGTGGAGACGAGTGGTGAGGCAACAGCCGGCTGAGCCTCACCATGGATTGCGCAATCACTATGCCAACTGTGCTGGCTCACTCTGCAGTGAGACCACATTGCTGTTCCTCTGCAAATTACTATTAGAGTGTTCAAAAACTTTTAATATATGAACTAAATGTCTACAATTTAGCTGGTGTATATAATTACATTATAAACAATAACATTATAAACACTGTACTACAGTGTTTATTTTATTTTATTTTTATCAAAATTGTGTGCATAGGTGAGGCACACAGTTCTCCTGCCTCATGACAGGGGGCGCTGGTGATTATAGATTCTTCTTGCGACTCCTCGGCTGCAAAATAACAGAATTAGTGACAGTAAGCTACAGTAAACAGTTAGCAAGTTAAGTGCATTTAGTCATTTTTTCATGTTACTTGGCCTTATTTTCAGAATGGTGGATTACATATCTAAATTGAAAGCATTTTCTAAACTGGACTTTCAAGCGAAGCAGGAGATACTAATTGAAGGAAGACCAACACCGGACTGTATAGCTCACAAACAGTGAGGGATGAATGTAAATCTCCTGGACAGCTTCTCAGCTTTTTGGCCAAGAAGGATCTCATTGGAACTATTTCCAAAGCGACAAAGTTGCTCCAGCTCGTGCTCACTGTTCCAGCTACTACAGCATCAGAGGAGCGGTCATTCTCAGCACAAAAGACTGAAAACATACAGTCTGAACAGGACTGATCAAGGACGACTTTCTTCACTGGCAGTGATCTCCATTGAGACAGAGAGACTTGGACTTCATTTATAAGTAAAGGTAACACGATAATATCGTAGGAGAACATGTGATACTCCACACAGGGGTGCCGGAGCAGGGATTGAACCCATAACATCTTCAAAGTGAGGTTGGCGTGCTACCCTCTGAACATGCCCAACATCACATAAAAAAACTAATAAAATAAAATAAAAAATACAACTGAAAAAAATTGAGATGCCTTGCAAAATTAGCAGCTTTAATTATTTTTCTCCAAATAGGAATATGTTTGATGTTCTTTTCAATCAACTATTGGCAACATAATTCTTAAATTACAAATTTTGTCATTTAAACCCTTTTATGGTTGGCAGAAATTGTGCAGACCCCAAAAAATGTCCAGTGACTTTTATTTTGTCTCAGAAGCTCCAAACACATATTTGTACTGTCCCTGCACATATAGGTCGAGAAAATGTGTCATTTGATTATTGCCATTCATTTGTAAAATTGAAAGTGATCACTGCTGCAGAGTTTCCCAAGTGTCAAATCAGGAAATTATTCTTTGTATCATTCATGTATTTATTCAACCTTTTATTTGAAAAAGGAAATTACTCTGCTTTTATGGCCCACACTGTGCTTGAAAAGAAAACACATTAAACACAAAGAAAGAGAAAGGGCAACTGTAACAAGAGTGAAACAGTCGACCACTTTATGATGGCCAAATCAGTCACACAGACACAGTGAGAGACTTTATGGACACCTAATGGAAATCCAAACACTAAACCAAAGGCACGTTGCTCATAATTCCCTCCCACCTGGCTTCCCATAATGAAAGCCGAGCGCAGCATGACCCAACCAAGAACCTCTAATTCTGGATTAAAAAAAAAAGATTTGCTACAAGGTAAATAGAGTGCATTTAACAAAGGCTGCCTAACGATGACTCCATGTTTTTGACCATATTCCCACAAAGATAACAAATACATGACTCAACATGATTAGTGCTGATTAAATTGCCCAAAGCATAGAGGATCAGTTTCCAGCTAAACTGCATATTTAGCAGCATGTGTCTTGAAACTCAAAAAGATTATCATCATGATCTTTGTTTTCCTTCAATAATGATGTCATTAACTTTCATGCGTCACCCACTGTATATAGAAATTGAAAGTAGATATTCAACCAATCAATGATTGAAGCACAGTCCAAAGAGGGAGAAGCTCATTCATTCTACTGTGATTATCAATCATTACTATAAAACAATTACATTAATTAGCAAGAAAAAAAATTTCAGTCATGCACTAGGTAATAACAAAATATTTTTTCTCGTCATCTATTCCAGGTGTCACAGACATTTTTGAGAGTGAGCGCTTCTTGTCTATTGATTTGTGCGAAATACTCCCGATTTGATAAATACTTCTGTCACAACACATGTGTGCACATTGCCTTTTAAAAAGCATGCATTTTTTAAAATACTTAATTATATTAAATTTCAAACATTGTTAACAATGTTAAGGATGCCTTACCATAAGTAGCAAACATAAATATTGTAGGCATTGTCTCCTTATATTTTCTTCATCCATTTTTGACAGTGTTCGCATTTTCAAATGGATCTTGCGACAATTTTCCAAGAAAATCACATTGTTCTATCACCAGTGCGATAGTTTTAGAAAAGCCCTGCATTAGTTTTAGAACAGCAATAAGATATTCATAGGGTCCTTATGCTACTTGGTGTCTGCGAGCACACAACATGTCTGTAGTAATCTCTGTACATTTTACTCAGCCCTTCCATAATTGTGAATATTCTTTGTATATTTGTATTTGTATATGACGCGCCTTCACAAGCGCATAATCCATCAGAAAACATAACTGTTTCATATGATTCAACTTAATTGAGGTAAATGTATTATTTAGTGTCTTTTGAAGCTCCTTCCCAAGTTGTATACTGTAGTCACTTGACAAGAAGACATAAACTGTAAATTTTACCCATCTATTAAATGTTGACATATTTATATGTTTCCTGCTGTCATTTTCCTTTTAGGGAGTGATGCAACATGTTGAGTTAATCTGCTGCGTAAAACAGTTTTATGCTGTGAGCTTGGATATTTATCATTTCAGGCAAGTGTCTCTTTTCATTAAGTATCATAGCATCAGCCGCAGCATCCGGTGGGGTGTGGCACAGTCTGTTACACACTTCTGTCACTGATTACTGATAATGAATGAATGATACATGTAATCATAACAGAACCACACATAGACGTGGCCTCATTCATTATCATTCTGAAATGTTATCTTGTAATTACTTTTTGCCGCTTTATTGATTGATAGCACATAGGTGATACCACCTTGGCAGATGTTTCAGCAGACAGTAATTTGACTCAAGCAGAACCTTTGTGGTTTATTTGCAGAAATCGAACCGCATGAGAGTTGCGCCTATGAAAAAATGTTCAATGAATGTTACCACATCCAAAACACAGTTCAGTCTCTTTCTTCTTACTTCCCTGTTTTGCATTCCACGCCTGCTTTGATTACTATTTCCACTTTTCTATTCCTTTGCCTCTTTGATAAGTTGCACTTCTGCTCCCACCCCCATGTGCTCATCCTCTAGCGCTCACAGATGCTGGTCTCACGCTGTCATGGCTCACCACACATGAACATTCTGAATGTTCACACAGCCGACCGATCAGCAATCCGATTGGGAACTCATTCACCCTTCGCCACAACACTCTTCTAATTAGTCTGTTAAACTAAGTTTCACGAAGAGAGACTTTACATTTTGCTTCACCATTTCCCTATCTAACTCTGGATCCGCATGAGCAGAGGTTAATTATATTCATTCTGTTCACTTTATTAAAAAAGAAGTGTCTGAGTAGTCTCAAAATAACCAACCCTCAAGGAAGCTTTCCATTTTTCAGACCTGGGTTTTTTGATGCTATCTTCTTGCTTCACTTTTGACGAGCCAATTTGGCTTTCACATCTCTAGAATTGTGTAACGATGACTGGAAATCTATCTGAATTAGCAATTAAAAAGCCATAAAACAAGGAATTCAACAAAAAAGTTTACCTAGTCTTCAAGGCGCTGCGAAATAAACTGCATGTTAATTGACTGCATTATAAACATCTCCACGTGTCATAGTTGAAGTCTGTCAAAGAGCAAATCTTGAACAATGTTATTCTCGACTGCAACATTGAATGAGCTTAAGACATTTCTGGCAATCTTCTTTTATATAACTGGTCTGTGGGGTAGTGTGAAAGGCTTCCATATAAAAACAACACATAGCTACATTTTGCAAAAGCACAACTGGAATCTCCGAGATGCTCTACAAAGCGTGAAAATGCATGCATGTGGTTCAATGAAACCCAGATAAAGTATGATTGGTGTAAATACATTGCTTCTCATCACCAAAACCAAACCATACCAACAGTGAAATTCATGCATGGATGCATTGAGGCTGTTTTCATTGATGACTAAATGGTGTTGGTCAACATGGTGACCAACAGTTATATTGTTTCACAAACTTACAGAATTGGAGTTGTTTTTAGATGAGAGGTCAAATGTCGGGTGGTTTATATTTGTTTTTTTATAGGTAAAAAAACAGAGCAATGCCATTTGAACCATACTGTATTTCAGGGGATATCCGATCTAATACGTTTGGGGTAAGTGAGGTCAAATCTGTACATTTTGGGCCTTTTGTTAAGGGTTGCAATAATCATCAAACTCCTTGATTTTGATTCTGATTCTTACATAAATACAGCTGGTAAAAGAAACAAACAGAAATAGTAGCTGTGTCAGAAAAGATACAGGATCTCTCCCACTAAAGCTGGTACAGTATTTCAAATCTAAATGGTGAGTTTCACGTTCTGTGTAGGCCACACAATCAACCAAAGGACAAAAAGGTCATGTGCCAATTTATTACTGCACTATACAAACACGAGAGGTTTGTGGCAGGACATCTCACGGTGGCTTTACCGTGCTCAATGTTTGGAAGACGGGGATAAATCATGGTTCAGAACACTGTCACTTTGCAGTAACCACTATACTCACCTGTCTCTGTGTGATTATTTCCCCCTCTTTTCTTGGCTCATGGGGATGAACAAGGGACCCATGTTGAAACTGTGGATGTCATCAAAACGACAGCTGAGTGTCACGAAGTGTGTCACAAAACAATCTATTCAGAAGTGCATACATGTGTGTAAGAGTACTCCTGAGGAATAGCTCTTTAAGCATTAGCATATTTGACAATAAAGCTGACTTTGACTTTTCAAAGTTTGGATTATCCAAATGGTGGGCAACCAGTTCAGTGTTGTCCACCGACAGGCAACTGACCCTTCTTAAGAAAAAGCGAATCAGAGAATGGATTCATGGAAGTTTAGATTTGAAATACATCGTACATTTATAGTGCTTATTCGATTTCGACTGTCGCTTCCATTAAGTCCTGAATCTACTTTCACTAGTATTTCCTTCGGGGCAAAGTGATTTATATTTCAGGTTTTGACACACCATGATGATAGAATGTAATGAGGGTACAGCAAGCAATGAGTCAGGAGTTATGCTAGTAGAATTTTGGTATAGTGCTGCAGAGACAATACAAGCAGATACATGTATGCTTTAAAATAATATTCTATTGTATTGGTAGATTGATTGGATTGATTGGATTGGATATGCCTTTATTAGTCTCACAGTGGAGAAATTTACATTTCACAGCAGCAAAGTGTTGAAAGGAATGAAAGTAGAAAAACAAAATACATGAGCTGCTGGAAAGGCAGCCACTCTCGCGGCGCCGTCTTGAAGTCAAAAGAACAAAAAAAAAACTAAATAACAAATAATATGACAGCATAGAGACAATATGACAAAACAAAGACACAGAGAGACATTCATTCTTCAGGACTTGCTGTACCCTCTTTGTGATGACATGAAGCAGTTCTAGATGAAAGAGGAGAGGATCAAAGCGTATTTCCACCAGTGGATCAGGGACATCATGGTGGAATGTGCACGTCGACTACAAGCTAAATGTTGAAAGCAAACACGCAGCTTTAGCTTTAGCTTTACGCAGCACGTAGAGCTGAAACAGGCAAGTGCACAAAGAGGAGAGCGGGTGTCGGGAAATCGGACTTTTGTTATTCTGCAACAATGGTTCTCAAATAATGACTGGGTGATTGAAAAGGTTCCCTTTCAAGATATTATGGGATAATTTTAAAAGGATGTTTTTATATCATCAGGCGATCTGCCAGCACACTGTTGAGTTGAAAGTTTTCAAATATTTAAAGTGCCATTAACTTATTTGTTTTTCATATGTATTTTGTTTTTCTACTTTCATTCCTTTCATCACTTTGCTGCTGTGAAATGTAAATTTCTCCACTGTGAGACTAATAAAGGCATATCCAATCCAATCCAATATTAAGATTTTAAATCCTCGCTAAAATGCCCCAAGTAAAAGGAAAGTAGGAAATTGACGACAAAATTGGATTTCAAAATTAGATTTCCCATTTTTAACATTTTTAACTAAGAGACACAAAGCATCTGTAAGCATTTATTTTTTTTTTGTGACTGGGATACACTCACTATAATTATAAATGACTATAATATTTTGTTGTGGACGAAACAGTTAAATGTTAAAACTCCTAGAGATACATATGCCACAATTTCCCACAGTTTGTACTCGCTGATGAACTCTTCATGCATGTGTCTGATTACTGAATACAAGTTATTATTATGAGTCTTGCAAGCTTAGCTGAGTGAGAGAGAGAGAGAGAGAGAGAGAGAGAGAGAGAGAGAGAGAGAGAGAGAGAGAGAGAGAGAGAGAGAGAGAGAGAGAGAGAGAGAGAGAGAGAGAGAGAGAGAGAGAGAGAGAGAGAGAGAGAGAGAGAGAGAGAGAGAGAGAGAGAGAGAGAGAGAGAGAGAGAGAGAGAGAGAGAGAGAGAGAGAGAGAGAGATTTTATGTGCTTCATGAAAGGATGCGGTCCATCATGACTGAAATGTTAGTGAAAATCTTCAGAAAGGTGTCACTCGGTTGACAGAATCCCTTTTCTATTTTTTAATGAACTCCTGGCATTCTAGCATTTTTCTCGGAATGATGCATTGTTAGCACATTCAAGGACACTTTTCATGTGCTGGATTCAGAAGGACCAATGGTGAATATTCCACAATGTTATAAGAGAAGACCTCTTGACATGCTTGAAATTTAGCAGAAATATGTGTGACAATAAAAGGGTCGCAGAGTTATGGTTCCCTCACCGACACAGCTCAACAAAGCCTGTTTTTATTTTGACTAGCCACGCCTTCCATTCAGACATTATGAGCGTCTGGGATTAAAGAGAGGGGAGCTGGCTATATGAGAACGGCCGGGTGACCACAGTTATGTGCCTAAGTGTCTTTTGACCGTGTAAGGTGCTCTGCAAGTCACCTGCTGAGTGTGTGTGTGTGTTTGTGTGTATTCTCAAGCAAATTAGTTATAGACGCCATTAAACTGTGAAAGTCTAGAGGTAGAGCTTTATGGCGCAACAAGCCTTCAGCTGTCAACGCTGCTGGCTGACCACAGATACAGCTGCTTAAATGTTGGGAACACAAAACAGATGATAGACTCTTAGTCTTACCAGCAATGTGAGTGTGTCTGTGTGTGTGTGTGTGTGTGTGTGTGTGTGTGTGTGTGTGTGTGTGTGTGTGTGTGTGTGTGTGTGTGTGTGTGTGTGTGTGTGTGTGTGTGTGCGTGTTAAACAAGGGCGTGTTTATCGGGTGATCATGAATACACGTGTGTGTGTGTGGGTCTGAGGACTTCTTATATAATTTGGGGCGTTGGTGTTTGCAGCCTTGGTGGTAAGGTTGACGAGGGTTAAACCCAACTTGTTTGAAACAGGATTAAATATTCGTCTCATGTGTTGTGTTTGTGTGGGCTGGTGGCTCAAATTTTCGCCATCTCCTCACGTTCATGTCACAGCATTTCTGAAGGCCACCAGCAGGCAGCTGAAACCTGAGAGGGATTTTTTTTTGTGCCATTAAAAGTGCTTTCTTTAATTTTGGTCAACTTTTAATGAGATATTGAGGGGGATATTTTCTTTGGATTGCAAATTTCCTTTCTGCATTAGTAGCATGAGTCCTACTTTCTTTGCGAAACAAGGTACGGCTGTGTCTGATGGCGAACGTTGGATGGAAAATAACACCAAATGTAATGGGAAATTGACGTCTAACTGGGCAAAAAGAGAAGGAACTCTACAGACTTTTGAATTCAGACCAGTTATTTTGAATATAAGCAAAATTGCCTGGAATAGTCTGTGGTATGTGTCGTTGCTCAAAATTCTGATTGTGCTGACCTTCACTACCTCCCAACACAATAAAATGGGAGGCCAAGGCGTGTTACTTAAAGGACAACCGACGTCACTTTTTTGTTTACTAACTGACATCAGAAAAACGTTTTGTAGCATCTAAAATACCCAAAACACACAGTATAATATTTTTATTCAAATGCAAAACACCAATAAAAATGACTTGGTGTCCAAAATCTGTCCAAAAATGAGCTGTGAATTGGGCATTTTCAGAAAGTCCCGCCCCCAGTTTGTGACGTCACGCCAAGACAATGGCTTCAGATTCGGAGAATATGCTATCTTGTAAAGAAAGAAAGAAAGAAAGAAAGAAAGAAAGAAATGAAATTGCTGATGTGTTTGAATATGTGAAAAGGGACCTTTCTTAGGCTATGACTGGAGTAAAATCTGAAAAGAAAGATATCAATTAAAGGGCTTTCAGGTAGTTGCAAAGGCTCTCTTCCCCCTTTTCTTTGTTTATATGTGTTTAATCAAGTACAGTATGTGGAGCAGTTGCTGCTTAATTGCAGTCAACGTTTTCATCATTACATTCAATTCTGGTTGATACATACATTTTACACTGAACAAACAGCAGTATTTTAGTTTATTAAGCATAACTACCCATCTGACAGTCCAAAATAAATTGCTTCCATGGCGAGGTTGCCACCTTGATTGCTCTTCGGTGAAACTTAGAGATGCTCATTGTGAGAACATGACTGTACTGCAGAGAACAGAGTATCATGATTGTGGCACAACCACACGCAAAACTTTCTCAATCCCATCGAGTCTTTTCCCAGGACACAAATAGGTTTTTGGACCACCCCCACTCGACAGCCAAGTACACACAGCTGGAAAGTGAAAGATGCTCAAAGGGTGGAAAAATGAGAGGTGAAATGGTTTTCTCCTGAGAGTACATAAAGCTTTGGCAATGAAACAGCAGAAACAAGCAGACATTGAATCATGGAGAAGTAGGCTTAAAAAGTGCTTATGTAACATCAAGGGAAAAATCTGATGCGCTGGACAGAGGTGGTTAATTCTGAAATCTCACTGGATCAATCGCTGTTCAGGTTATTGTCACAATGTGCTAAAAGTTGAAAGAATTGGTTCGGCAGGTATTAAAGAAATAAATTGCAGGGGATCAGCCCCAGACAACACTGCTTCTTTTAATGTAGGTACGTCTGTATTTTATTGAATCTATAGGGAACTGTTCAGTGTGGTCAGTCACAGGTGGAGGGTGCTGGCAACATCATCTGGGCCCTGACAACTGTCAAAATGCAACGTGAAGGATCAGGGAGCATGTCCATATGGAGACCTGTGGAGACTGGAAATTGACATTATTTTCCTCCCTCAGCTTGCAGATGAAAGACAGGCAGGACCGCAGGGCCGAGTCAACCACATATCTTCAGCTTGTCACACTTAGTGGACCATAGCCTTCAGAGAAGCGACTTGACAGCTCCCCGGCACAACCTTGATGATATTAAGGGAAAGCAACAGGTGCCTCGGGCTCCTTTCACACTGGTCATTCAACTTCAAATTATATGTAATTGTCCATGCAGCAGTGAGAATAGAAATGATGCCAAAAAGTTGTGAAAATACATACCTGTCCTACAGTCATTGTTTTGGATTGTTCAGATGCCTTGATGAGGATTCGTTGTGAATTGATGACATGGGACAGTTAAGGGGCATTGATATGAAGACACAGCCCATTGTGAAGAATATTTTTTTCTTTTTTTTGTCCCACATCGTGATAAGAGTGTGACTTAGCTTTAAGGTAGATCCAACAAACCACAGGCACCCTGCTTTAATGTGGGAGTTCTTCCCGTGTTTTCATTCTTGCATGAAAACGAGTATCCTGTCTGATACAGCAGTTCCTCCGTGAGTAACAACATGCATTAAGAATAAAAAGCACATTTACTCATATGTCTTCCCTACCTCCCTAACAAACACACTCAAGTATCAGATACAATTATAAAATAAGATTGGATCGTTGCAAAGTGTAAATAATTTTAAAAATACTATTTTCTACTGTCCTGGATTTGATTTCAGATAAACCTGGGTGTCTATATTAGTGAAAGACATTCCCAGCCAGTTTTATATATGTTCATTGCAATATGAAAACTGTAGATATTTCATTCTTTTTTCAATATTTCATACTATGACAACTCTGTGTGTTTGCCAAACTTTAAGGTACCCGTTAAACGTATGGGTGAAGCAATATTGTGCATTTACTCTTCCATGGTTTACTTATATGTATACTTACATCATCAAAACTTGGTTCCAGAACCATGTGCTATGTACTCTGTAAAAAAATAACACAACTATGTGAAACCATACAATATTAAATTCATATCACAAGTTACTAATGAGTATAGGATAGGATTATAAAAATAAACATTTGACCATTTCATTTAAAATCCAACATGCATTTATCTGCTGAGGACTGCTATAGACTGTATGGATGAAAATGGATACTCAAGATTAAGAATTCCGCAAATTAAGTCTTCTGAAAATGTATTGAATGTATTTGGTCAACGCACATTCATGCAACAAATGCAATTTTAAAATAATTTGAAACATTTAGAGATACACATGAGAAAGGTTTGACTGTTTTAATGGCAAAGATGCGGCTTCAACCTTTCAAATGATTATACTCTCTTTGATGATGTCATTCATATCTACAACATTATCATAGACCATATGAAAAACTGAAAAACAATCTTCATCAAAATGAAAACTCTAAATGCATTGAATATGCTGAAATAAATACGTAGCAGTTGTACAATGTCTGACATGGGATTAGAGTGCATGAGAATGCCATTAACAGTCGTGAAGCTCACTCTCACTCACCAACTGCGAGTAGAATGAAGACTACAACAAATGCAGGCAGTCACGCTTGTTTGGGGACTTGACAGAGCTTTACAAAAAATCCAACACTTCTTGATTGAGCTACCAGTCATGAACCCAGTGACATATGTTGTGCTGTTACTGTGGGAAGGTGCCTTGATGGCTACAGCCTAGCTCTTTTGCTATGTGTGTGTGTGTGTGTGTGTGTGTGTGTGTGTGTGTGTGTGTGTGTGTGTGTGTGTGTGTCCGTGCATGCGTGAGTTTGCCCGTCAAAAGTATGGCTGTGGCCCACACACGCTGTGTTAGGATCTAACTCCTGGCACATATGGTTAAGTTAGCATACCCCAGGATTCCAGAATCGATTAACTTTCTATTAAGATTTTGACAATGTTAGAAATACGATACTGCACTCATAAAAGCTTATCTTTGCAATGGAGCAACCCTCACATGTCAAACATTCAACACATGCCCTGGTTTTATTTTGTAATGCTTCATTTGAAAGACAATGAGCATTGCCCCAGGATTCAATTCCCAAAGTGAAATGCTTGTGCTATCTCACCTCTGATATAATGACACAATAATAATGGCACAAACAGATCTCCCCCTCACAAAGTGCATTTGACATCATCTGCGTGCAAAATGAATTATGCTCAATGATATAGAGAGCACAAAACAGCCTCACCTCTGACCGTATCATCAAGAATCTGGAGTTGAAGTGTCACTTTGAAAATTTGCTCCACAGTCGAATACCACTGGCCCTGTTGGACACGATTGTGTGCCTGTGTGGGCTGTAAAAATTAGCGTACACATGTGACAAAAAAGGGTTTGTGGTTTTTTTCTGTGTGTGTGTTTGTGTGTGTGTCAGAATCTGGAAAGTATCACAGCTCACCATTTCTGTTGACGATGTGTGCACCCAACATCAGCCTGAGTGCTCTGAAATGGTCTCAGACAGCAGAAATGGTCTCACGTCAAAAATCAAACGTCCTGACATCATGTATTTTACTCAGCAAAATCCCTGAAGGAGAAATTCCATCACACTTGATCCTTCATAAAATCAACTACAAAAACAAAGTCGTAGAGTTGGTATTCTGAGATGAAAGCATTTATACTAATCTTATTGCACGCCATATACTGTAGATGGAGTCAATCACAGAACACTTTGTTTGGTATGTCTGAGCCCACCCAGAGCCTTTGTTCCCAAATAGCTAACTTTACAGTGAAGATTAAAGAGAAAGAAAGCATGCAGCACCTCCAAGTGATTGGTCAGCATTATGATTATCATTTTTACCTTGACCCTGAAAGGTATTTGAGAATTGTTGCAATATCCTGTAGCAAGACAATCGTCCTGAAGTACTTCTTGTAGCATCCTGACAGTCTGACAGTGATGTGATATCCATGAGATTTAAAAAAAAAAAAAATCGTATTTTAAAGCACTACGACTTATGAAATAAATCTTAAAAGCATAGTTCATTTGAAGAGGTAATCATTTCTTTTGCAGGGTCAGTTATTGATTCTGCATGATGTTTAAACGCTAAGACTAAATCCCAAATAAGGGAAGAAAAGCAATGATGCAGTAGCATTGTCCATCTGGACAGACATATCTGGTGTCTATCATTGGACTATGGGGGACATGGTGTCTAGAGACTGCTGCGATTTGTGGTGTGATTAAACAGCGTTGTCATCCTCAATGGTTTATTCAGCATTTTGCTTCAGTGACATCAGCTCTGAGAAGTTACCAACATTTTGGGAGAGAATTTCATAGATTTGTTGGTAACCCCCAAAAGGCAACGCGGGGGCTGCGCCATTTGGGGCTGGGCTGCTGGTGGTGGTGCGGTGAATTCGGTTATTGGGATGAGAGTAGAGAATACCCGGATTAGGGGCTTTTTAGATAGTATATATTAATTTATTATTATTAATTATTATTATTATTATGCTTTATTGTTATTATTATTGACCTCCAATGAAATCATCCACCAACTTTGGCATCAATGTAATGTTTTTTCCGACACTATCCAGTAGTTGGCATGGTATACATCAAACATGAAATCAATCAAGTGTGCTTGAGCGAATTAATGGCACACAAACTTTTTTTTCTGCATGAATCCTAGGGGAGCTCATATTTATCCACTCATTAGCTCAGACCACCAGCTAAGCTCTGTAAAGTCCATTTGTGCTCACGCCAAGTGCGGCCATTGTGGTGTGGGATGATTAGATTTAATTGACCCTCGCTTGGAAACATAACACGCACGCACGCACACACACACACACACACACACACACACACACACACACACACACACACACACACACACACACACACACACACACACACACACACACACACACACACACACACACACACACACACACACACACACACACACACACACACACACACACACACACACACACACACACACACACACACACACACACACACACACACACACACACACACACACACACACACACACGCACACACACACACACGCACACACACGCACACGCACATGTAGAAACACACACCCACTTCACACCAGCCACTCACATGGCTTTCATAAGAAGGTCTAGTAGGTGCCTTGTGGCTTACTGACCTCAAAATAGTATTCACTTCCTGTATAGGTTGAGGGAGTCTTGACCAGCGTAAATCACTCTTTCATTTGCTTCGATTATGGGCTCCGCTTCTGTCACCAGCCTCCCACGCACACATACACACTTTTAAAGCAAATTTCTTCTGACATCAATACGCGGTTACCACATTGATATGTGGTTTGGGCAACTCAGTTATACACAAGTATCTCTCATCCGCAGATAGGGAGGTGTAGATGTTCACCGGGGAAAGGAAATAACTTCAATCCGTATGAAGGCATGTAAGGTATTCAAAACATTATCCGGCATCTGCTTCAGCACAAGTGTTATTTTATCTGTAATCCGCAAGTAATAGGGCAGTACCATGGAGGAAAACCACCGGGTCTATGAATATGCAGAAGCCCATTCAGCAGAAGCCCATTCATCTGTTTAACATTGACAAATACACACCTTGAGTTTATTTGCAATTTCAACTTTAACCTCTGGAAATTTATCGCAACATTCAGCAATTGAAGACAGTGATTGTATTTTATGTTCCCGGTGAATTAAATTGCAAATGCAATCCAGGCTAAATCATGCATTTATTATTGTACCACTTTAATTGCCATTACACTGGAAATAAATTGGCTGGTAAGATGGACATCTTCCTTCATTCGCGCAACACTGAATTAATATCGCAGTTCGGGCTTAAGCAGCACAAACTTTGCATGTCCCATCTGCAAGGGTGATGATTACCTTATGTAAACAGTTTGGAGAGGGTCCACGATTCCGCTTTGCTGCGCCCCGAGTGTTCCCTCGCAAGGATGTGCTGAAATATATGCTTTATGTATTCCCAGCGGACAGGTAAAAATCAACAAGAAAATCATCAGCGTTGAGCTTTAAAAAAAAACAAGCATCCATCTTTATTAAGAGACCATGGTTTACGTTAGAGGACATCAATCCTCCTTGAGCTGTAAACTGGTCTTGACAATAAACAGCTGGTTCTTGGGAGCAAAAAGAAAAGTCTGAAATGAATCATAAAAACAAATCATTAAAAAAAATCTATTTCCTGCATGGGTGGCTGTCATTCAAAATTTCCCATTAAATATTGAATGAAGCATCTGCAGTTGTGGTTGGGAATTATTTATTAATCTTTATCTCATTTCTATTAGTGACTAAACCATACCGGAAGACTCCAGCAAGATTTTGTTTACCTCATGACGATGAAAATTCTGGTATTTATATCGGCAGTTTTATCTCTTAATGAACCACGCAGGACTTTCATAAGCCCTCTTGAAAGTGTTTTGATCCTTTCATAAGGAGAGCAAAAAATATCCTGAAGCTTGTCGTCATTAAATCTGTGTTGGTTTATTTGTGGAAGATACCCGAGCTTGGGAGGCGAGTAGAAGAGAACCGGGGTGGTCCGTAGTCTATTTGCTCACTTGCGGCTGATCTTTGCATTTTAGTTTCCACGTGGTAACAGAAAAGTTGGGGTTTTCGGAAATGAACAAACCCGAGAGTGCATGGCTTTGGCCGTAAGGAAGAATTCTTGATTGCACTGAGTTTACAAGCTCAAGTGTAGTGGCTTTGGAAAAGACTTATTGATGAAATGGGTCTGAATATTCACAAAAATGAAGTTGGGGAAAGCAGCAGGAAATGACGCAGGGAAAGGTCCCAAAGGCTTGCTGCAAGGAATATTTAGAAGCAGCCGTTTCTGGCTTCACTAAATGGAGACGTTGTGCTGGTGCTGGTACTTGGACCCCCTCCATTTTTCCTGACCAATATGTCCCAAATCCTGCTTCCTGTGCTACCACTCCCTTGTAAAACAGAATGATGGCAGTAGGTTGGAGGTGTCAGCCATCTGAACCAAAGCCATCATAAGCCACTCTCTGACCTCCATCCCTTCAAACCAAAATACTGCCTGACGTGGTCTCTGACAGGATCTCAACCATCTTAGTCCAAATGTCAAACCGGGGCTTCATTTAAAAAGCCCCTGGGTGCTTTGCTAACCATACATTTCACTCAATTATTTTCCTGTCCCTAAAGCCCCAAGTGAAAACATTTTCGCACACCTTTTGGGAGGTTGACAGGGGTTCAGACTCCCTGTGCCAATGTCCTTCAAGACCAAAACTTCAGCCTATTACAAGTGAGAAGAAATTGAGAACATTTCAGAGAGGGTGTCTCGTTAAGGTGTAATGTTGTTTCTCACATTGCCGAAACTGATTTGTGTTCTCCCAGTATTTGACAGGCCCCTCTGGAAGCTATTAGTTTGGAAGAATCACCCCCTGTACCGTTAGTGGTCAGTCAAAAACAAATACTGTGATCACCCTTTTTTGTTTGCAAACGAGGGGGATGAGTTGTAGGGGTGGGGGTGCAGGATCACACGGCTTGGAAATATCTACGAACACTCAGAGGCACAGGAAAGGGAAACCATCCCGCTCTTTCCAACAATGCTCCGACGCTTCATCTCGACTCCTTAATCGGGATGATTTTGGCACTAGAGAGCTTGAACAAGGTCAAAGGTGAATGGGAGAAAAGCACAGATGACTCTTAGATGGATTAGCACCAAGTGACCCAGATGCTCCCAAACAATCACGACACATAAGCAATCCTCTTCATGGCACATCAGTGCTTGAAGACACAGGTTTCATTTGTTTCCAATGCAGCTGAAATAAAACAAATCAAAACGTTTGAGCAAAACAAATGTGTTCAATGACTGCTAAATTACAGAAACATTTTAGTGGAGCACTGCCGCTGCAAATGCCACGTACGTGTTACGTTGATTGTTCCAGCTTCCTAGGATAACACCATCATAACAGTGTGAGTTTTACATTTTTGACAAATGGGAATCCACACACCGAGGTGAGAAAGGTGCTGTTAATCTTGAGGAGGTGAAAGTGGAGCTGGTGGCTTAACACACTTAAACTTAAATGAACTTCAATCCATCATCTCAATGTACATCACAGTCTTGCAGGAAAGGAACATGATAAGGAGGAGGCCGGTTATCAAAAACCAAACACCACACTCATGTGTCTCCTTCAAAAAGTTCAGTTTGAAGGCTAAACCTTCTGATGCGGGGAGGGACCCCTTTCACAGTGGATAAAAATGCCCCCACTTGTTGTTGTGGATAACAATAATGATTAATTACTGAATTTTCGAAGTTACTACAGGTCTTCAAAAGTGGACCATTTGTTGGGGGGAACTAACAGGGATGTGCATAAAGTATTCACATTCTGTTCCATTGTCCGCATAAACGGGCAAGAAACTTCAACAGATGTATCACACTAATTACAAATTATTCGGTAACATCAAAAATTGTTCCACCATGTGCTATATTTGAGTCATTTCGTCATTGATTAGCTATGTATCTATATATTTTTTCAAACCAGTTCCACAACAAACACCGCCACATAATGTCACAGTTAATGTCGCGTGCACTGACAATAACATCACATAACTGTTTTTTATTTCTTCTCAAATTGAAGTTTGCATTCATGGGTTTGGTTTTAATACAACCTCTTTTGTTGTTGATCAAATAGAGCTCAGATATTAATTTCACATAAGGCAAGTACTGATTGAAGTTCAGCTCACATAAGGGTTTTATCGGGACACTTGAGTGTCTCGAATGTTAAAAAAAAGAACTGTTCTTTTTTTTAAAGGAAAAGAAAAACGTATCATCTATGTAAAAAAATGGCATGTGTTTGAAAAGTTAATTCAAACCATTCATCTCAAATGGATTGCAGCAGGATGTTTTGTTCACACAGTGCTCTAGTTATGGCACAGCCTGAATGCATGAAGTTTAGTCATGAACCCAAAATCACTTATTGTATCGTGTAACGTCACGCATATCCAATAGTTTTACACTGGATGCACAGGATGTGTGGGCAATTAAAATCTAATCAAATTACAGAATTTAATGAAATTGATTGTAAAACGATGTTTCAGATCACTCTCAATGTTGTAATGTCTCGATTCAATAATTGTGTTGGTCAATGTATTTTTAAAAAGGATGTGGAATTTAGCATGTCTTTCTTTGAGTATTAATCAAATTAGTTTGGTTTAATTTAAACTTTAATCATTTAAGATCCATCCATTTTTTGTACCGCTTATTCCTCATTAGGGTCGCCGGGGGTGCTGGAGCCTATCTCAGCTGTCTTCGGGCACAAGGCGGGGGACACCCTGAATTGGTTGCCAGCCAATCGCAGGTAACAAAGACGTACAACAGTCACTCTCACACTCACACCTAGGGACAATTTGCAGTGGTCAATCTGCCTGCCATGCATGTTTTTGGAGTGTGGAAAGAAACCGGAAGACCCGGAGAAAACCCACACGGGCCCAGGGAGAACATGCAAACTCCACACAGTGAGGCCGGAACGGGATGTGAACCGGAAGAATGAATCAGGAATATTTTAAGTCTTGCATGTCTTCAGAAATTTTGAGTTGTTATCTTACAGAAAACCGAATCCATAATTATTCAACATGAAGTCAATTATTTGGGTCACACAGATATCAATTGAGTTTTATTGCATGAGAATATTATCTGTGGTATGTTATAATTACGACAAGATTCTGAACCAAACAGACACCTTTGTGGAAATTTAAAGACAGTGGTATTCAATTGTAAGTAAAAGTTTGGAAGAGATCTTTTGGTCATCATGTCTATTTTAATACTTCCTACTGACCAAGTTACTTCTTTGGAGGTTATATCAGTCTATAAAACAATTAAAGTGAACTTGTATTCATAGGCAGAACATTTTGAAATATGTGACCCGAGGTGAAACTTTTGCAGCTACAGAAGGGAAAAGAAGAGAAGCAAACGGAACCGGCAACATATGAAGAATTCTATTTCTTGAATTGCTCATCAGACTTCAAGGCCTTTTTTGCCTATTCTTCTATATTTGGTTGTGAGAGACAAATCCTTAGATTTCATTCCACATCCCACCTGTCCATACACTCAGACACACATTCACAAACACGCGCACACACACACACACACACACACACACACACACACACACACACACACACACACACACACACACACACACACACACACACACACACACACACACACACACACACACACACACACACACACACGCAAACATGTACACACATATGCACACCACAAACTACTGCAAGATGTTTTCTACCTAGGGATGACACTCCCAAACCACAATGACGAAGCTTCCTTGACACATGGCATTAATTAGCAGTGGTACTCATGCTAATAATACACTTTGGCTGGCTGGCATGATTTCAGTGAAACGTGCCCAAACATGATGAATAGCTCATAATCAATCCAGGCGTGATGCTACTCAGACGTGCGGACTCCTCGCTTCTTGTTCCCAAATTTGCACACCTTAACAGAACCATAACATAAACATTTCATTTTACCTTGACACATTCTTTTCCTCACTGAAAGGCACATTTAGGGGCCGAGATTGACGGGGGACCTTCAGGCAAGCTGAACAGGATGTGGTTTGCTGTTGCTCAGGTAAGCCATTTACTCCCAATAAAGCCCAAAGGTGCCTTCTTCTTTCAGAGATTTTTTTTCTTTCACATGCCATATGTACATCTGTGGAAGTCACTTTACTAATAGTCTGATAATTAACTCAGAGGCACCACCCCAAGTCTGAACAAACAGCTGCTAATTTCAGGTGCATTCTTTATGACAGCAGCTTTTTTTCCACTCATGGCTTTTTGCAAGGTTTTTTTTATTGTTTATATAGTGATTCTATACCATATTTGGCTTTAACTTAGACACATTATCGACACAACAAAGACCAGTGACTCAGTGTATTTGAATGCAAACAATCCCACTGTGCTAAGTGATCAAAATAATCGGCCATATCGGCATAAAATTTGAAGTCACTTAAAAGTAATAAAATATAATATTGGGTATAATAAAATATAGTATTTCTCTTTAATAATATATGAAACATCTGGGAATACTTTTCATTGCATTTTATACATATAAAACTATAGGTCTGAAAATTCTCCCCATCCCTTGTTACCGTGAAAGTCATCCTACGTACTTGATTTATTTGTGTGTCAGATTTGAGACATGGCCATTTTGTTCCATGCCAAAATTGTACATTCAAGCAATTCTTGCTAAGTAGGCGCAGCACTGTCCACAGCAGATTGAGGACTGGCCGTAGCCAAAACCCTATGCAAGCTCCATTTTAAGATGTGAAGTTGTTTATTGATACACGCATAATAATCCTACAGTGTAGTGCAGGGTTAATTAAGTGTTCTCTTTGTGTGCGCTGTTCAATTTTTACACGACAAGTGTATATCACTCATGTTTTAATTAATAAGTATTTATCTGTGTGATTGCTGTGCTGAGGCATTACAATACAATACAATAAAATACAACACATATTCATTTATGTTACTACAATACTGAATAGTAGATCTGTTTATATAAAGTTGTTGGTAAGTTCGCAGCCCGCCCACACGTCTAAGAAAAAAAACAATATTTTAAGAGACAAATGACATATTTCCTTTTTAAATTGTGTCGAATCAATTGTGCAGTTTAGAAGAATGGTGTAATATTGGCCACTGGCAAGAGTCGCGGGGATACTTGGGGTATCACATCCAATTTAAGACCATAAGAGAATAATCAGCAAAAGATGTGTGATAAACTAGCCGAACTTGAATGCTGGTTTCTATTACCACAATAGTGAAAATAGTTTCTGTACAGCTTTGATGAAAAGCAATTATGTAATTGTGTGGCTGTAAGATTGCAGACTCTTATAGTCTTGGCATGGGTTTCTGGCCCTCATTGCGACAAGACATTGTGAGATAGCAGATCAAACCAACAAATGGGGAGGATGAACGGGATTGTTTACACTACAACATGAGATACATCAAACCACTAATCTGATGGTCTGTCTGCAGTCATGCATAGTCATCTATCATTCACGGTCCTTCCCATCACCACCTTGAAGGGCCACTCAAGAAGCCAGAGAGGATCAACTTTTTTTTGAATGTACTCTTTTCTTGAGCATGCCGTGATGGAATGCTTATACATTCAATCTGTCTAGTTATGGTCACTGCTCTTTTAAAAGAAACTTTGTTTGCCAAATGTGATCTAATTGCTCTGAATGACTTGGATGACGGTTACATTTTTCAAACAAGAATGGTGGACATATGGTGAAGTAGCTCCTCTCAATAAGCACTCGCTTTCTGTCATTATGCTTCGGACTTAGAGGACTTTTGAGAGAATACAGCTATTGCACAGCATTCCAGCCCTGTGTGCCATTGACCATATGTACCACATTATGAAGTGCAAGGATAGAATTAGCGAAATGTGGTTGAAAACGAGGACACAATTGACCTTGAGAGAACAAGGTCAAAAGCTTAGGTGTCATCCTTGACAGCACACTCCCATATAAATACCTTAACCCGATCTGCATACTTCCACCTATGCAATATCAATCACCACTGCTATCCTCGTTCATAGTCTTGTCTCACCTCCCGGATTGACTATTGCAATTTACTTCTCTTTGGTGTCCCTCAGAAACTTCGCCACAAACATCAACTCGTCCAGAATTCTTCAGCCGGGATCATTACCAGAACCTCATCCTTTCACCACATCACCCCCGTCAACCATGAGCTCCACTGGCTCCCTGTCAAATAGAATCAACTTTAAAATTCTTCTTTATACATTTAAAGCCATCCATAACCTTGCCCCCCATACCTATCTGACCTTCTTCAAATTTCTATTCCCTCTCATTCTCTCAGATCCTTTTCCTCCCTCCACCTCTGTGTGCCCCCCCCCCCCCCCTGCCCATCTCAGCATGATGGGTGACAAAGCCTTCAGCTGCTATGCCCCCAAACTCTGGAACTCACTTCCTCCCAACATTCGTAACATCAATTCTCTTCCCACCTTCAAGTCCGATCTCAAAACCCACCGATTTAAAATTGCATTTTCTGTGTAGCTCTCTCTCTCTTGTTTCTATTTATAATTGTATTTTATTTAGTGTATTCTATTTCTGATTGTACTTTATTTATTATAGTACCTATGCTTGTCTATGACTGTAAAGTGTCCTTGAGAGCTTTGAAAGGCGCTTAAAATGTAATGTATTATTATTATTATGACAAGCAAAGAGAAATAATCAGCAAGAGGCAGACACAGGCACTCGTGACTGTTGTTGTTTTGTTTAAACTGTACATTTTACACAACATCCCAACTTGAACAGATTTGGGGTTTGTAATATGGGCCCAATAGTTGTGTTATGTTATGTCAGTTGTTTCTTAAAAAAAGACTTGCAAGAATAAGTAGACTGTATTACACTACTGCATTACATTACTGCTGGCTGCTGTTGTGTTTTCGGGTCGTTCCATCAAGGGATTGGACAGTGGGTGAATTGCGATTTACTTTCCACTGTTTTTATTCAAGATACAATTCCAACATTATCCAAGTTTGGGATTGGCAGTGGCTGTGAACTGGAGCAAGGAAAGACATTTGACATGGTGCCATCTATGCGAAAAGCTGTCTGTACCACAATACCAACAGCGTATCAACTCCTAAAGAGAAGCATGAATTTGAAAATTGTTTGGAAAATTAACATTTACAGTTTTTCCTATTAAACTCTAAACACAAAATAAATGTTTACCCTTATTTTAGATTCCCAAAGGGGCAGTGACAATTACAAGAAATGTACACAACACAACTTTCAACTAAAAAGTGTAGACTGTATGATAAGTTGGAGGAATGCAAATACTGCAGGAGAAAACATTAATGAAATCAACTGTCCTATAAGTTGAATATAAACAGTTTAAATGGTCTGGTGCCTGTTAACTGATGAAGTGAAGTCAAGCTGGGAATCGTCATCCGAGTCATGAGCAACTGTGATGTCATTTTTAATAGACAGCAAGTTGCAGAACATCCACCAGTTAGGTAAACACAGGGTTTTTGATGCTTTGTTCATATTCCAAAACATCCATATTCATCAGAATACCACGTTGAGACAAGTGGGGTGACATTCAATATATTATTGTAAGAAAGAATTGTGTTCATGATAGACTTGTGCAGAAAAATGTTTGTCTTGTAAATGATCAGAATATAAGTGGAAACTTCAAATTGCGAAAACTTCAAGATATATAGAGTAGCTCACGAAGTTTTTTTGTACTTTATTGACTGAAAAAAAAATACTAATATCTATCTATCCATCTATCATCTATCCGCCTGCCCGCCTGCTCGCCTGTCTACCTATCGGCCTATCCACCTACCCACCTATCCAACTATCCACCTCCATCCATCCATGTATCTATATAGTGACAGTATCTCCATACACTGTTTTGATCTTGCCACTACCTTTGTTTTCAGATTGAAGGAAGCCAAATTTGGTTGAGGCAAGAGTGGATAGAATGTAGCTTGGCAAAGAAAACGGATAATCTGTTTTCTGTTGAAGTTTGTGTATTTGATCACAACAATATGGACAGTAACTCTGACATTTGCATTATAAGCAGAACTCTGTATAGCTGCACCGTAAGTGTTGTTCAAAGATGCATGATGGAATGCATGAAGTTACTGTATCCCTCAAGTGTAAATGGAAACCTGTTTTGTGGTGTGGCGTTATACAGATTTTATTTCCTTTCCAGATGGCTACTTTCTTTACCGCCAATGTAAATATATTCTTGAAAAGCTTTGTTTCCTTGATGGTCTTCGGGAGTTCGCTGTCTTTCCCAAGCTCCGATGAGACATCAACTTTTTGCAAGACAGCGGTACATTAAACTAAAGGTAATTACACTGGGAGCCGAGAGGTCAGAGAGTAAAGGGAATGAGGCTGCTGGATCAGCTTATCGCAAGGCCAGAAACCGAGGAACAGCTGAGGAAACTAGCAGAAACTCTCTCAGATGTCAAAAGAGTAAAGAGAGTGGAAGGTCATGAAGTGGAGTTTTATTTCACATATCTCTTGATCAGAGCCACCCCGCCGTCCAAAAAAAATAAAACATTAGACAAATCTACAGAAGTTAGAGGGTGTGAGACAACTGGAATAACTGAAGATAGAGAGCTAGAAGTCATTAACGTCAATCAACGAGGGCACTTTACATTTCGTTTAAGGTGTGCTTTACAGATTTAAATTATTGGCAAAAAGTGCATATTTTCCCACCAAATCACAATGCATTTAATGGTGCCACACAGCTAACTAAGAAACGTCTTAACATGCTACAATATTAAATGACTTGATAGCAAGAACAAATGCTTTGAAAAAGCAATACAGTAAAATAAATATTTGATCATTGTCAATGTGCGACTCACGACCAGACTGCACTGACTGAAAATAACACTGAAAAAGGGATTTGTGATTGTTAAGAAGCAACAGAGCTTAGCACAGCAGCTCTCCCAGTATCATTAATGTGCCAAAAATACATTTTACATTACACAAGTTTTATGTTTAGACATGAATGACCTTTAAAACTGTGTCTTTCAACAAACAAGATACGTTTAAGAAACATTCCTACTTACCACAGAAGAGCTCGTAACATTAGGAGAGGCCTTTGGCTCAGATAATGCAGCTATGGATGATCGCCTCAGTCGCAAGCATGACCACAAACTAGCATCCTTGCTATCTTGCAAAGGCAGCAAGAGCCCTAAACGGACTTTCCAAAATATTCCTTTCCTGTGCAGCGACTACAGCATTGACACACTGGGTCCTTGTAATATATATATTAAATAATATTGTTTGTCTTTCTACCCTAATTTAAGATAAATAATCCGTCGGTCTCTACCAGATTCAGTCGTTGAGAATTCTTTTTTTTAATTCAAATGGCATGCGAACAAACAAAGTAATAGAAACAAACAAACACCAGTGCAAACAAAACTCAACAAAAGCAAACAAAACCACTGGTTTTGAATAGAGACAATACCTGATTGCCCAGGAAATAAGAGTTCCTGACAGATAATCATTATACAAAAAGGAAAAAGAGGAGAGAAGTAAAAAAAAATAGAAGAAGAGAGAGACAAAGAGCGGGGGGAGTGCCAGGAGTTTTAACATTTCATTGAGTCAGCACAACATAGTGAAATTGACAAAAAAGAGAGGGGGGGAACACCAGATGATTCGGCAAGCACATCATCCTATGCCATATTTCATCAACAAAGTATGTGTTTTGATAGCGTTTGGGTCGGCAGATGGTTGAATTGTTTTCTGATAGAGTTTCATTTCATTTTGAAATATTACAAATAGGGGTTTCCTCCCACAAAATTTTGATTTATGAATATAATGTTTGGCAAGAAAAACGAATAAATTAATAATAAAATATTTATCGTTGGTCTTCTTGTAATATCCAAACAGCATGTCTTTGTAATGAAATATGAACGGAGACGTGATTTTTACATTGACCATATTTGACAAAGTGTTTCCAGAGGCGAGTAGTTTCGGGACAAGCCCAGAAGAGGTGAGTTGCTAAATGGCGACCGATGAGACCACGCAAGGACGTAATCACGCAGCCATTTACTTACAAAATATTAGTAAACGATTGCCATTAACTCATAAGTATTGATGTACTGCAAATTAACAACGCATGACTCATTCAGAAAACTCGAAATGTTTTAGTTTTTGAAACAAAAAAATTGGCTTTAGAGTTTACGGACCTTAATGACTCTGAGTCCGTAGTACTGTTCGGGTTTACAGTGTATCCTTAATCTCCCTAATTTGGTCCTTACCATCTTTGTCTCTCTGTCTCGCCAGCCTGTAAAGATCTGTCTCGCCTTCCTTGTTGTCCAGCCTAGCATACAAGTCATCATATGCCTCTTGTTTGGCCTTTGCCACCTTTACTTTAACCTACGCATCTCCTTCTACTGCTGTATACTCTCGTCCGTCCTCTCAGTGTCCCACTTCTACTTTGCTAACCTCTTTCTCTGTATACACACCTGAACCTCCCCATTCCACCACCAAGTCTCCTTATCTACCTTTCTTCCATTCGATACACCAAGTACTTTCCGACCTGTCTCTCTGATTATGTTCGCTGTAGTTTGCCAGTCATCTGGAAGGACCTCTTGCCCACTTGCAACACTCTTCCGTTTTCAACTTCCACCATTTTGTCCTCACTTCTGCCTTTTGTTTCTTTATCTTCCTCACTGCCAGCGTCATCCTACACACCAACAACCTATGCTGTCTGGCTAAACTCTCACCAACCATTGCTTTGCAGTCACTGATTTGTATGTAGTCTACCTGTGTACTTCTGCCTCCACCATTATAGGTCACCCTATGTTCCTGTCTCTTTTGAAAGAAAGTATTCACAATAGCCATTTCCATTCTCTTAGCAAAGTGAACCTCATCTGTCCAGAGTCCAAACGCGCCCATCACCTCCTCATCATTTTTGTTTCCTGTGCCATCATGCCCATTGAAGTCTCCACCAATTTCAAGCCTCTCACTTCTCGGGATGTTCTGTATGACTTCATCAAAGTCCAACCAAAATTTCTCCTTCTCCGCCAGCTCACATCCGACTTGTGGGGCATACCCACAAACAACATTTAACATGACACCTTCAATTTCTAGCTTCAGACTCATTAATCTATCTGATACTCTTTTTACTTTGCTCCCTTTCCACCTGGTCTCCTGGACACACAGTATGTCTACCTTCCTTCTCTGCATCATGTCAACCAGCTCTCTACCTTTATCTGTCATTGTTCCTACATTCAAAGTTGCTATTCTTAGTTCTGTACTCTTGGTGTTCCATTTCTCTCTTTTCCTCCGGGCACACCTCCCTCCTTTCTTTCTTTGACAAACAGTAGTCCATTTTCCACCGGCACCCTGAAGGTCAACAGTACCAATGGTGGCCGTAGTTAACCCGGGCCTCGAACGATCTGGTATGGTATTCATAGGTTTGATTTGCATATTCGTTTTGGCAATTTTTTTTTTACGTTGGATGCCCTTTGTGATAAAACCTTCAATATTTATCCGGGCTTGGGAGCACAATAACACTGGCTTGTGCCCCCTTGTGGCTACATTAAAATAGGCTTCATCATGACAACTTAAAATTCTGAATGTTTTTGTCAAAATGCAGTTCTATTGTCAGTTGATTTTAAGCATGATCTTCTCATAAAAATGTAAGTCCAATTAGGCTTCTTTGAAGATATGATTCACCCCATCTGCAATCATGGCCTTATTTAGAGAATGTGTCTTTACCCTCCTGCTTTGGCAAATTTAAGACTCTCAATAGCGCAAGCAACTGCGAGTCTAAACAACCCGTGCACACGTCTGCATGTTTTGCCAGCACATAATCATGATCTCCTTTGCCAAAACAGCATTTATCTGACTAAAATGGTCAGAAAGGCGCCAGGTGGCAGCCATTAACAGTAATATGAAGAATGCTGAAGAAAATGTTAATTTGGACTCTCTCAAAACAGTCTCTGGTGTTTGTTTTCTTTGTTTTCCCTTTTTTTAATCCACCAGATTAATTGACTGGCACACAAAACACAAGGTAAATGGCAGGCGCTTTAACAACGCCGAGCTGGCAGCCAGGAGTAATTGGATGGCCGCATCGCAGTTGCCATGTCGAGATCAGGCTAGGAGTCTGGGTAATTTAACACACATGTCTGATGAAATCAGCCATAGCTTTGTGAAATTTTGCTCTATCCGTAATCTACAAAATTGGCATACTTGATGAATGATGAATGTTTTTGTTTTTTTTCAGATTAACCTATTTTCTTATCTAAACAAGGTATGACTGTATGTCATATGGAAGTGGAAAATAATGTGCAAAACATCTGAATCATTGAATGAATGTGCCTCATATTTAACATCAGAGCATTTTAACAAGCAAGGAACCGTTCATCAATCGATCTACATTTTGATCCGCTTCATCCTCACAAGGGTGGTGGGGGGTGACGGAGCCTATCCGAGCTATTTTCAGGCAGTGAATCAGTTGCCAGCCAATCACACGGCACACAGAAATGAGCAACCATCCATGTTCACGCTCACACCTCAGAAATATTAAGCGTCTACAATCAGGCTACCAAGCATGTTTTTGGAATGTGACAGGAAACCGGATTACCCGGAGATAACACACGGAGGCACTGGGAGAACATGCAAACTCAAAAAGAAGATTGACCCCGTGACCTTTGCATTGTGAATTTAACGCGCTAAATAGCATTACAAAACTGGGAACAAAATTAACACAATACATTTGTAAAAAAAAATTGAATTCGCATTATATACTTGCACGCACAATTATTTGTCTTACTGCAACACACTACAGTCAGGCGCTTTACACACAATTCATTCATGTGCCAGACTTTTTATTTGTGCATTGTTCTTTGATAAGATTTAGTTTTGGTTCAAGTTGTGTGTTGTTTTCCATTGTCATTTGGTCAAGCTTTCCCAGTAACCTCATTTTCTCTATTACCACAAATCCTCATCAGCCCTGTCCCTCCTCTCAGCCAATCACCACCCATCAACCAATTGTGTCTCGTCTATTCCTTTGGATTTAGTTCCATGATTTATTTCAGACATTCTCAGTTCATTGTCCTACATCCTGTGTGGTTTCATCTTGTCCTGTCGTCAATGATGGTGTGAGTCGCTCTACTATGCTTGTTTGCTGCATTGTGTCTTGTTGTATGGGGCTTTTATTAATCAATGTGGTGTGGAAAAAAGAACGGGGAGCATATGGTAAACAATAGTATTTCTTGGTTGAAATGTTTTCTTTTCATAACTTACTTTTTAACATGCTTTTGTGGGACATTAACAGAGCTGACTAAGCATACATTGTATAGTATGTGTTAACTATGAAAACTATAACAAGCTATAGCGGGTATTCTGCCAAACTAAAGTGCGCCATTGTTTTGAATTAACTCAAAAGCTTGTAATTCATAGTGATTGATTATGATCCACTGGTTCGGCACCCGTGCATTTATTTCACCACACAACAATCAATAAGGACAGCAAAATAAGATGTTTGGCGGTGGCAGAGTGAATTTGGCACGTTTTGTGGGCACAATCCTCAAATGCATGCTGCTTACAAGTGTGGAACCATTTAAAATTGGGAAATAAACATGGGGTTTCTAATTTCTACCACTGTATATATTGACATGCTGTTTTATTTGAGACAAAGGTATTATCAACACAAATTTACTTTTTTGTGGCTTGCAATTTTTGACGCTCCATCTTTTTTGAGGTTTTAGTCAGAAAATACTTTATTCAGATTCTCCTGAACTCTTCCTTTGCCTGCTTTCCTGCACATCCATTCATTGGCCTTTTACCATCACATCATCACAAAAAACACATCATGTCCAAAATTTGACGGTGACATGCTGTTGTCAAATTCCCCCAGCATGAATATTTATAGCAGACTTCACACACATTGTCTTGCTGTCTTTTTTGAAGGAATGACTCTGTTTCATAAAGCTGAGTGCCAGTTAACCCCTGCCCATAGGCTGTTTGGCAATTGGTAAGAAAAGCTGAAGTCGGTGGAGTGAGGATAAAAGGGGGACTGTCCATAAAGAAAAGAATAATGTTTACACTCATGAACGAAGCATTTCATATCCAACACTCAACGCAGTTGTCAACTTGTGTGCAGATTAAATATAGCCACACCACCAAAATGCTAATATTGTCTGCATGCTTGGCCTGGAACCAATAACCCTAACCTTCCACAAGACTCTTTTGTCATTTAATTTTAATTTTCTTGCTCTTTGATTAATGGATTGCATATAGAATGGTGGCTGCAAACATGGGACTTAACCAAGAAATGAACTCGTGCCAATTTAGAAGGTAGCACTGTAATCAGTAATCTGCATCCAATGAAACTTTCTCAGACAGTGAAGTCCAGCCTTGATAGGAAAATCTTTGATATGCCTAGCTACAAAATCATTGGTGGAAATATTGCTATGGCATCCTGAATTTTGCAATACAACCTTTTATACAGAACCGTTACAGAAAGGTCAGATTGAATTATTTGGTAGTTTTCATGTCAGCCTCCGGAATGGATGCAAATGTGTTTTATTTGGTAGTTTTAAACTGAAACATATCATTGGTTTTGATTGCTCACATTAACTGTAGCCCACTCTACCTGTCAAATATACCAAAAAAATTTTGAACATACCGAATGAATACCATGAAAGGTTTCTCATTTTTATGCCATGTCATACTTTCATCAAACGAAAGAGGAGCATGTACATGTACAGGGTGTTTGTCCATGTAAAATAATAACCTAATACAGTACTTAAAGGACAACCGACGTCTCCGGACAAGTTGCGTCCATAATTTATAAAATGGCTTCAAATGACTTCTATTGAGTGTATTTTACAAAGATTCCACCGGATTTATAGCTATATTTTATGTTTTAAGACTCGTGCTGAATATTCCGGAAGTCTTGTTTTTGACCGGACCGAAAAACAGGACACATTGTAGCAGTCCTTCCATCACGTCAATGCTTGTTTGGTCTGAAAACCTCGTGTTGCACCAGAAAGAGCCAGAAGACGGCGTCCAAGCTCCATGGAAGGAATTTGTCAGCCTGAGGAAATGGGCTGATTAATTCTTCACAGGAGATTGCCATTTTCTGCCTCTTTTTGGGTGAGACATTTCCCCCCCAATATTGCCTCAAATGGCATGGAATAAAGTATTTAATCGATTGCAAACATGTATGCTTTCCTCTTCACAACTATTTGAATCATATTTATAACTGGATGTGTAACAAGAAAGCATATTCTCCGAATCTGAAGCCATTGTTTTGATTCTCCAGCAATGCAAGACATCTTGGCGTGACGTCACGAACTGGGGGCGGGACTTTCTGAAAATGCCCAATTCGCAGCTCAATATGTTTGCAGATTTTGGACACTTTAAGTCATTTTATTGGTGTTTTGCATTTGAATAAAAATAGCAGCCTGCGTGTTTTGGGTATTTCAGATGCTATAGAACGTTTTTTCTGATGTCAGTTAGGAAACAAAAAAGTGACGTCGTTTGTCCTTTAAAAAATAAGCAACATTTTTCGAATAAAGCTAGGTTGAAGAAGCTGTCAGTAAGGAGAGATATCCATTATCAGGCATGCTATTTCTTACCACTCGATTCCCAAAGGGGTCACATCAGCTAAGTATATGTGATATTAGAAATGGTCCAAACATATATATTTCAGCATTTTCTGACTTGTGACCTTCTCAGTGCTATGGTCATTGGCTCACACAGATATCAACCCCGACTTTCTGGCAACACTGGAAGAGGAAAGGGAAATTGCCTCACTCACACAAACACACAGTTCCATTGCTCTCAATGCTGAATTGATAAGTATGGAATGTATATTTTATGTTTCACTTTAATCAACAGAGCACTGAAGAAACTAAATTGTGTGGTTATTAAAATCTAAACAGATCTAGCTTTAATCGTTGTACTAAGTTCATCCTGTCTACTTGATATCTAATGTTGAGCTAAACTTTATAATGAGTATTTTTACATTAATTGTTGTTTTTAGGGGGGGGGAAGTCACATGTCGACTTTACCCACACAATTTACAGCTTTCATTCACCTGCTTGACGTCCAAACATATATATTTCAGCATTTTCTGACTTGTGACCTTCTCAGTGCTATGGTCATTGGCTCACACAGATATCAACCCCGACTTTCTGGCAACACTGGAAGAGGAAAGGGAAATTGCCTCACTCACACAAACACACAGTTCCATTGCTCTCAATACTGAATTGATAAGTATGGAATGTATATTTTATGTTTCACTTTAATCAACAGAGCACTGAAGAAACTAAATTGTGTGGTTATTAAAATCTAAACAGATCTAGCTTTAATCGTTGTACTAAGTTCATCCTGTCTACTTGATATCTAATGTTGAGCCGATTCTCTTCCGCCTTCGTCTGACGAAGGCGGAAGTAGTCGCTGAAACATGTCAGGTATTTATTTGAACACCTACACTGTCTGTAAGTAAAGAATCGGCTCAACATTAGATCTAGCTTTAGTCCAGTACTGGTCGTGAATATGGTACTATTGAAAGTATCTTATTTGCTAAACTTTATAAGGAGTATTTTTACATTAATAGTTGTTTTTTTGGGGGGAAAGTCACATGTCGACTTTACCCACACAATTTACAGCTTTCATTCACCTGCTTGACGACATGCTGTAAAGGATAATGGCTCCTGTGTTATGAAGCACATCACAGATTCAGTAAAATTAAGAGGAACGAGTAAGATGTAATCAGGCTCACTCGCTTTTTCCCCGAACCATCTGGTAGTTATTGAAGACTGTTTTGGATGCTTTTGAAAAAGAGCCTTAAGCTCACTCTTCATACAAGAAAACACACGTATTCACAGTCTCACAATGTTTTAAATGATCCCCTCATTTTCTCCATGCCCATCTCTGCCAAGCCAATCAGTTAAGTAGAGATATTACGAAAGAATGTAATAGGCTTAAGGTACAGTGGAAAGTGCCACAAGAAGGAAAACTATTGTTTTTGTGACGTAAAGACGAAGGCATTGCTCAATTTCATGGATTCTGGGTTCTTGTGCGTTTTCCATGAATGGAATGTAAATGTCAGGCAAAGCTGAGTTCATGCTGCAGCGAATTTCAAGGGTAGTGGCTGCCAATGAGAACCACTGGCCAATTTCCATGATTGTTGCAGCCCCGAGAGCACTAAAAATGTGCCGCCTTCGAAACAAAACAGCTCGCTCTGCTTGGGGGATCCTGATTTCCGGTATGCGACCTTGTGGCTGACATCGAACCACAAAGTAGTGATCCCTTTCCATTTGACTCTATTTGTTTTTATTTGTAGAAGCAAAACGGTTCTCCTTTTTTATATGTGAAAACATGGCATCCCAGAAGGCTTTGCGGGAAGCATCAATCACTGGAATGGTTCTATTGTGATGTCCTCAATGCATTGTATCAGACAAGCTCTCTATCAGGAGAACACCGGACATCGGGGTTATGGCAACTGCAATAACAAGCTGTCTTGCCATCACAGAGAAAAATAAAAAAATAAAAGCAGTTATATCTGAGGTTGGCTAGAGAGCATTAAAAAAAGCGTCCAACCACAATAAATTTGCCATAACGAGTATGCAGTTGTAGGCTGAAGGGCAAGGATAAGGCAAAGGCTTTCTTACCTGATACAGTATTTCTGAATTAAATATGAGAGTTTTTGCCTGGGGAAACACAATACTAATTTCAACTGTTGAGGCTGTTTTGGAGCAAGGAGTCCCTGTTTAGTGTACAGGTGCTACAATTACCACCTCACAATGATAAGGTTTGGAAAAGTTGAGGCCAAGCTAGTTAATGTTTCCAGAAATGGAGGTGGTATGGTATGACTCAATGTATGTCACACATTATTTAGACAGCAAAACTAACTAAAAACTCTTCCATTGTTATCCATTCAACTTTTTTCAAACGTCCTCCTTTTAGCGACTAGAAAAATAAGGGGATATAATGGTCTGCACAGGCAATATTTGTGTGTGTGTTTCCAGTTTGGTAGATTTGGTGCAATTATATATTTAGATATTTGTTCATTTTGAATACTGCAAGCTGTTTGGCTAGTCTTTGATGTTGCATTTAATTGTTATTTTACTTGCGTCGAAGAAAGTCATGTGTCAAGAACTCATGCCCTTCTGACATAGGAAATTAAAAGTCAGTAAATTTGCCGCTGAGTGTTCTATTTTTTAACATTGCTAATATTTCATCAGTGGGAATAAATTCTCGTGTTGTGGCTTGTGCTTCCGTTTAAGGCCACACTCTCACTTGATGAGTTATACTTGCTGATCCATACTCACGTTCACATTGTCGCACAAGGGAGACAATGTTGACTAGTAAACTGACTGCATTGTGTTTAACGCCAGACTTTTGGTACCTCATCCATGCAGTTGATTCCCGAAAGTAAGACAAGCAAAAGGCTACCTTGACACAAAATGGGTCTTTTTTCTGAGCGAGAGGCTTTATAAACAATTGCATTGTTACATAAAATAGGCTCAACAATTTAATGTGTTTCTTTCAATGTTATCACCTAAACCTTTGGTTAGAGAGAACATTATTTTACATCACACAATCCATTTGATCTTACGATATGAATTTGTTTCAATGCTCAGAGAGTAATCGTCAGATCCAATTCCATCATGTTTTTTTTCTGATGGTGTTCAATCTGCTAAAACTGTCTTCCTACTTCCATTAAAGTTATAGCATTAAAAGAACTCCTAATCTTGCCCAATGGCTTGCAAATAAAAATAAATATATAACATAAATAAATACATTATAAATAATAATCCATAGCATTTGTAAGCGCCATTTACAGCGTAAATTGACCTTGAGAGTTGACAGTCACATGATCGGTTTTTCTGTGGGTGCTACAGAACAAGATTGTTTCTGTATTTTTTTTTCATCCTCAATATCAAAACCTCCTCCTCAAACAACAGCCCTGATGGCTTTCTTGCGACACTTAACTGGATGAAGACAGAAGGTGTGGAACATAATATTGTTAAGTGCATCTTGCCTGACTCTAATACAAGATGAATACAGCAAAGGTTGAAGCTGCACACTCAGTCAAAGAAATAATGAAAAGGATTTGAATTAAAACTGTTTTTAAGGTGAGAATTTCTTCCAAGTTATTTTTAGACCGGACCACTGAACAAGATTGAAATCAAGAATTTAATGTCAAGTAGGCTTATCACCTCCTACATATCCCAATATTTTTTTTTAAGCAGGGGGCCGTACTCTACCTCTGAGGTGTCAGCTGAGATCATCTGCAAAGAGGCGCTATTAAAAAAAATGGATGTATGAACTGTCATGAAACTTACGACAGCCAGAGAGGATTGCAGTGGGAAAGCTTGAACACATTCAGTGGCATTTACTAAAGGAGTGAAGAGCTGATATTTTGGGATGCCGGGAACAAGGTACTTGGACTTGTATTAATTGCTCAGTGGTTCTTAATCTTTTTGGAGGCACCGAACCCCTCCAGTTTCATATGCTCATTCACCGAACCCTTCTTTCAATGACAGTGCCCAATAACTGCAGACAAGACTGAAGGGTAGATTTCTGCGGATTTCTGTGGATTCCACCAAAGGAGGATCCACCAAACCTCTGAGACCGACTCACTTAACCCTTAGGGTTCGATTGAACCCAGTTTAAGATCCACTGTGCTAGAGTAATACGGAAGTGATTTTTTTTGTATGATTTGGTTTTAGTCAGACATTTTGTAAAGGATTAATGATGAAAACCAAGGTTGCAATGTAGTAATGTAACTGAGACCATTTCAGAAAAGTTAATTTCACTCACTTAAAATGACAAACATTCCTTGTGATGCTCATTTTAATTTGTATTTAACAAATTGCACTTATTAATTGCACATAGTTTACAGTAGGAAAGTCCATATATCCATGTATTTTTCGATACTCCTCCTCATTGGGGTCGTGATGGCCGACTTTGGGCCAGAAGCCTACCATAAACCCTCAACAATATGATTTATGAAAGATAGTTAATGAGTTCTAATTTTAGTAACCAATATTCGAGACACTCAGCATTTACTTGTTATTAGTTGGCTCGTTTCTGGGTCTGTGCCGTTATCGGTCTCTGTCACTTTCACTTGCCGCCAGAATGACAGCAGCTAAGGTGACACCTTTAGTAGCTGAGATACAGCGTAGCTAATGGATTTGTCCCAGCCAAGTGAGAGACAACAGAGCCCAACCGCGAAGAAGATGAAACACAAAGGCAAAGAGTTTAAATGCCTCTCTTTCATCTTCATTTGGACACAGCAGCAAGCGAGTGTCTCACGTCTCACCTCATCTTCACCACTCCCTCAATCCATCATCTGTGGCAGACTAAATCCCCATCTTCTCATCTCCATGAAGTAGGACGGTTGGCAACAAGGAGAACCTTATTTCAAGGGGAAACCTTTTTATTGTGTCAGTGAGGAAAATGCTTTGGCTTTCCATTTTATGTATAAAGTTTCGTTGATGTTCTATCACATTTTAAACACCCTTTTATGTCACGTTCTCTTCTTTGATAACTTAACTTGGGTTGGAGGCCAGGATGACATTTAGATTTGTTAAAACAGGCTGGTTGATACACTGACTAAATCCTCAAATTCAAGTCGTGTCCCAGTAAGGAGGTCATGGGTTTGTAAAAAGTCAGGCTTGGAGGGCTCCATTGTTAGATTCTTATCTTAGATGTTTTTCTATGAAATGGTGGTGAACTGTTGTACATCAGATATTGGTAGAGTTGGTTTTAAATAGCTGACTTTCATACCACTGGCACGGAATGACTTTCCAAGAACCGGAATTGACTGAACTGATTTGTAAGTACATATTGTTTTCTGGTATATGTTCTACTCTAAAACCTGACCAGGATGAACATTACAAAAATGAATGACAAGAACAGAGAAAGATCTCGGTTGTTTTAATGGTGACTAAAAAAATCAAAGTAAAACTTTGTCAAAAGGCCATCCTCTGTCTCTGATTCTGATCAAATAGATGGCACGATGCCATTTTCATTGTCGGTGCTACCATGACTGGCTGTCATTTCTTGTTAAAGTGAAAGTTGGTCTTCTTCAATAACACAAAAGTGCTGATTGTGAACTGAAGTTTCTCCTTCAGGAGAAATAGCTCAAATCAATGAATGTAGATACAAATCTTATATTGATGGACATTACATCAATGGGAAGAAACCAACTCAGTAGAACACAGAATAAAACAGTAACGTGTGGTAGTCCACAACAATATTGTATCATACTATGAGGTGTCAAATCCGCATACGGAAAATAAAAACCCGACCACTGGCTGGCTTCACCACAAGTCCTTCTACTGAAGAATTTGTTTACTTTCCAGTTGAGTGGAAGCACCTGCGACTAAAGCCAACCTGTGGTATTTTTTTTTTTCACATTTTTGACATAGATTTGGTGCCTCTGATTACACTGAATATCTACTTTTTTTTTTCCTTTCTCCCCGTAAGTTCTCATTTTTAATACACCGTTGGATTCGGAGTGTTTGTTGAAAAGCATTTTTTCTTTGTCAAATTTACTTGACAAAATGACTTTTTTCTGTGCAAGTTGGTACTCACATCAGTACCTCACCATCAACCCCATGACAAAAATCATAAAAATAAACAAAAGTTGACTTTTATTTTCCACAATGCAAGCAATTAAAATTTATGGAACATACTCCAATGCTATTTGGCCATTTTGGGAGACTCAACAATTACAAAAAAAATCTGAAACTCCACTAGCAATGTGTAGCTGTGTTGTGTGTTATTGCTTTTGCCTTCTTATTTTGAAAGCCTTGCAATTTTGCTTCCATCCTTTGGATTTTTATAAGCACTGGGTGTGATCAGGTGTGCTGAGATTCTTGTGCAGCTGCCCCCTTTCATTCATCACCTCAGTGTTTCAGTGACGTGCAGTCAGGGGAGGCAGGTGAGGCACAGCCTCACCTGTCATCATGGAAATATCAAATGGCAAAATAAATTAAACAGTTATATTTATTTAGTGATTTGTACTTTAACATTATTTTCCATTGAACTTCACATTCTGAATTTTCACATTTACCGTTCAACTACAAAGTGGAGACGAGCGGTGAGGCAGCAGCCGGCTGAGCCTCACCACGGATTGCGCGATCACTATGCTAACTGTGCTGGCTTGCTCTGCAGTGAGACCGCATTGCTGTCCCTCTGCATATCGCGATTAAAGTGTTCAAAAGCTTTTAATATATGAACTAAATTTCGACAGTTTAGCTGGTGTATATAATGTACAGTCACTGTACATTTAAACACTGTACTACAGTGTTTATTTTATTTTATTTTTATCAAAACTGTGTGCATAGGTGAGGCACACTGTTCTCCTGCCTCATGAAGGATATATAGAATTAGTGAGAGCAAGCTACAGTAAACAGTTAGCTAGTTAAGTGCAACCATCCAGTCATTTTTTCGTGTTGCTTGGCCTTATTTTCAGAATGGTGGATTACATATCGAAATTGAAATAATTTTCTAAACAGGACTTTTAATCGAAGCAGGACATAATAATTCAGTGGTGGTCCGTGCATTTCACACCTAGGCCTTCAGTGAAGTCCTGCTTAGTCCGACTTGAACAAATATCCCTTGTAATACCATAATTTATGACACAACGGCTGGAGATATCATTTACAAAAGCACACGCACGCAGTACTGGGTGTGGCATCACCTTAATCGTCTACAACACAGGCTATTTTCCGGAGCAATTACACATCAATAAATCTGCATCAGCAATTAGAACTTGTCACTATACGTGATACTGCAAACACTTAAAAATAAAAGGAAATTTAAAATCATTTTTCCACAAAGTTTTAGTAAGTCCACCAAGAATATGCAATCTTTAACGAGATTTTACGCTAAATTACAAAATGTCAGTTTAATATAAGAAAAACAACAAGACGTTCACAGAACGAACTATTTGTTGAAAATAAAAGTAAACATTTTTTTTAATTTGTTCTTGAGAATAGGCCTACATGCGACAGCGAGTTGTCCTCTCCTTCAGCCATTGTGGATTAAAAAAGCGAGTAGATATACTTAGTTTTTCTGCTAAAGTTTCCGGGTCTGATCTGTTGTAGCTTGGTTGATTTGCATAGCGCTGCCTCCGCTGAGGGCTGAGGTAAAGTGAGTATCCAATCACAGGACGCGTACATGTCATGTTCAACGCGAAGCCCTCTAGCTGGCCTTACTGTGACAACTCGTGATCTGATTGGTTATCGCAACTATATATCAACTACATGTGCCCATTCATGTACAGCGCACAGTCGCCCTCACTGTTGATTCTGAAGGCGTCTGTCAGATTTCATACAGCCTGGCGACACGAGCGAGCTGAATGTAAATCTCCTGGACAGCTTCTCAGCTTTTTGGCCAAGAAGGATCTCATTGAAACTATTCCTGAAGCGACAAAGTTGCTCCAGCTCATTCTCACTGTTCCAGCTACTACAGCATCAGTGGAGCGGTCATTCTCGGCACAAAAGACTGAAAACATGTAGTCTGAACAGGACTGATCAAGGACGACTTTCTTCACTGGCAGTGATCTCCATTGAGACAGAGAGACTTGGACTTCATTTATAAGTTAAGGTAACACAATAATACCGTTTTTTTTTATTCTTTTTTTTTTCTATGCTACAGTTTGTATACAGTATATAAAGAATGCTGAAATGACATTTTAAACAAAACACGTTAATTGTTGCCAATCAAATGGTGAATAAGCTACTCTGTGGAGTTTATTTGTTTGTAAATTAGACAGTGATGACGTCAGTGCCTCATCATGTCTTCTGGTAATTTGTTCTGCATTCCATAATATTTGTTTGTGTTTCCTCACAATTCTTGTTCCATGTTTTTTAAGTTATCATTTTTTGAATGTTGACATTTCTCCAAATGCTTGGTAGTTATTTTATGTTCCCTACGTTTTATTTTTGAGAGGATATTGTGCTTGGGGTGATGCCCTCTTTGTGCATCTTTCAGTCTCAATGTGGTGAGAGCATATCCGCTGCTACGCCCATTGGTCTGTTTTTTTTTTTTTTTTCATCCTTTCATGCACGATGTAACTCGATAAACTGACGAATGTAGTAACTGATGTCCCTTAAAGGGTTAATAAACTTTATTTCCATCTTTGATGTCAGTGTCCGCTTTTGGATCTGAACACCTGCTTTACATCTCACAAGGGGGCAGTAATCGAAAAGACCCTGCTGTTGAGTTTGCTTCTCATTTTTATTGAATAGGGACATTGAATGTGGTACTATGAAGATGACCATACCCACAGATACCGGATGTGAACATTCCATGGAAAGATGTTAAATTACATGGAATAGACTTCTGTCAGCATAGAGATCGCTGCACTATAGTTTCAGTGTGTGTGGTAAATTTTCCAGAACTGCAACTGTGCATCATGCTGTAATTTGGTCTTCTTTCAAAACAACACTTGTTTCCTTTGGTACTTAGTCTCAGCGCTTACAAGATCACTCCTCAGATTGTCACACGGCAAGGCCTTCGAATGTAATTATATTCTATCCCTGTGGGATTCAACCACAAATGACCTTTCAGTTTGAAATCAAGCAGGCGGGGTGCTTAACTGTGTTCGAAGGCATGTACAGTATAAATAAGGGATCGGGTGAAATTGTGCCTTAAATTCTAATTACTTGCACAAGTATATGTGTTCCTGAGCAGACATTCTCTATTTCCTCTACCATAGAGCATTTTGGTAGTCAGGCAGCTATAAGTGAGGACTGCGGCAAGAGGAAATTAAAAGGAGAGCAGAGTAGCCAATCATCTGCCTTTCCTGCCAAAGGTGTACTGAGGGGGCACAAGGTCAAAGGTGAGGAGTTTCTGGATGGTGAGCACAGCTGTGTGCAATGAGGGGGGCGCTAAGCCGCCCCAGCATGACCTCCAAACCCGCCGCTAACACCGGGAGTTACCCATAACACATCTGGGCTTGATTCCCACGAGCAGGCAGGTATCGTAGCAGAACACAGGGCCTCCTTCTTTCTTGCTTGTTTGTCATATATTAACCTTTTTGGTGGCCTTCTCATTAGAACTGTGATTGACAACTTCAAATGCCAGATCCACTCTGACATCCAGTGTTGGATAAATCTAAAATGAATCAAGTGAAAAGAGGTCCTATGATATAATTTGCATACTCGTGTCGTAATGTGCCTTCATTTTTTTACATTGTTTAATTGCTTGTGATGATTGATTCCCAAGGATATACAGACAAAGCATTGATAATTCAACGTAAGGTTTCCTGCAATGTTGCTTCTCTCTTCACATCCTTTTCACTGTATCGAGTATGGCTATGCTATAGAGCCATTGTTCATTCATGTAGAGCTACTTCATTCTCTTGTGCTCTCATCTGTTGTCAATATATGCACACAGTGGAAAATAATTGAATTTTGGATTATTATTATTATTATTGTGGTTGTTGTTATTTATTGTTGTTATTGAGCGTTGCTACTCTACTTTGTTCCTATGAAATGGTAATGTCCCCTTTGGGGAACTGAAAGCTTATTCTGCACTATTATTTCTGCAAGCATACGTTTGACTACATACATTGACTTTTCTGAGGAGGTCACAGATTGCCCCTTGGAAACCCTGACAAAATTAAAACAGTGACTCTGGTTTACTCATTCTTTTGATTTAATGAGACTCTAATACACACTCCTTTCCTTCTCCCTCTCACTGTCTACCTATATATCTCTCTATTTCTCTCTCTTGCCACATATAAACTGCTAAAAATAAAATCTATCTAGCCCTGCACAATTTGACATGCAAGACTAATGGTGTCTGACGGGACATCAAACAGGGAATTGTGAGGCTCCCATTTTCGAGCAGAGATGCCCTCTGGTCGGGTGACCTTTAACTTTGGGTCACCCCCTTATTTTGTGCTTTTGTGTGTGAGCGTTCTATGAAGACCGAGTGCTTGTTTGTTTTCCTCAATGTCTAAACGAGTTTGCGTTTGAGTAACAGACAAGGTTTAATCGACCTCATACCATCAGCTTCTCTTTCCTAATGAAATGCACATTCCTTGTTTAGCTTGATGGTAGAGTGCTTGTCCAACATCTGTCCGGGCCAAGGCTTTTCGGCTTGCGAAAGGTAACGAGATACGTCCAGTGAGAATTTAGTCAAGCTGCCAACCTCAGCCAAGAACCCATTGGTGCCAGTCATTTCATATAATTTGCATTCATTTTCAAACATAGGGATGTTGGAATATGTAAGCAGGCATGTATGCAAATTGTCTTGCTGAAGGAGCTTCGTGTGCGCATTTCAATAGGTACGATTCACTGAATTGATGATTTTGATGTGAACTTCCTTACATTAAATGCTGTCCAATTCAACATCAGTCCTGTCTCCTATTTGCTTCAGTTGCATTACAATATTTTACTTTATCCAATAGGCTGATATGCATATTCTCCAAACCACCTTAGCAATACATTTTCCATAACAGTGAATATAAACTAGGCATTAGGCTCTGCACATAAGTGAGCAATATGAGGCATCTTCAAATTTCAGGAGAAGTATAACCCTCACGTTGAGACCTTTATGGTTAGGACAAAATTGCATTAATAGAGGAAAAGAGCGGAATAGGGAAAGTCTTGGTCGTTCGTAATAATTCTCTGACAGTGAGACGTGAGTGCGACGTATTGGATTAAAAATGAAGGCGGGTTAATATAAACTATTAAACAAAATGTCTTCTATTTGTAAACAAGGAATGAATCAGCAAAACCATTCTGCCTTTAACCATCTCATTAACGTCCAGCCAGGGAGTCTGTGGTAAGCAAAGAGCGTGTGGAGGTCTCTGTGGTTATACCCTGGGTGAGAATCGAATCGATGACATGGTGTCTCTCTGGAGGGTGACGAGTTATTAATGAGCTTCCATGGCCAATGTGAGAGATAATTATCAGCATTCTGGCAGGAGTGCAGAAAAAAAATTGAGGGTATATTAGAGAGTCAAAGCAAGGCTGCTGCTTTTTAACTGCTGAGTTAAGCGAAGACAAAATATGTAATTGCTGCATAATCAATATTTTCACACAACAAATAAAGTGGGCAAACAACACCAGCCCGAGTACCATCAATCATGTATCTAAAAACACCTAGATATTGATTGGAAATGGATATATATTGCACAATTGTAACAATTTAAACACAAGTAGATCAAGTATTTACTAGCCTACATCCTACCCACATCAATTCCAAAATCATAATTAGCACTGTTCTTTTTAAACCAGGATTAACGACCCAGCTATTGGAGCTTGAAAGTCATACTTTAACTTTTTTTTTTTATTTTTTTTTTTTACTGAATCCATCTATTAAGAAACCCGGAAATTGAATCTACTGTGAAGCTTAAGCTCTTCAGATGAGAAGATTTCTAACTGTAATTTAAAACATAATGCGACCATGCCATCATTTGCTGCTGCGGTCCATCATCTCTGAATACATGTACATTTTCGGCTATTTCATAACTGTCACTTATCATTTCGCTTCAGGCACTGCATAATTGTCTCACTGCTGATGAATTCTCCACATAATTGGACCGCCACAGTGGGAAGCCATTGGAGGGGGGAAAAATATCTCACTGAAACCAAGATTGAAACAAAATGTCAAACATTGTGTTACTAATTGAAAAGACTGTTTACCAAGTATTTTTATCTGTGTCAATAACATTCCAGACAGTTATTAGAAAAATGCTTGTATATGCCAGGATTTAGGTATCCTTATTTATGTAATGGAAGAAATAATATCTTGAGCATTTACGTGACTGCAACATTGCACATAATTTAACCGAGGGAGCCCATGAATTGGTTGGTGACAGATTGAGCAACACAGTTGTGCTGGACTCAATAGTTAACTATTCATGTCAGTGTAAGAAGCAATGATAAAGATGAATTACAGTGACAAGAATTTCCCCGTTTGTTACATGCAGAGAGGGCACCCAATGTGCACAATTGTGTTCTCAATTTGGAGAAATCTTGACAACAATAAAATAAATAACACGTGGTTCTATTTTTCTGGTCAGTACAAGTCTTACTGTGTTAAGGGTACAAAAGAGCAGTTGCACCACTGGGTGGAAATTTGGAAGGCAACACAGACAGCGTCATTGTCCAGAGGTGGATACGGTTTTCCTCATTCCCTTTGAATTTACATTGCGGAAGATAATTTGCAAGAACTTATGCGGGAGATCAGCATGTTTCAACTACTTTTTAAAAGAGCCACACTTAGGTATGATGTAAAGTTCATTGGTGATTGGGAAGTTGGAGCCCGCCTTCCACTCCGAATCACGCACCTGTGTGACAACAAGCACAACAATAATTGTGCAACAGACAACTCGGTGTTCTTAAAATGTATATGATAATAATAATAAAAGCGATCATTGCCCACTGTCATCTTATTTGTGATTGTAAACCAATCACATCCACTATAACACGTCGCCGTAGCACAGTCTGTCTGCTGTGCTTCAATCAAATCCACCTAGGTATCATTATACCAACAGTGCTGCCTGTAGCTTGGACCAGCTCGTCGACATTCTTGTGTACTTCCCATTAACATATTGTCTGGTGAACGTGGCGAGGTGTGTAATAAAAAAAAAACCTGCACTCAATCCGCTGGAATTTAGACTTGCCTTAGTACAACCCACCCGTTCTTAAGCCAAGAGCACATGCACCTGTCGACTAAAATAGGATCCTTGATATATCTTATCTCTTCCCCTCTTGTGGCCCGACTATTCCACAAAAAATGGAAATGGCTTTTTTCTATTTGTGTATTCCAGGTAACAAAAATAAACTCAATATAATTCCAAAACATGACCTCCCTGACTGAGGAAATGAAGAAGTCTTTGTAATATTGTCACCGAGAGGAATTCTATGGAGAGACTTTTATGTTCCATTGGGTTAAGAGTTAAATATGGCATTTTTACAACTGGGCGGATGGAAATTGGCATCCATTTTGTTATGAAATTAATTCTTTTTTTACTTTTTTTACTTTTGTAGTTTTGCAGTTTTGAAATACTCTAAGACTCAAGATATTGCCAAATATGTTTTTCACCCTCAATAGTGCAGCGAGTTTGGCTTCTCGAGTGCATTCAAATATTAGCCAATTACAGTGATGACAAGGGTGTGAAGATTACTCTTAGTTAGCAAACACTGCAAGCGGTTACTGTTGCCAAAAAAATAGAAGGGCTCAACCCCGACATATAGCACATCGCTCCATACACAGAAGTATGATAATGGCTCACGCCAAACGATAGCAGGCAAAGTCGATCCTCTCTACTCATTATTTAACATAAAAGCACAAGGGCCATTTGGAGAGAATGTGCTTGAGGCTTGTATAATAAGAGAGAGACGCTTGGACACATGAAAGCGTGGCGATGTGAGTGTCACTAGCCTGAGTGCTTGTGGGTGTTTTCGGAAGAATCTGGAAGTACACAAATGTTCTGAATGTGCCTGAAAAAAGGCTCACATACCACAGTGATAATTGAATGTATTAAAACATTGCCCAATTTGGAGCCACACAAAATGCTACCATCTGCATATAAGGGAAATGCCGGGCGATCCCCGGTACAGCAGGCAAATGTTTTTGCAAAGCTGGTCGTGCAATTTTGTCTCAATGAAATTGTTAATTAAATATATTGCTGCTGGATGTGCTTCATTCGAAGTCATTAAATTGTGTCCAGAGCGAGTTGAATGTGAAAAAAAGGAACGGTTGTGGCCAATAAGATTAATTTAATGAAAACAAACTTGTCGGTAAAGTTGGGTGAAAAGAGACAACAAAGGCAACAACAAAACAAGCAGATGATAAAAAATGAAGTTTAGACTTGGGAGTTTCTTTTCTGTTCCTCCTACAGGCCACATATTTGAAATACTTATTAATCAGGCATATGTGACTAATGACTGAACACATATGCCAATTGATAAGTATTTGATGTTTGGCTATACATAAAGTTGGGTAACATGGTAACTGTAAAAAAAATACTCATTGCACATTTCCTGTGGAACACCTGCACAATAAGATGACATCGAGTTCCAGTGGTCTGAAAAAAATGTGAAAAAGAATTAAAATGTTATTTTTTTCTGAATGAGTGTCTCACCATCGCTTCAGTGCCACAGTAATTGGGGTATCTTATGAGAACTGCAGTCAAGAAGTAACTGCTGAAATTGTGAATATGTTCTGGAACGGCACAATTGAAGATAAGCCTACTGTACTGTAGTTGCAGGTGTTCGGAAAAAGAAATATTTTGATGCCACTAACCTTAAGCATGTATGATCTGCCATCCATCAGTAGTGTTATTCCAGTGGCATATAGTAACTACTCACCCTCTGAATTCACACAGTACAGTATGAGAAGGGAGAGGACGACTTCCATATGCATCACAATTTTCATCATTCCACAAACAACTGCCATAGAGATATAAAAATAAAAAACTACTGACGGTTTCAATTTGATTTCAAGTGTAAGTTATCTGAAGCATGCTCACTGTATCCGTACAGTCATCACGCTTCTGCGGGGGGAATCACAAACCGTTGAAAAGGTTGTAGTTATGTGCTTTGATAAGGACCACCGATTGCAACTTGTAAACATACACAGTCTTCTTTTCTTCTGGACTTTTCCCTTCCGGGGTCGACACGGCGAATCAGTGTCCTCCATCTTCAGAGGCTTGATTCACGTTTGTTATGTCGCAAGCTTTTACGTTGGATGCCCTTCCTGACACAACCCTCTGTATTTATCCCGACTTGGGACCAGCACAATAAGACACTGGCTTGTGTCCCCTTTTGGCGACAGAAACCCCAACTCTATGAACTTAATAAAGCTGAAGATGCTCAGAAAAAGGCTCCCAAACACAAAATGGTCATTGGCACAACAGCATTCAAATAAATAAAACTATACTCAACATTTGATGACAATGCTCTGATCTTACCATGAAATATGGTCATCTCTTTCCCTACATTTCATCACAAACAGAATTTCAAAGTCCTCATCACAACACTGTTATTTAACCTGCAGAAGAAAATAATTTCTTCTAATAGTTGTATTAAGTTCATCCTGTCTACTTGATATCTAATTTAAAACAGATTCTTATCTTACAGACAGTGTATTGTCGGTGTTCAAATACCTGACATGTTTCGGCATCTACTTCCGCCTTTGTCAGAGTGTCACTCTGACGAAGGCGGAAGTAGATAAGTCTGTAAGATAAGACTCTGTTTTAAATTAAAATAATTTATTTCCACTGGTGCAGAGGTCAAATGTGCTCATAGCCAATAAAAATAAGAAGAAATAGAGGGAAAAAGCCCTTCAAGAATAAATATAGTATAGAGCAACTGTCATCGGAATTAGAAAAAAATGCCTCTTAGTCCAACATTTTGGTTCTATTGTGAAGGGTGCAATTTGGCTGTGCTAAATATTGAAAGGCCCACACAGTGCACTCTCAGCCAACCCATACGTATTATTTTTTACGCAGACTGAGGTTGCTTTAGGTAGCATTGTGATTATGCTAAATCCTATCTTGCATGGCCTCCATTCCGCTCATGAATTGGACCAAGAGCACTTAGTAATTAGTTCAGCATAATGAATTCATGATACAGCATGTCTCCCACCATCATATGCCTTTTCACTGCACCCTACATACTGTTCAAGGAAGAAATTATGTCATCACAGATACAGAGAAAAGCAGTAAGGAAAAGTGTGAATGTGAAATTGTAAATCAATCTGGATGAGGTGAGTTAAGATAACTACATTCAGACAGAAATATTTTGCAACGACATTTTAACCATGGATATTACTATATAAAGGAAAATGTGAATGGACATATCGGGAAAAACATATTTCTTATTCTGTTCTTTTAATGCCTGATAAATGCACCATCAAGTTTAAGGTTAAACACAGTTTGTAAATGGACTAATCATCCTAAAGTAAATTCACATCTGCCAAAATAAAACAAAAAGGAAACAAAACCACAAATTACCGAATATATGATGCAATTAAACCAATGTTTTTGGTGCTTCTAGAGGTGTTTTTTTTTTCTCAAAAATGTTGGTAGGTATCAATATCGCAAGACCTCAGAGGCATTCCGTCATTGATGTTTCAAATGTTCTCTTTAGATGATTTAAGTACTGAGGAAGAAAAGTGACACAAAGTAGTCACATTGCGAGCTACAGATGTGGCCTCTTTATTTTGTGTTATTCTTTCCCACCTTCCTTTAATGCCTGATCCAGGCTGTGAATTGCTCCTCAATGAGTGCTGCTGTTTGGGCAATTTGTTGCTCTGAGAAGGAAGCTAGTTATTGGGTTGACATTTGTATGTACCCTTCGATGGGGTCAAAGTTCAGGGCCACCACCTTTCGGTGATTTTTTTTTAAGTACCTCAGTCAGATAAATGTATGGGATGGGGAAAGCTGATAGGGGCATTTGACATAACAGAGTAATGAAGAAAAGCCTGAGTACGACCACTGAAACATGGGGGTCATAAATACTTTTTGTGCGTGTAGGTGTGATCGTGGTAGGATGTGTATTGATGGCAACATTTGGTAAATGCCTTTTTAGTGCCAGAAAAAAAGGCGGGTCAAGGTCACCCCAGGACAAGCGTCATTTTCTTTTTTAATACAGGTACAATGAAGTGTGTGTTTTTTTTGGTTAATCCAGTCAGTCTATAATAATTTGCCCATTTAGAAACTACAACGAAATGTAATCAGAGGTCATGAAGTATATCTAGTGAAAGAAGCTGGTGCAATTTGAAAAGCAATGATGACTCAAAGCATCTCAAAAGCAAAAACAAATATAATTCATATAATATGAGCATTTTTGCAATTTGATGAGTGAGCTTTACATTTCTAGCTATTTGGGACCACTTATGCAACAAGGTAAGATATCACATTGGCTATGAACGTTCATGTGAAATAATGGGCATTCAATTTGACATAAATTATAAAAAGCTTGGGATATTTAGTTTACAGGTGAAATTTAGAGAAAATGTGAAAAGTTCACACAACATACATATCATGAAAGTAGGATATTTAGTAGGTAGATGAGTGGACTGTTGTTTTTGTTTTTGTATGCATTTGGAGCGTGTTTTTCGTGTAAAAGGTATAACACTGGATTAATAATGTTGTACATTGTTGGGATTTTCGATGCACCATTTGCAAAATTTAGGGCAGTTCTGTACTGCCTGGACACACCAGCACACACTATATATAAGTATATTTAAAGTGAATGAATAAATCCCCCAGCAGATATGATCCAAAAGAGTCACCTTAGGAGTGACTTTCCAAATTGATCGCTCGAAAACCAACACGTAAGTGGGCAGTGATTTGTCTCATTTAATCAATGGCCAACAATAACTATACCTATATGGGGTGAGCAGTTATCCACTTAAATCAGGAAAATTGGACGGCAACTTAAAGGACAACTGACATCAGAAAAACGTTTTATAGCATCTAAAATACCCAAAACACGCAGTATGATATTTTTAGTCAAATGCAAAACACCAATAAAAATGACTTAAAGTGTCCAAAATCTGCAAAAAATTGAGTTGAGAATTGGGCATTTTCAGAAAGTCCTGCCCCCAGTTCGTGACGTCACGCCAAGACGTATTGCATTGCCTGTGAATCAAAACAATGGCTTCAGATTTGGAGAATATGCTTTCTTGTTACACATCCAGTTATGAATATGATTCAAATAGTTCTGAAGAGGAAAGCATATATGTTTGCAATCGATTAAATAATTATGTGTGCCATTTTGAGGCAACATTGGGGGAAAATCTATCACCCAAAAAAGAGGCACAAAATGGCGACCTCCAGTGACCACCTCCGCTTCCACAGGCTGATAAATTCCTTATATGGAGCTTGGATGCCCTATTCTGGCGGCTTTTGGGTGCAACACGGTTCTCAGGCCAAATATGTACAGCAAAATACATTGACGTGATGGAAGGACTGTTACAATGTGTCTTTTTTCGGTCAGGGGCGGTCCTTACGTGACGTCACGTACGGACTTGTCACCAACTCAAAAACAAGATTCCTGAATGGTCAGAGCGAGTCTTAAAACGTAAAATATAGCTATATGCGGTGGAATCTTGTTAAAATAAGCTCAGTAGAAGTCATTTGAAGCCATTTTACAAATTATGGACACAACGTGTCCTTTAAGCGCAGGAAATCTACGATTTTCATACTGTAAATGTACTTGTAATCTTGCAGCCCACAAATGCAGGCTAAATCCAAACTGTAACATAAGTAATATTTTAACAATGCTTATTGTTTTTGGAGTTTGTGGATGTGAAACTTCACTCCACCGTATGAAGAGATGAATGTTTAATATGTTGTTCCTGTCATGTAGCTAAATAAAGGACAACATCGGATTACCTTTGAAAATGAATCGGAAACAATGCTTAGTGTGATGCAGTTCTACACCAGCGGAGAGCACAAGGACAGTAATAAGCACATTGTTCCCCAATTACCTCTCTGACGCCATCAATCAAATTTGAGTATATTATTTTTATGGAGCTGCAAATGCTTTTGTATAATATCTTAAGTTGTGCAAGTAGTAATAACGTTAGTGCACGGTAAATGGGCCAGAAGAGGAGTGATCACAGTGACGTGCGGTGAGGTTCATGGCTGGTGAGGCACTGGTGAGGCACTGACGTCATCACAGTCAGATTTACAAACATATGAACTCTACAGCAGTGACGTGCAGTCAGTGGAGGCAGGGGAGGCAGTGCCTCACCTGTCATCATGGAAAGCTCTCATGGAAATATCAAATGAAAAAATAAATTAAACAGTTATATGTATTTAGTGATTTGTACTTTAAAGTTCTTGTCCATTTAACTTCACCGTTTTAGGATTTTTTTCAAAATCGCTGAATTTTCACATTTACGTTCAAATACTAAGTAGAGACGAGCAGTGAGGCACCAGCCGGCTGATCCTCACCATGGATTGCGCAATCACTATGCTTACTGTGCTGGCTTGCTCTGCAGTGACACCGCATTGCTGTCCTTCTGCATATCGCTATTAAAGCGTTCAAACACGTTTAGTATATAAACTAAATTTCTACAGTTTAGCTGGTGTATATAATGTAGAGTCATTGTACATTATAAACACTGTACTCCAGTGTTTATTTTGTTTTATTTTGCTGCTGTGAGAACTGTGTGCCTCACTTACGCACAGCGTTTTGATGAAAATAAAACAAAATAAACACTGGAGTACAGTGTTTATAATGTACAATGACTCTACATTATATACACCAGCTAAACTGTAGAAATTTAGTTTATATACTAAACGTGTTTGAACGCTTTAATAGCGATATGCAGAAAGACAGCAATGCGGTCTCACTGCAGAGCAAGCCAGCACAGCAAGCATAGTGATTGCGCAATCCATAGTGAGGATCAGCCGGCTGGTGCCTCACTGCTCGTCTCTACTTAGTATTTGAACGGTAAATGTGAAAATTCAGCGATTTTGAAAAAAATCCTAAAACGGTGAAGTTAAATGGACAAGAACTTTAAAGTACAAATCACTAAATACATATAACTGTTTAATTTATTTTTTCATTTGATATTGCCATGAGAGCGTTCCATGATGACAGGTGAGGCACTGCCTCCCCTGCCTCCACTGACTGCACGTCACTGAGTGATCACGATCACAAATGATGCTGTTTTAGCAAACATGACGCAGCCGTCATTTTTTAGCCATTCCACCATAATAGCCAGCTGAAAAATGCTGTGCCACTTCTGCTGTGGTGAAACTAAAAACTACAAACAAAAAAATAAATTTGTATTCTGGAATTATTGAACTGATCTGCGAGCCTTTTCCTTGTTTACATTCGTTTGTTAGGATGGCTGAATATTGATGAACAAAGACTTCCACTGATGTCACAGTGACACAAATTGTTAAAATCCAGTTTTGTTTTTTAATTTTTACCCAGATGCCCCTCTGCAAAAATAAATAAATAAATAAAGAAAATTCACACAGCAAACTTTTCATTTATAGTGTATATCACCATTTGGGTTGTTTTTAACTATAATTCCTGTCCGAAGGTTTGCTACTTTACTTTCGAAATGCTTACTGTGTGTTGGGGGCAGGGGTGTGGGGTAGAACCACATTTACTGACAGTTGAGGGAAAAGTGGATCATTAAAACACAAAAAGAAGTTAACTAACGTAAATGGAACAAAACAATATTCTATCGTGAGGCGAGAAAATATCTGCAATGAAATTAGTTTTATGCTTATGTCATTATTTATTTTCCAGCAGTATGGTCAGCGTGGCGACGTCAGTGCCCTCACAGCTCGGCTTTACTCTTCATCCTATTACCAACCAATCCAATTTCCTCCACTACTGGATTAAGCTCAATACCTGTGACACCAATTACCTCCAGAGGGAGGGCAATGTGTCAAAATATTGATTCCATTAATGTCACACTCAAAATAATGACACTCTTAGAGTGATGACCTTCAGGATGAGTGTGTATAGACAGAGAGAGAGATGGCAAGTGATGTCAGGATCCCATTTTGGATGCATAAAAACAATGCCTACATATAGAACCTGACTTCTTATTGATCCAAACAAAGGGAAGCCTTCAGTGACTAAATCAGTGGTGTCATTCATCTCATTGTATCGACTGGGATTAATGTACACCTGGCCTTTTAAGTGCAAAACATATCTTGTAATCCTGGTTTTGGGATAAAGGCTGATTTACTGTCAACAAAGTGAATTATAAAGTGTATCAAAAGAACAATGGAAGCGACGTCATCAATGGTGTTTTGGAAAATATGATTGGTGATGGACAGTATGTATAAGGTCTTGTTGGTCTGCTGTCATTAAAAAAAAAACATTGAATACCAGCATATTCGTCGGTGGAAAAACAACTTTTTACTGACTGTATTTGTAGGATCGACTGTATAATCATTAGCTAGTTTCAAAATATGATTGTGGATGTCTACATTTTAAGATATATGACTTTTGGAACAAACATACAAGTTGACAACATCAGCACAGCAGGAAACCTGGCCGCAAACAGTTTGGTATATATTTAGTTTATTAAATACTGATTAAAAATATAATATTAAAGATCATCTCATCTCATTTTCAGTACCGCTTATTCCTTATATGAATTAGAATTTTGCTACTTTAGCTTAGCTAAACATAGTTTTCACATGCCTCACCTGCCTCCCCTGACTGTATGTCACTGGTGTGTGTGCACACGTTGAAATCTTTTTGAGAAGGTCCCCACAGTTGGTTGTGGACCCAGTCAGTCTTATTACTCTCCCAAAGATGCGGGAGGTCAGTGCTATCAACACCGGAGCTAAAAGGTTTGCTTCAGACAACGGGACACAATACTCGCTCGCTCTTTTCAGGCGGACTGGTACACACGAAAAGGCTGGCTGTGTGGATGTCCAGCAAGAAACCGCCTTTTCTGCTTTTCCTGCCTTCTGTTCTCAACTTGTGACAATGTCTGGACTCAAATGGGATATTGTGACCTGAAAAATTTTCAACGGAGCCTCATCAAAAAATGAGCGAAGACTCAACATCAGCATCCACAATGCTAAGGTAAAGGAGAACCGGGAGATTTTAAAAGATCTCATCAATGCCACCTGCTTCCTTGCCAAACAACAGCTGGCATTTCGTGGAAATGATGAAAGTAAAGGCTCTGCTAATCGTGGCAATTGTTTTAACTATTACTTGCTTTCGCTGAGAAAGATGACAGGCTAGGGAGTCATTTTGGGACATCCACTGTACAACGATTTAATTGAAGCAGTTGGTGATGTCATTATAAATGACATTAAAAAGGAGATCGGTGCAGCCCCATTTGTTGCTATAGAAGTAGACGAGATTGTCATTCTCAGCACTGAAAACATACAGTCGGAACAAGACTGATCAATGACGAATTTCTTCACTGGCAGTGATCTCCGTTGAGAGAGAGAGACTTTTAAAACTGAAGAAAGATAAGGAAGGCTTCTACAAAGAAATTATCGATGCCTTTCTTCAGAAGGAGCGGCGCATGGACTTCATTTACAAGTAAAGGTAACACGATAAAAACGTTTTTTAATTATTTTTTTCTATGCTACAGTTTGTATATATAAAGAATGATGACATGAAATTTTAAACAAAATCTGTTAACTGTTGCCAATCAAATGGTGAATAAACTACTCTGTAGAGTTCATATGTTTGTAAATCTGACTATGATGACGTCAGTGCCTCACCAGTGCCTCACCAGCCATGAACCTCACCGCACGTCACTGACACACACAAGCACACACAAGTTATGGAAGATTTCTTTTGTCATGTTTGAAATTTCACAGACAGCCCCTGCCATCGTTACATGGGTCACGCTTGCGTCTTGAGGACTGACCACTTTGATGTGCACGTGTAAGTGGTTTGCCGTGAGTGTGTTTCCTCCTCACATCTCAAAACAACAGCTTTCACTGAAATCAAGAGGGTCTCACAAGATCTTCAAGGTTTCTCCAGAGTACCACAAAGGGATGACATTTCATTTTGAAGAGTGCTCTGACTAAACCGGTGACATCAGTTGATACAAATCATTAAGTCATTAACTCTTTGGTGGTTTTGTAATACATTTGTGCACTGGTTTCAAAAGTATGATCAGCTGAAAAAGATATAAGAAGAGAGGAATACTGTAACACTTACTTTGAAAATAGTTTGGATCCTGCATTGCCATATGCAGAGTCACTTACCAATAAAGTTAGCATTTTATGTTTAAAGTACTTCATTCGGTTACATTTTTTGTCAAACTTATGTAACAATTAAGAATATGCAATGCTATGTGTTAGGTCTATCTGCAATATTGATCACCATAAATTGCACATATTTTGTCAAAAAAGTTATAATTTTGAGACTACTAGTAATATGCATTTTCCCCACATTTTTTCCGGCATGCATAATGGCATATATGCGGCCTGCTTTCGGCCAAATACACCAAGGATCAATGATGATAGACTACTTTAGACAACAAATTGCTTATATTGCTCAAATCTACTGTATGTTGAGTGTTATGCAAGTTAGTCATCATCCTGCCCATACACTGCTGGGCCAATGACGAGTCATGCTTTTGTTAACATTTTGAGCGGGGCTGATTCTGAGCAGTGCAACTTGAGAAGTTGTGGGCTGTCTCTTATTTTTCCAACAAGTGTACGTGCAGGAGGGAATTAATCTATTTATGGGATGTGAACGAAACCTGCAAATGCATAAACAACATTTTAACATATGGAGACAGAAGTTCATCTTCATACTACATTGTCTGGCGCATAAATACATTGGAAAACAAAAACTGTTTGACAATCAAATTGTTTCTATTTTGGGTGGTAAAATTGCTACTGTATTGTTCAACATGGAATTTAGCCTGCCTTGGAAGTTGAACTGCAGCTGCCAGCGAATTCCTCCATTTAATTAACATTCAGGTTGGATATTGGCACTAACTTGGCAGTTATTAAATAACAAAAACTGTGAGTGATGATGTTAACTAATTGATACAGTTATCACCAAATAATCCTACGTTGTCACTGATGTCAAGTGTGTGTCGGGGGACGGGTAATTAGAGTTTTAATGATTGAGTAATCCTGAGCAAGTTAAACACAGGCAGGCACTACTTATTTCACTGTGCAATGTCTCACCTTTCCTCATTACCATAAACAGCATTGATGGGCTTTTGTTGCCTTGGTGTCAAGACGTCTTTATGGTTTTATGTGGAAGAATGCCAGTGATATTGGCAATAACATCTGTTTGCAAGCATCTCGCTAAAGCGCGAGAGCACGACCTAATTTCATAGGGAGGGTGAGGTGGAAAGATGTTTGGACTCAGCAAATGTTAATCAAAATTGAATGAGCTGAATTGGCAAAGCAATTGGGAAGAGGGAAAAAACAGTGAATGAAATTTGTTGTTGAATAAAGAGTTTTGTTATTGCAATTATCCGATTGCTGTACATCTACCTTTCTCCAATTGTAGTGACATACTACTGCTCCTTCCTCTGGCTTCCTTGCTGGAAGATTATCTACATACTTTCAAAACGTTTTTTTTTCTTTCTATGTCATTCTATAAATGTTATTTTGATATTAAATGTGTGTCAAGTTATGTTGGTTTTTTGAGTTCTCCCCCTAACTTGAAAAGGGGTTTTGGCTGTGTTGACCGGGGTTACACTGGGACTTCACTCTTTGACTCCAGTGATGAGACAGATTTCTCCTTTCTTTTTCCTCTTTTATTTTGGAATTAATCGTCTCTTTTCTCATTGAAAAGACAATTGGAAGATTGCAAGCTGATTTCAAGATTGCAAGTCTGAGAGTTTGCAAGTTTGCAAGTTTGCAAGGTGAAAAACCTTTGAAGAAGGTAAAACACAAACAGCAATTAGGTTTACATTTGAAGGCTTAACAGGCTGGTTTTGACATTAAACCATCAAATCAAATGATCAAATAAACAGTCACAATATCAGGTTCTCTCACCGTCAGCCACCCTGGTCTTTACACAGTTGAACTCTACTGTCTTGGTAAACTCCTAGAGCAGTATCGATGAGAAGGTTTCTTCAGCCGTCATCTGTACAAAAGTGAAGGTTTCGGACGTTTCGCCTCCTATCCAAGAGGCTTCGTCAGCGAACTAAAGTCTGACTGGTCGTATCGGCCCCATTTATATATCCCTAATGTCCAGACCTGGTGGCGCCGGACACAGCTATGATAGGTCCCTACTCTCAGGTTGGGGGGGGCGCGGGACCCCCCCCTGTGGCCCCACTGATTGTTCCTACATTCCTGACTAACGATTGGCCTATTACACCCACTCCCCCCGGTATCACCTCATCAGCATAACGACCCTCATCAGCATTGCGAAAGTTGCCTAACCTGTTTTGCCTGAGCAGGCTATTGTATGAACGATCCAAATTGAACCTCACACCACCAGACCGGTTTAATGAAGGATTTTGTTGTTTTATAAGAATCGCCTCTTTTACCCCCCTTTCAAACCATCTATGTTCTTTCGCTAAGATTTTAACCTCATTGTCGTCAAATGAGTGGTTAGTAGCTTTTAGGTGCAAATGTACTGCCGATTGAGGCCCACTAGTATTATCCCTGCGATGTTGATAAAGTCTTTTTTTGAGAATTTGTTGAGTCTCCCCAATGTACTGCTCTTTACAATTTTCATTCTTACAATGTATGGAATAAACTACATTACTTTGTTTTTCATTTGGTAGCCTATCTTTTGGATGCACTAATTTTTGCCTTAACGTGTTTATCGGTTTGAAATAAGTAGGAATTTTATGTTGCCAAAGGACTCTTTGTAATTTTTCAGAAACTCCTGCAATGTACGGTACTGCTACTCCTCTCCTTTTAGAATCTTGAGAATTATTGGTTTCGTTCGCTATTCCTAGAGCAGTACTTGAACCGAACCTGAGCAGTGTTGCAACTGACTATTTTAAGGAGTGGTTGCTTCTGGTGAGAGCCTTTGATTTCTGAATGGCTTTCAGCTGCTGGCACACCTGCCTTCATTTCAGCTGTCTCCTCTGGGGGAAAAAAATTGTGCCACTCATCTTTGGACTACAGCTTCGGCCATATTTGTAGTTTTTTACCAAGACACTCATCTTTGGACTACAGCTTCGGCCATATTTGTAGTTTTCCGAGACAATGTGTGTGTGTGTGTGTGTGTGTGTGTGTGTGTGTGTGTGTGTGTGTGTGTGTGTGTGTGTGTGTGTGTGTGTGTGTGTGTGTGTGTGTGTGTGCGTGTGTGTGTGTGTGTGCGTGTGTGCGTGTGCGCGCGTGCGTGCGTGTGCGTGTGTGTGTGTGTGTGTGTGTGTGTGTGTGTGTGTGCGCGTGTGTGTGTGTGTGTTTATGTCAAAAAATATTCTGAAAAGGCTCCAATGAGAAGTAGTAATAGTCAGTCTATTTTAAGGGGTCGTGTTAAAATGACAAAGACAATGAGTCTATGGGTTCTTATTGATTGTGCTTTACTGTGTCAAACCTGACAGCACAAGCTCACTGCACTGGAAACCTGAAGAGAATGACATTTTTCACTTTTAGTACTCTAGTCCCCCCCACCTCAGGGCAGGGACCTATCAAAGCAGTGGTCTGGCACCTCCACCTTTGGACATTAGGGATACGTATGGTGAGTGTAGTTATGCCATTTTTATTGTTGCTGTGTTGATGACCATTTTGTGTTTGGGAGCGAGTTGCTTGTTCTGTAGTCACAAGGGGACATAAGTCTTCTTGTGACGGTCCCAAGCCCGGATAAATACAGAGGGTTGTGTCAGGAAGGGCATCCGACGTAAAAGCTTGGCCAAAACAAATATGAGAATCAAACCTCTGAAGATGGAGGACACTGATTCGCTGTGACGACCCATTGAATGGAAAAGCCGAAAGGAAAAGAAGAAGTATGTGTGAAATCTGCACTCAGGAGCCATTACGATGACCTTTTTTATCAGAAAGGCTGTGAGATTTCTCCATGTGCACTTATTCATTCACACACATGCACTCCAAATCACTGATGCAGCATTTATCTTGATTGTGTGCAGCATGCAGCACCCCATATGATAAGGCATTTTAATGCTCTTTCCAGAGAATTCCTCTGTTTAGATTGAAAGTTGGAATTGGATGACTTAGCAAAGCCCCACAACTTTCCACACTGCCTCCTTCTAAAAATCAAATAAATACTGTCGATAAAACTTGGTCTGCCGGCGCTTAGAAAAAAGGGCCAAATGGAGGCCCATGTGGGAGACAACTACCAAATAAGTAGTTGAAGCAAAGTGTAAAACATTGCATTCATTATTCATGTATTTCTAACTGATAATCACTAACATCTGTTATGTACACTTGAAATGCACGTCCTCCTAAAGCTTTTATCGATTTATTTGACTGTCGACAAAGAAAAACCTTTGCCATCAATGTAGCCAAACGTTGGTGTATTCCTTTTGTCATTATTTTTCAGACTTTTGCCACAGATGTTGAGTGGACGTTTCTGATATGTGTAATATCTCTACAGCAGCATATGGCAGCACCCCAAAAAATGGAATGTTACCCTAAACATAGAACTACAGTCTTGCCTTACCCCAACCACTTCATCCTACTCTTCCCCGGGGTATCCCTTCCCAAGCCAGCCAACTGAGTCAGGTCTCTCTTTTTGTGAGCTATTTTTCGTGAAGTGTGTTGGGAGGGGTGTCGTGATTATGCACGCACGCGGGTTAGGTTCGATGTTGGCGATTTCACCGACAAGCACAAACTAATGTGCTTAAAAATGGGTTTATGACACAGATGTGTGAGAACAACACTCTTTATTCAGCGCCAATGAAAGCAGATCCTCACATTCACCATTTTACAAATGTTGAATAACAGACGCACTAAAACACATTGGGAAGGGTTAAAAAGTCAGACAGCAGGTCAAACAACTCAGTTTGTTTATAATAAGCTGTAAGCAGACCTCCACAGGGGGATGATGAAAATGTAGCCAGAAACATCACACATTTGCACTGTGAAATGAGCACTTGAGGACCAACCATACAAGAATCTCAGGAATTTGAAAATATACAGCTTAAATCTAATACAAAAATCTCTCCAAGTTAATGCTAATGGCACTAACAGAGTATTTTAGGGTGTCAGTTGCAATGAGAAAATGAAGTTTCAAGGTGCTTCATGAAGCGGTTGTATTTTTTATTTTTTTTGACTCATTTTAAGGGGTTTAAGAAATGCCAAGCCAGTGTGCTTTTCGCCCTATGATGAACAGAGATCGCCATCTAGAGTCGTCAAAAATTCATCTTCAAATTTCATTTTCCCATCACTATGCATTGGTATAATCCCTCAAAACATTTCTCTCCAACTGTTGGTGTTATTCTTGATTTAGCTGATTGGGGACTCCTACTTAGAAGACCAGCGATTTATTTCTTCAGGGTAATCCAATTGATTGTAGTGGCTATGGATAATGTTTGTGCAGTGGCTACAGTTAGATCGCTTGCCGAGCTTCATAATTTCTTGCAATTCACCTTGATACAAGGTCCTGATTTTCATGTTTTGTGTCGTTCTAACCAGCACAAACCCAAATCTGAAACTAAGGGCCGAGATACATCAATGGTCGATTGTATTATATTGTTTTTCAACAGTAGCCAAAATGGAACTGTATAGTGCCACTTACCAGTTTTTTTGACAACGATACTAGTGCAGCTTGTTCTACCGGAAACAAATTCCTTGTGTGTTCTACATACTTGGCAATAAAGATGATTCTGATTCTGATTGTTTCTAAAGTAGGACATACCTGTCCATAAACACAGTCATATATTACAATACTAATGCTCATATGAATGATGGATTAAAAGAAAAAGCACACACAATCGGACTATTTTTCATTTCAGTGTTTCAGAAATACCTGGAAAGACAAAGTGAGATGTTGATTATTGGTCATGTTTATATTTGAATGGCAAAAACTAAAATGATTTAACTTTCCAAATTAAAAAAGATCTTCCTTACAATGCAAATGCTTTTGGAAGCGCCTGAAAACAACCCTCTGTAGATTTATGAAGGGATGAAAGAGTTGTTTGCCATAAGTTCCTTTGTAGAAGTGCACCAAAATGTTGCAAAGGCACTGATTTAAGCGCTTATGGTAATTTTATTCTGCTCATTTTTTGGTTCTACTGAGGTACGCACCCTTATCATAATATTAGTTATTTTCTTTCTTCGAAAGAATAGTGGCGATAGCATCTGGGGGCAAATCTGTTGCTGCCAGGAGCTGCATAATCAGAGCACATGCAGGGTTGCAACAAGGGTACAAAAATCCATTATTTAGTGACAAATGATGACTGTTGACCTTAAATTCCAACATTAATTTTCTGTGACAATTGAAGGAAAAAAGGAAACAGTTGGAACATTTAAAAATATGACATATAATACTTAGTATTTTGTTTCAGAATGTGGAGAAATACCAAGGGCTCAGAGCGAACCGAGAGAGGATTTTTTTAAAATTTGATTATTACTGTTGTAATATATATATATATATATATATATATATATATATATATATATATATATATATATATATATATATATATATATATATATATATATATATATATATATATATATAATGGGCAGCATCTTCACAGCCCCGCTTTGTTCAGCGGAAAGGTCGGTGCTATTGGACAGTCTGCGGTTGGATGGATGCATGACTTAAGGAGCCCGCGATAAGAAGAAAGCAGCGTCAGCGCAGAGCGGCAATGCGTATGTGGAACTGCGGCTTGGAATTGAAGCGGATTTATGTTGAACAGGAGATGTGAGACAATGTCTTTTTGTCAATGGATGCTACAGCTTCGTGTTTGCATTCAACATTTAGCTTGTAGTAGACGTACGAATTCCACCATGACGTCCCTGACATGGATGCTTTGATCCTCTCCTCTTTCATCAGAATCAGAATCAGAATACCTTTATTCGTCCCGCAATGGGGAAATTTGCAGTCCACAGCAGCAATTGAAGAGGGATGGGGTTGGGGTGGGAGTGAAAGGATAGAAAACAAGATATTCTAAGCATAACAAAATAAAAATGTCAACTGTATACTGTGCAAATGTAGATGTGCAAAAACCGTTCTATAAACAAGACTGTACATAGTGCAGAATCAAGAGATGCATTTAGATATATTGCAACAACCCATATTTACAAGTGTCCAGTTTTTTTTTTTTTTTTTTTTCACATGTGATCATTGGGAATTGTGAAGCCTGACAGCAGTCGGTAGGAACGAGCGGCGGTACCTCTCCTTCTTGCAGCGCGGGTGTAATAGTCTCTGGCTAAAGGAGCTACCCAGAGCTGTCAGGATGGGCAGGAGGGGGTGGGAGGGGCTGTCCGTCATAGCTTTTAGTTTAGCTAGCGTCCGTCTGTTGCCCACCTCCTCTAGAGAGTCCAGCGAGCAGCCCACGACAGAACTGGCCCGCTTGACAAAGCGCTCCAGTCTTTTTCTGTCCCGGGTGGTGATGCTGCCTGACCAGCAGACAATGCCATAGTGGATGGCTGATGCCACCACAGAGTCATAGAAAGTCTTTAGGAGTGACCCCTGAACTCCAAAAGACCTCAGTTTCCTGAGGAGGAAGAGGCGACTCTGTCCCTTTTTGATTAGGGCATCCGTGTTTGTTGTCCAGTCCAGTTTATTGTTGAGAGTAACACCCAGGTACTTGTAGGAGGTCACCCTCTCAATGTCCGAACCCTGGATGTTCAATGGTGCAGGTGACGATTGTTTCCTGCAGAAATCCACCACCAGCTCCTTGGTTTTGCCAGTGTTGATCTGGAGGTGATTCTGCTGGCACCAGTCCACAAAGTCCTTTGTCAGTCCCCTGTACTCCCTATCGTCTCCCTCTGTAATGAGGCCGACAATAGCTGAGTCGTCAGAGAACTTCTGAAGGTGGCAGGTTGGGGTGTTGTAGTTGAAGTCCGAGGTGTAGAGGGTGAAGAGGAATGGAGCCAGGACTGTTCCCTGCGGCGCTCCGGTGCTGCAGAGAAGCCTGTCCGACTCACAGTTCTTTACCCTCACGTACTGTGGCCTGTTTGTGAGGTAGTCTGTAATCCAGGATGTGAGGTGATGGTCGACTCCGGCATGCTGCAGCTTGTCCCCCAGTAGACTGGGCTGGATGGTGTTGAAGGCACTGGAGAAATCGAAGAATGTGATCCTCACCGTGCTCCCAGCATTCTCTAGGTGCAGCAACGCCGTATGGAGGAGGTAGATGATGGCATCCTCCACACCGATGCTGGGCTGGTAGGCAAACTGCAGCGGGTCCAGCGATGAGCTTGCGAGCGGTCACAGGTGGGCGAGGACGAGTCTCTCCAGCGTCTTCATCAGGTGAGACGTCAGCGCCACCGGTCTGTAGCTGTTGAGCTCTTTGGGGTTGGCAATCTTGGGCACTGGGACCAGGCATGACGTTTTCCACAGCTGTGGAACTCTGCCCAGCTTCAGGCTCAGGTTGAACAAGTGCCGGACAATGTCACACAGCTGGTCGGAGCAGGTCTTGAGGAGTCGGGAACTGATGTCATCCGGACCTGCTGCCTTCCTCACCTTCATCCTCCTCAGTTGGTTCCTCACCTGCGCAGTTGTGACAGACAGGCAGGAACCAGGAGGCAGAGTGGCGGCTGAGGGTGTGGCAACGGTTGGGAGGGCAGATGTTGGTTGTGGAAAGCTGGTCGTGAGAGGGGGCAGGGAGGGTAAGGCCACAGTGAGAGTTGGTGCAGGTGCAGCTACAGGTGAAGTTGACGGTGGGCCGGGGGCGGCTGGCGTCTTGTCAAACCGATTGAAAAAGCGGTTGAGTTCATCTGCCCAGTCCTTGTCTTTTTCGTTCAATGTCACTGGGCTTTTGTGGCCTGAGATGTTTTTCAGGCCCTTCCAGACACCAGCGACATTGCTGGCTTGCAGCTGCTCCTCCATTTTCATCCTGTAGGCCTTCTTCCCCTCTCTGATCTTCCTCCTCAGTTGGATCTGCACGGCCTTCAGTTCCTCTCTGTTGCCCGACACAAAAGCCCTTTTCTTCTCCTTCAGGAGGACTTTTATGTCGGGATTAATCCATGGTTTGTTGTTGGCAAAACACCGCACAGTCCTGGTGGGTACGGTGTTTTGTTCACAAAAGTTAATGTAGTCTGTGATGGTGTTGGTGAGTGAGTCAATGTCTTCCCCATGAATCTCAGTAAAGAGCTCCCACCTGGTTGAATCAAAGCAGTCCCGCAGAGCTTCTTCAGCTTCTGTGGACCATCTTTTGATCGTGCGGGTCACAGCTGGTTGCCTCCGGACAAGGGGTTTGTACACAGGCTGGAGATAAACCATATTGTGGTCTGCTCTTCCGAGAGGGGGGAGGGGGGAGGGTTTGTATGCATCCTTGGCGTTTGAATAAAATAGGTCCAATATGCTATTGTCTCTGGTGGCACAAGTTACATACTGTGTGAATGTTGGGAGGGAGAATTTCAGGGAAATGTGATTGAAGTCCCCTGAGATGATAAACAAGGCGTTGGGGGACTGGGTTTGCAGCTTGTTTACAACAGATATGAGGGCATCGGAGGCAGCGCCGCCATTTGCCGTAGGGGGAATGTACGTCGTCACGGCTATGACGTGTGAGAATTCCCGTGGCAGGTAACGCGGCCGAAGGCTAACGGCTAGCAGCTCGATGTCCCGAGTGCAAAGTTTTTCCTTCACCGTGATGTGCCCAGGATTGCACCATTTGTCATTCACAAATACAGCAATCCCCCCTCCTTTCTGCTTACCGCTGCCTTCATTTCTGTCCGCTCGTACGAGTTGGAAGCCCTCCAACTCTGCGTGGGCGTCCGGAGTGATTGCCGAAAGCCATGTCTCCGTGACGAGTAGCAAGCTGGCTTCCCGGTACTCCCTCTGATGTCGCGTTAGCGCCGCCAGCTCGTCCATTTTATTTGGGAGCGATCTCACGTTCCCCATGATGACGGACGGGAGAACGTGTCGGTATTTCCTCGTTCTTTTGCGGCAAATATGACAACACAAAGACACAGAGTCATTCATTCTTCAGGACTTGCTGTACCCTCTTTGTGATGACATGAAGCAGTTCTAGATGAAAGAGGAGAGGATCAAAGCGTCTTTCCACCAGTGGATCAGGGACATCATGGTGGAATGTGCACGTCGACTACAAGCTACATGTTGAACACGCAGCTGTAGCATCCATTGACGAAGAGATTGTCTCACATCTCCTGTTCCACATAAATCTGCTTCAATTCAAAGCCGCAACAGTTCCACATACGCATCGGCGCTCTGCGCTGACGCTCCTTTCTTCTTATCGCGGGTTCCTCAAGCCATGCATCCAACCAGCCGCAGACTGTCCAACGGCACTGACCTTTCCGCTAAACAAAGCGGGGCTGTGAAGATGCTGCCCATTACAGGCGCAAAAAAAGCACAATGGTGTCCAGCGATGGCAGTCGAATGGCTCCGACATTCCTCCCATTCAAAAACAGTACTGGCATATTCATGCTGCTGAAAAGGCGCAACCGCTCAGCACAGTCTCCTCCTTGATGAATGTCGTGATATTTGTTCTTATTATTTTTTTTTCCCAAGATGGCGGCGCGTGAACATGCAGCGGCTCCCCTCTCCCGGAAAATTGGCGCTTTCATGTCTATTATGTTTGGTAACGTCATTATAAGTGCCTTGCATGCTGGGTCCGAGAGGACAGTAATTTTATCTGTGCTGTATGTTATGCATATTAGCATATTTGACAATAAAGCTGACTTTGACTATATATATATATATATATATATATATATATATATATATATATATATATATATATATATATATATATATATATATATATATATATAGCATTCTTTTTTATGTATTCATTGAGCTTGGTGTATATAAAGTATGTTTATTCTCGGCTTTAGAAGTACTCTATGCATAAAAGCACAAGTATGTCTTGGTGAAAGGTTCTTTGTGGCATAAGTACGGGGATGAAGTCAATTTTCTACATATTTCAAGGTGTAATTATTAAAATACATTTCAAAACCTTTAACCGTAATGAGTGCCAATGTCGACCACGTGCAACTTTTAAATAGTATGTTTAAAATCTATCTTTGGTGAATCGCTTAAATTCACCTATGAGGAACTGCAATTTTTGCAATTATTTTCATGCCTAGAGCAACTCTAATGTGTGCATGGGTGGAGCTTTCTTTTAAATAATATTGTAATCCCCCTCGGCGTGATAAAGGATGCGCACAGGCGTTGGCACAGCTGGTCAGGCTTTTATTAAGCAAACGTTGCAGTTAGCACAATCATACCGGAGTTGTTGTTACGCCACAACTCACGCGCAGTCCTCCTCTCACGCTCTCTCGAACTTCTCGTTCAGGTCCTCCCTTCTGTCCGTGACGTAATCTCTCCCGACTAGCCCAGCCCCCAAACATGCAACTCACAAGCCCCGGACGTTACACTACCCTCCCCTTTATGAAACCCTCGCCCCGAGGGGTCAACAAAAAAATCCTCCAGCCGTAGCTGTTGTGGCCCTTGTGTCCGTCTCTACGGTCGACCTGGCTCTGAGTCAATTCTGCCTCCCGCTGGCTGACCCGGGACACGACTGGTGGAAGGCAGATCCCCCGCCTGGAAGTTCCGCCCCTCGCGCCACACGTCACAATCTCGCTTTCGACGTGCACCGGCTTTCTGCAGCCGACCCTGCCGTCTGTGTGAAATCTCCAACCCCGGCTGGTCCCCTGAGCAGCCCGCAGGTCTCCTGAACGCCTCAAGTGGTGCGTGCGACTGGGCTTGAAGTCTCTTGCCGGCCACACACTCCTCACAGCCCTGGCAGAAGTCATCCACGTCGTTTCGATGGTGTCCCCAGTAGAACACTTGGCGGAGCCATCGGAGGGTCTTTGTGCGGCCAAGGTGTCCTGAGCCAGTGCCCTTATGACAGGCTCTCAGCACAGTCTCTCGAAGAGCTTTCGGCACGACCACCTGCCATCTCTCTTCCCCAGCAGCAGGTTTTCTCCAAGCATGCTGCAGCACAGCATCCTTTATGCGTAGCACAGCAAAATTGCTCCAAAGGCCTTTGGAGCAGCAGAGAGTCCCATCACGTCTTTCCAGGGTGGCCTCCTGCCACTCTGGACCCACTGCCACACTGGGTTGAGGTCGTGGTCCTCTTCTTGCTTTGCAGCCCACTCTGCAGTGTCCACAGCCTCTAAGGTGCAGCATGTTGACCCGGCAGCAGCCGCTTCTCCATGGATTTCCATCTCTTTTGATGTTATTGCCCCCTCTGGTGGGCATTCCATCACAGGGCGAGTAACCTTTACCCGATCGCCTGTCGAGGGCAGAGTGGACAGCACTGCTGAAGGGGCGACTGTGTTGATGGCCACCCCTGGGGAATCCTGTTGAGATGCCGTGATCAGCTCGACATGCTGGCCACCTGGCAGGGTGAGCACCCCAGCCCCCAAGTCCACCACACAATTTGTGGCTTTTAAAAAGTCCCGTCCTAGAATACAGGGGTCACTCACGTCAGCTACCCAAGCTGAGTAGGTTGTTGAGGAACCCCCCAGGCCAAAAACAAATGTCCCTTTGCCCTTCATCTTGGCCGTTTCACCGGTCACTGTCCTCAGTTTTGTGTGTGTCGACTTTAAGACGGTTCCTGCTGGAACAACGTCAGGCCTCACGATCGTGACTGAAGACCCAGTGTCCACCAAGGCTGTCCAGGACACGTCTCCAATCTGCATGCGGACATGACTGGGGTCCCCCATGTCTGTCCAACCCACTGTCACCGCTCCGCATGTGGATTGCAGTTCCCGGTTGACCACTGGAGGAGTCTGCGCTGCCCGGCCTTCAGGGACCCTTCGCCGTTTCATCTTTGAGCAGCGCCGCAGCAGATGACCTGGCTTTCCACACCCCCAGCAGACAGCAGGGCGTGCACGTCGACCACTCCCTTCCTCCTGTTGTGTTGGCCGGATATTCAACGCACACACCGGCTCTTCCACCCACGCCGGCCGGCACGCCTCACCTTTCGACGACGATGTCATCGGGGCAAGCTGCTGTCTGCAGTAATCCCTTGACTGCGATCTCCCTCTCTGTCGCAAGGGCAAGTGCTTCTCCAAGCGCTGCTGGGTGGGCAAGCTGGACGTGCAGCCGCAGTTCATCCGGTCTGAGAGCTTGGATGAACCGGTCACGAATCAGTTCATCTCGGACTTCCTCTGGCATCCCAGCATATGCGCGTCGACCCAGGCTCTCGATCGCATGGGCTAGACAACGTAGCGGCTCACCGGGATGTCGATCACGCTGCTTGAACTCGCAGCGCAAAGAGTCTTTCAAATTGAACTCCCCAAAGCGCCGCTGCAGAGCGCACACTAGCGCGCTGTAATCAAGTCTCTGTCCAGGGCTCAGTAGCAGCAGACAGGACGTAGCCTCCTAAGTCAGTGAAAGCGCTAACTGCACCGCCTTCACCTTGTCCGGCTAGTTCGATGCGTGGGCCACCAATTCGAACTGTGCCAAATACGCCTCCCAACTTCCTTTCCCGGAGAATTTCGGCGCCTTCATGGAGGGCCACGCAAAACCAAGGGCGCCGCCATTAATGCTCTCATCGCTCCTCGTGGTGACGGCTGCACTTGTCGTAATGGCGGGCTCATGCCAATTCTGGTGCGGATTGCCAACGTAAAGACGACCGCGCTCCATGCCACTTGACTCCGACACGTCAATAGCACCTGGCAAGGCCTCCCCCTTTACCTTCTGCCGAGTAGCGTCGTCGCGGAACATCTTCCCTCAAAAGTTCGAAGTGCAACGGGTGAATCCGGAGCTTCTGACACCAATGTAATGCCCCTCGGCGTGATAAAGGATGCGCACAGGCGTTGGCACAGCTGGTCAGGCTTTTATTAAGCAAACGTTGCAGTTAGCACAATCATACCGGAGTTGTTGGTACGCCACAACTCACGCGCAGTCTTCCTCTCACGCTCTCTCGGACTTCTCGTTCAGGTCCTCCCTTCTGTCCGTGACGTAATCTCTCCCGACTAGCCCAGCCCCCAAACATGCAACTCACAAGCCCCGGACGTTACACTATGTTTAAAATCTATCTTTGGTGAATCGCTTAAATTCACCTATGAGGAACTGCAATTTTTGCAATTATTTTCATGCCTAGAGCAACTCTAATGTGTGCATGGGTGGAGCTTTCTTTCTTTTTGTATTTTGTAAGTCCATTGTGCACTGTTACGGGATGGAATGTAGCCCACTCTCTTTGATGTATTCATTGAGCTCGGATGTTTCATCGTGGACAGTGGCTCTCATACTCACTAGTCCCCGGCCTCCTTACGGCGTGTGTACAGTCTCAGGGTGCTGGACTTGGGATGGAACCCTCCACGCATGGTGATTTATTTTCGGGTCTTTACATTTACATCCGTGGTCATATATATATATATATATATATATATCTTCCGTACCGCTTATTCCTCATTAGGGTCCCGGGGGTTGCTGGAGCCTATCTCAGCTGTCTTCGGGCACGAGGCGGGGGACACCCTGAATTGGTTGCCAGCCAATCGCAGGGCACACACACACACAAAGACATACAACAGTCACTCTCACACTCACACCTAGGGACAATTTGGAGTGGTCAATCTGCCTGCCATGCATGTTTTTGGAGTGTGGGAGGAAACCGGAGAAAGCCCACGCGGGTCCGGGGAGAACATGCAAGCTCCACACAGGGAGGCCGGACCGGGACGCGAACCGGCGACCTCTGCACTGTGAGCCGGTGTGCTAACCACTCGACTACCGGGCCGCCCCTATATATATATATATATATATATATATAAAAAAATCCTCGTCTCACCCACCATGGGTGGTGTCTGTCCCCATTTCAGCTCGGGTCCTCTACCAGAGGCCAGGAAGCTTGAGGGTTCTGCGCAGTATCCGTGCTGTTCCCAGCACTGCGCTTTTCTGGACCGAGATATCCGATGTTGTTCCCGGGATCTGTTGCAACCACTCGTCGAGTTTGGGGGTCACTGCCCCAAGTGCTCCGACCACCACAGGCACGACTGTCACCTTTACCTTCCAGGCTCTCTCCAGCTCCTCTCTGAGCCCTTGGTATTTCTCGATTTTCTCATGTTCCTTCTTTCTGATGTTCCCATCACTCGGGACCGCTACATCCACGACAACGGCTTTCCTTTCCCCTTTATCTATGACCACGATATCTGGTTGGTTGGCCATTACCATCTTGTCAGTCTGTATCTGGAAGTCCCACAGGATTTTTGCTCGGTCATTCTCCACCACCTTGGGAGGTGTTTCCCATTTTGACCTTGGGGTTTCCAGTCCATACTCCGCACAGATGTTTCGGTATATATATATATATATATATATATATATATATATATATATATATATATATATATATATATATATATATATATATATATATATATATATGACTTCTTCCACTGTTCTTCAAAATTGTGTTTCATCGTAATTAATTTGTAATTAAAAGGTGAGGAATGAATGGCGGCAATATGCAATCATTGATGTGTCGCTGTTCCTTCGAACACTGGACTTCTTCATGGGCATAATAGTTCTGAAAATGTGTTGTGAAATTTTCTTTTTTTAGGGGGGGGTTGTTGTGCAGATTTTTTGTTTTTTCCAGTCAAGTCTTAATGAAATTAATTAACATTAAAATGGGACGCTTTTGCAACTGCATGGAAACAAACACTTTAAAGACTTCTTTCAAGATTTGGCAAGCAGCTTTTTATTGTACGTGTCTGGTAATGACAGCTGAGCATAACATGTTATAGAAACAAAAGGAAGTAATCTAACTGATTGTTAATTATATATTTTTTTCTTGAGTTGGCCTGTCATGGGGTTTCTTTGATTTGGTGTTTGAACCAAACTCTGCCACACGGCATTCAAATCTTCATTTACCAAAATGTATTGTATTCACGTTAATTTCTTTTTCTGTTGATTCGTGTTAACAGAAATTATAGTTCCCTTAGCCTTTTTTGTTTGGAATCCCATCTTGATTGGTTTTTGTCACAAAAAGATAATTGGCTTCTTCCAATTTCATGATGACCACAGAGAACTGAGGTTGAAGATTGATTATCAGTAAGTGAACACACGCAGAAATCAACTGGTAAACTGATGTTACAACATGATGAAGTCATCATGTACAGTGTATGTATGTTTATGTGTGCAGTACCACCTCGTGTCTTTTTGTTCTGTAAAGTATGTGTTTATTCTCGGCTTTAGAAGTACTCTATGCATAAAAGCACAAGTATGTCTTGGTGAAAGGTTCTTTGTGGCATAAGTACGGGGATGAAGTCAATTTTCTACATATTTCAAGGTGTAATTATTAAACTACATAAACCTTCAAAACTACATTTCAAAACCTTTAACCGTAATGAGTACCAATGTCGACAATGTGCAACTTTTAAATAGTATGTTTAAAATCTATCTTTAGTGAATCGCTTAAATTCACCTATGAGGAACTGGAATTTTTGCAATTATTTTCATGCCTAGAGCAACTCTAATGTGTGCATGGGTGGAGCTTTCTTTCTTTTTGTATTTTGTAAGTCCATTGTGCACTGTTACGGGATGTAATGTAGCCCACTCCCAGCAAATCAAAAGAGCTCCCAGCTCATTCACTTCAAATTCAATGGACTTTGGTGGTAATTTGGAGAAATAGCTTCCACACTCGTGCATCAAATATGTGACAAATCACAGCACCACATAGATGTGCTGCATGGTCAAGGACAGCCTTTTTATAATATTGTTGAGATGAGAACGATAACTCGTTCTCTGTGTTGTTTTCTCCAACGATTCCAAGTTATTGTCCCATGCTGTTGTTATATTCATGATGGAAATATGATGACATGCACCACACACGGAGTCCCGACAGGAAATCTCAACAAATAAGAGAGAGATCTTACCTACTAGGATTTTAGTTGGTAAAAAAAAAATGACATTTGTGTAGATGTGGATTAGTTTTTTAGGTTTGAACTTGGATTCTCAAATGATTTCATCAGACTTGGGAAAAACAAGTTTGTAGAAAGCCAGATGGTCCCCTCGAGAGACTTCCAAAAGTGCCGCCATCCTAGCAGTTTGATCAGAAGTGGACGGCATCAAGTGAGTTGATTGGGCAGGATGCTTGTGGCCTTTTCCCAAATGGCTAAAGCAAGCAACATTGGCGGCTTCATATGATCTGAATATCCCTGCATGAAACAATCCATGTTATTGTGAAATAGCCCATCTGGCGTGTCAGGTTATGTCGGGTTATGTTCAAGCACAAAAAGGACTTGCCTCGGCTTTAGGAAAGATTATAGTTCTTAAGCATTACTTTGACTGTATGTTCAATGACGTTGGTCGTCATAATTAGAATAATGACCACGTGGTTACAGTTAGGAGACTTTTGGGGATGCGGCTTTTCAAGAGATGATCTTCATTCACAGCTGGAAATATGAAACGTGTGGTCGGAAACAGGAAACGTACAGTTTTCTTTCTACTCCACTATATTGGAGTAATCTGCTTCCTGTGTTTGCTTTTGTCATAATGACATTAATGTGACAGCGTAGATGACATTGCACTACCTGTATATTGACAGATTCACGTTTCCTTTTTGTCTTTGTGTGCCCTAGATTTATTGACTTTTTCATATTTTGTAATCTACTCCTACCAAAATCCTTTATTGTCTTCTATCCTCTACAGCACAGGTGTCAAAGTCAAGGCCCGCGGGCCAAATGCGGCCCGCCACATCATTTTTTTCGGCCCGCGAAAGCAAATCAAACTTGTTAAATTCCATGATGATTGCTAAAATCTGAGCCAAAATTCAATATTTTTTTATGTCAACCACAATAAAAGTCATTATTCTTGACTTCAGATTTGAAAACGAGTTATTCATTAATTTGCTGTGTGCTCTATATGTAATATTTGAAGGGATTTAAACATTCTAATGGGTTCCCCAAATTCATAACGGCCCTCGAGAGGAAACCATAACTACAATGTGGCCCGCGGCAAAAAAATTACTTTGACACCCCTGCTCTACAGCATAATATCTGCTTCCTTTTAGTATTCTCCCAGCAATGCTGAGGTTTAGACATACTTGTCAACCTCAGGTCTGCTTAAAGGCAAGATCACAGCAAGTCATCATCAGATAAACAGATTTCATGAATACACATGGTGAGTGGATACATTTGTCGAGAGACCGCTTCAGAAAGGAGCATGTTTCCATTGACTTTTTTTTTCTTTTCTTCCCTCATAGTATGACTATTTCACTTCAGGACCGTCTTCCTTCAAACTGACAAGTTGCTCAACAGGCCATGGACTCTTAACTGTCATTGGTGTTGTATTGCACGCACACATATAATTTTGATAAAATGTATACCAGGTGCTTCCTCGCTGTCCGACGTTATACCCTGTATTGTAATACTATGACAATACTGTCTGTTTAATTGTGTGTGAGTCTGTCCAAACACCGAATGAAGTGGTAATCGTGTCAACATACCCCTGATCAAAGGGCGGGATTTTGAAAAAAAAAAAAGTAATCTGGTTTATTTTTTTTCAGAGATTTACCTCACCATAGACTAGCCCATAAAAATTTAAGATTGCCTTAAACGGACTTTGATGTAAAATGTTTGACCTCCTTAGGCCAAACAAACAGAATGTAATATCAACGAAGAATGTTTTAAGTAGTAAATATCATGCGAGCATTGATGTTCGAAAGGAAGGGTGCCAAATTCAAGCCCTGGAGAGAGTGAATAACTTTGAAATGTTTTAAAAAATATTGGGGGGAAGGGAGCAACCAATTGCTATCATAACTTATCAATAGGTGAACAAACAATTATCTTACAATTCTGATTTCAAAACGAATTCATCTCTGTACAGTATTGCTATTATCTTAGAAGACACCCAAAAAAACACCCGTGATCTACAGAACCGGCTATGTTTATTTAACTCTGTGACAAAACTGTTGCCTGAGATAATTGACTGTTTGTTGTTGAATAAGCATTTTAATGGTTTTGATTGTAACACTGAAATTGAGGCATTCGGCCATCCTTTGGTAGGACATTTTGAGATAGCGAAGATAAATGCACATCTGTAAGTTCTTGGAGGAAAATACTTGAGAACTCCAAGATGAATTATACTCAAGAATGTGTCTGGTCAGTAGAAGGAAAACACACCACCCTCTCCACCTGCTCTTAGTTAAAACCTGAATCTAAAATCTAAATCTTTCACCATGAGACAATTCTGAAACCAAAAACCTAGGTTGACATTTTTAGATACACAATGTGTTACATTCTAAACATAAAGTTATTTCATTTAAAGGAGATGTGAAAGCATTAGCAAAACGATCACATGTGTTAACCCCTCCACTTTGTCAAGGCCTGGCATTGTGCTCCAAGCTGAAATATGATTAAATGTTGCTCCCTTGCGACCAAATGTTTTCAATCCTGGTACAGCAAAAGAGTGATTGACTGCAAAGAACTCCTTCTCCAGAGAGCAGCCGTCTCGTTGAGGTTTATCATCACTTTGTTAGCCACTTCATGAAGAGATTTGAGTGGTAAATGAAGAGAATCTTGTTGTTTGCCTTTACATATCGATTGATTAGAGCCTTTCAAAAAAATGAACAGAACATTATTTGTACCAAGATTTTGTAGTGTCTTAAAATAAATAAAGATGACATTTTCAACAAGAGTCACCAGCTTGAACCAAAGAACAGAATAAAGAGCCTACGGACGTGTTCTAAAAATAGCTCACCAATGACGGTGCATTGTGGTTTCTCAAGGGTTTTGTCCAGGTGATTGTTTGAAAAATGACAACACGCTTTTTATATATATATATATATATATATATATATATATATATATATATATATATATATATATATATATATATATATATATATATATATATATATATACAGTAAAGTCTCGTTATATCGATATCGGTTATATCGATAGTACCGCTTATTACGATACTATTTTAATTTCCCTTGCGCATTTCTAGTCTTTTTATGTATAATTAGTACCGTTTAGTACAATACCCGGTTATTACAATAATCCGGTTATTACGGTGCTCCTTTTCATCCCCCGCCGGCCATTTTTGTTGTTTATATCGATATATCCGTCGCGCCATTGGTCAACTTGGTCACGTGTCTTGTTACGTGAGCCGCCATCGGTTGCGCCATTGGTCGACTTGGTCACATGAGCCACCATCGGTCGCGCTATTGGTCGACTTGGCCGTGTGACTTTGTCACGTGTCACGCCATCAGTCGCGCCATTGGTCAACTTGGTCACGTGTCTTGGTTACGTGTCACGCCATCAGTCGCGCCATTGGTCAACTTGGTCACGTGTCTTGGTTACGTGTCACGCCATCAGTCGCGCCATTGGTCAATTTGGTCAGGTGACTTGGTTACGTGCCCAGCACCCGTGTAGCAGAGCCATTTTCATTTTCAGACGCTAGCTCGTGTGTAGCAGACGAGATTGAAGTGTTTGTGTTAAAAGGTAAAAATGGGAAGCAGAAGAAGATTGATGACTTTTTTAAATTGTATACATAATACAGTAAGATGTAAGCGTTGCAGTTTCCCTGTTGTGTTATGTACATGCCCACTGTACTGTATATGAATGCAATCGTTTTTTGCAACAATGTTTCTTGTTTTGTCTGCTGAAGCGCGATGATTTTGAAAATTATTAACATTCCATACTGTGTATTAAAGGACAGCCGATGTCACTTTTTATTCAAATGCAAATAAAAATGACTTCACGCCAAGACGTCTTGCATTGCTTGTGAATCCAAACAATGGCTTCAGATTCGGATAATATGCTTTCTTGTTACACATCCAGTTATGAATATGTTTCAAATACACTGTAGTTCTGAAGATTAAAGCATACATGTTTACAATCATTAAAGAATTATATGTGCCATTTTGAGGCAACATTGGGGGAACATCTCTCACCCAAAAAAAAACGGAGCTAATGGCCAGCTCCGTTTCTTATATGGCGCTTGGCTGCCCTATGCCCTATGGCGGGTTTTGTTTAATGCAGTTCGGCGCAGGATCGGATATATCGATAGTCCCGGTTATATCGATATTTTTTCGGACTCCCTTGAATATCGATATAACGAGACTTTACTGTATATATATATATATATATATATATATATATGTAACGGAGTTGTGCGCTTAGATTATTAAATTATGAAGGAAGTGACGCAACGGCGCACAGTGTGGCACTATGTCCCGCCCATAGTTTCCAGAACAATCTCGAGGAGATTCAGGGTGAGTCGCAATTTTCTGTTGGTCTTGATTAACGCGCATTTTCATGACAATATCTTATTTTGTTTCCCCTTTTGTACTGTCTAGTGTTATCTAATTAGTTCCCTTATTCATTTCGAGTCCAGATTATTTTTTGTGTCATTATTTACTTCACGTTTTGTCGAGTGGAACTTTGGAGCACATGTGCTTTTCTATTGCGCAGTTAATCACAAGACGAAACCCATGCGACTTCACCCATCCCTTCTGCCATACTGTGTTGCAGAAATAAAAGAAATAAAAAGACACATCCACGCGTCGCGTCTTCGTTCATACGGCAGCATCGTGGAGATGAAGACAGTCACTGTTGTGACACCCGTCATATATATATATATATATATATATATATATATATATATATATATATATATATATATATATATATATATATATATATATATATATATATATCCACATGCACAATACTCCTTCCCACAATATGGAGGGAAGGAGAAATGATCTGCCATACTTGATTTGTGGGCCTTTCCATTTTAGGTAATGAAGAGGAAAGCTCTCTCAATGAAGGGAGAACTCCATCAAATGATGAGTGTGCATGATTACATTTGAAAAATAGTTAAAAGCGCTCCTTTCACCTTTAGAGTCATATTATATTATCTGTATTTGACTGCGGGTAAAGTCATATTCAACACTCCATATTATGAACCTGAATGGTTGTTTGTTTCTATGTAGCCTGCAATTGGCTGACTACTGGTTCAGGGTGTCCCCTGCCTACTGCCCAAAGACAACTGTGCTAAGCTCCAGCACGACCCATGAACATTGTAAGGATAAAATTGTTTGGGAATGAAAGAATGAATAAATGAATGAATGAATGAATGGATGAATGAATGAATGAATGAATCACTACAATGGTTCTAAGGGTTTAATGCAGTTCTAGATGAGAGGAGAGGTAGGGAAAGAGAGGACCATTTCACGGTAAGAACAGAGCATTGTCATCAAATGGTGAGTATAGTTTTGCTTTGTTTGAATGCTGCTGTACCGATGACCATTGTGTTTGGGAGCCTTTTTCTGAGCATCTTCTTCTTTATTAAGTTAATAGAGTTGCTTGTTCTGGAGCCACAAGGCGACACAAGCCAATGTCTTATTGTGCCGGTCCCAAGCCCGGATAAATACAGAGGGTTGTGTCAGGAAGTGCATCCGACGTAAAAGCTTAGCCAAAACAAACACGCGAATCAAACCTCTGAAGATGCAGGACACAAATAACCCGCACAAGCCATCTGTACACTTGATGCAAAAAGCTATCAACCCAGATAAACAGAAGACAATTGATGAGGAAAAAGGTGAAATTATAGCAGCGAAAGCACCTCCAAGGTATCATTCCTCAAGATGGTGAAAGAAGGATACGTTCCTCATCAAGTGTTTAATGCTGATGAAACTGGCCATTCCATTCCATCAACGACCACCACAAAGGTAAATAAAACGACTTTATTATCAGGTACAGTTTATTTCTTTAATTATAATACCATAGCACATTTATTATATGTTGTGATGTCACGAGAGGCTGTGTCCTGGAGGGCAAATACATCCCCCTAAGATGGCTCCACCCAGAGAGAGTCTTGGCCCCACCTGGTGGAAGGCAGCAATTAAACCCACACACCTGCAGCTGATCAGGGCTTGATTGGAAAGCAGGGCTCTTAAGGCAGAGAGCCTCTGAGTGTGGAGCTTGGGGAAAGACAAGCTCGATTGCTGTGCTCTGTGGAGAAGTTGATTGCTGCGTGGAACTCATTGCCAGTTGGGACCACACGACTGGACACTGTATTTGAACCTAGCTAAGGTGGCTAGGCTACATGACGAGGACGTCAAGAGGGGTGAGGCCTAGAGACTCTTGTAAAGAACTCCGTCTTCAGTTTTACCTCAGAAGAGACTTTATTTGGATTTAAGTAGCAGAAGAGACTTTATTTGGATTTAAGTAGCAGAAGAGACTTTATTTTGATAAGTATTGGAAGAGACACTATTCAAACCTTTGTTGCTTGTGAAGTCCCCCTGGATCCCTTGATTAAAACCTTTTGTTTGTATCCAAACCTGTCGTCCATTGCACTTCTTGTCCTGTCCCGCTGAGAGCTAGCCTCTCATGATATCACAATGTCAGTGACGTGCAGTCAGTGGAGGCAGGGGAGGCAGTGCCTCACCTGTCATCATGGAAAGCTGTCATGGAAATATCAAATGAAAAAATAAATTAAACAGTTATATGTATTTAGTAATTTGTACTTTAAAGTTCTTGTCCATTTAACTTCACCGTTTTAGGATTTTTTTCAAAATCGCTGAATTTTCACATTTACCGTTCAAATACTAAGTAGAGACGAGCAGTGAAGCCCCAGCCGGCTGAGCCTCACCATGGATTGCGCAATCACTATGCTTACTGTGCTGGCTTGCTCTGCAGTGAGACCGCATTGCTGTCCTTCTCCATATCACTATTAAAGCGTTCAAACACGTTTAGTATATGAACTAAATTTCTACAGTTTAGCTGGTGTATATAATGTAGAGTCGCTGTACATGATAAACACTGTACTACAGTGTTTATTTTGTTTTATTTTTATCAAAACGCTGTGCGTAGGTGAGGCAAACAGTTCTCCCGCCTCATGACAGGCAGGGGGCGCTTGTGATTCCAGAGATACTTCCGACTCCGCGGCTGCAGAATAATAGAATTAGAGACAGAAAGCTACAGTAAACAGTTAGCAAGTAAAGTGCAACCCTGCAGTCATTTTTTTGTGTTGCTTGGCCTCACTTTCAGAATGGAGGATTACATATCTAAATTGAAAGAATTTTCTAAACTGGACTTTCAATCGAAGCAGGAGGTAATAATTAAAGGAAGACCAACACCGCGGCTAAAAGGTTTGCTTCAGACAACGGGACACAATACTCGCTCGCTCTTTTCAGGCGGAGTGGTACACACGAAAAGGCTGGCTGTGTGGATGTCCAGCAAGAAAGCGCCTTTTCTGCTTTTCCTGCCTTCTGTTCTCAATTTGTGACAATGTCTGGACTCAAATGGGATATTGCGATCTGAAAATTTTACAACGGAGCCTCATCAAAAATGAGCGAAGACTCAACATCAGCATCGACAATGCTAAGGTAAAGGAGAACCGGGAGATTTTAAAAGATCTCATCAATGCCACCTGCTTCCTTGCCAAACAACAGCTGGCATTTCGTGGAAATGATGAAAGTAAAGGCTCCGCTAATCGTGGCTACTATGTTGAACTATTACATGCTTTCGCTAGCGAGTCATTTTGGGACATCCACTGTAGTTTCTAGCCTGTGAAACAGAATACAGAACGATTTAATTGAAGCAGTTGGTGATGTCATTAGAAATGACATTAAAAAGGAGATCGGTGCAGCCCCATTTGTTGCTGGAGAAGTAGACGAGATTGTCATTCTCAGCACTGAAAACATACAGTCGGAACAGGACTGATCAAGGACGACTTTCTTCACTGGCAGTGATCTCCGTTGAGACAGAGAGACTTTTAAAACTGAAGAAAGATAAGGAAGGCTTCTACAAAGAAGTTATCCATGCCTTTCTTCAGAAGGAGCGGCGCATGGACTTCATTTACAAGTAAAGGTAACATGATAAAAACGTTTTTTAATTATTTTTTTCTATGCTACCGTTTGTATATATAAAGAATGCTGACATGAAATTGTAAACAAAATACGTTAACTGTTGCCAATCAAATGGTGAATAAACTACTCTGTAGAGTTCATATGTTTGTAAGTCTGACTATGATGACGTCAGTGCCTCACCAGCCATGAACCTCACCGCACGTCACTGCACAATGTACAATTAGGTATGTTTTGTTTAGTTTTAAGGCTTAGAAAATTAGAAAGTAGAAAATCATGTTTTATCGGGATCAGAGACAGGATTATTCTCATTTTAATGGTTTCCTATGGGAAATGAATTTTGGGGATACACACTTTTCGCCTTACACACTCTGTCTGGGAACCAATTAAGTTTGTAAGCCAAGGTATCACTGTACAGAAATATTGTGTTACACCACCTACTCCACAACTTAAACATGTAGTTGGTGGTAGGATTAGTCTAACTTCTGCTACCGAATTGTCAGGTGCGTCTAGGGCAGTGGTACTTAACCTGTGGGGAATTCCCCATAGAGAACCGAAGTTAAGAACCACCGATGTAGGGTGTGCAACTGTAAATAAGCCAGTTGACAAATTCCCATACACACTAACGGATGTTTGCACTCGGTGGAAAATCAAGATGTGCCATTTTTATATGCCTGAGTGCACATGTGCTGTCTGTAAAAATGAAACCACATCTCTTGGATTGTATCTAGCCGGTGTAGTATTGAATGTTATTGCTATATTGGAATTTCATGGATGCCTTGTGAAAAACACTTTCCAGCAAGTTTCTGTCTTTGTTAGTGTCGTTACTACGGAAGAGGATTAGGGCGACCGAAGAAAAAAAATTCAAGTGTGGCAAGATTCTGACTTGTTTCTCAGAATTCTGACTTTAAAGTGAGAATTCTGACTCTTTTCTCAGAATTCTGACTATTCTCAGAATTCTGACTAAAAAGTAAGAATTCTGACTTTATTCTCAGAATTCTCACTTAAAGTCATAATTCTCACTTGAAAATCATTCTGAGAAAACAGTCAGAATTCTGAGAATAAAGTCAGAATTCTGACTTTAAAGTCAGAAATCTCACTTTATAGTAAGAATTCTGAGAATAAAGTCAGAAGTTTGAAAATGAGGTCATAATTATCACTTTAAAGTGAGAATTGTGAGAATAAAGTCAGAATTCTGAGAATAAAGTCAGAATTCTCACTTAAAGTCAGAATTCTGAGAAACAAGTCAGAATCTTGCCACCCTTATTTTTTTTCTCTTCAGTGGCCCTAACTCTCTTCCGTACATTACTGACATTGAGCATATGCTGACTTTGGTTCAGAGTCGAGGTACAATTTGGACTGGTCAGCAGCCAATTGCATGAAAAAAAATACCTGTATAAAGATATCAGGCCTGTTCCAGCCACTGACTGACATGGGAAAATACAGTAGTACAATCCTTCAATCTTCACCCACTGAGCTTGCAGTAAGTGTATTTTTACTTCATATATGCATAATTTGTCACTCCTTGCTTCGTCTACATTGAGGTTTCCGAAGTGAGATTAGCACACGGATAAATGACCTTGATGAATACAAAGACCCAGAAGAACTGACTGAGATAACTTAACCACATCCTGTATATAATTTTATTGAAACAATATAGGACTATAGATTGATGGATATTGAGGAAACAAGACACTTTGTCTGGTCTCAGTGTGATTCTTTGAGGTGAGTGTGTGTATGTTTCTTGCACTTTTCTGTTGATGTTATATCACTTTAATCAGAATCAGAATCATCTTTATTGCCAAGTATGTAGAACACACAACTCATAAACTCATAAACTCATAAAGAGATGTTTCTAATGTTACAACTATTATAGGGAATATAATATTACAGCAAGGCACAAAGTACAATTCCAAAAATATTTATAGCACAATAAATCATCTGCGTAAGGCGACACCATCATTCCTTCCTTTGATTTAATCAAAACGACGGTGGTCCTAAAGCATTTATGAGCATTATCCATGCCAGCTCAACTCCTTTTTGATTCCTTTTTCTCAGAGATTTTTTCGCGGATGGTGTTACACAGCTGGCTGACATGCAAACATTTACCCCAAGCGTCACACTTCTTCTCCCAATCACAATGAAAGACATGCTTGTGTCAAGCGTGGCAAATTTTGAGAGCCGACCAGGATAAAAATACCTGAGATGGAACAATGTGGTAATAATAAAATGTTGAAGCATATAGAGTAGAGACTCCAACATGGAAGTGTTCAACTTTTTTGCCTGGTTTAGGCAAATATCATATGGAATAGGTATAACATCTCCTCAGCAACATTATACGTTTGGTGAAAAATAAGAGAGGAGACCAAAGACACAATTAGCCCCTCCCTGGTGACTGTCATCAATTTCACATGGAATGTATTTTAGGGATTTATCGAGATTTATCATCTTTTTAAGGCGACTGAACAAGGCCCAGAGCAAATAAAGATTTCAGAATTAGTAATATGTAAAGCACTTTTGCTCTTCCTAGTTTAAGCTCCTCTCAGGTAATAAAGTCAAACAACAAATAAAATGTAGCGGGATAGCATTACGCTCACAATCAGAGGGATGTTGCCTTAACTCTCTTGAAATCCCATTAAACTTGTTGAATAAACATCATGAAATGTTTGATGTTATTTCATGATGTTGAGATAGCATATCCATGACCTTCAATTGTTGACTTTAGTGGCTGGCCTTTTATTTCAAACAAATTAGTGGCTAAAATATATAGATTGCACATTTTACTGTAGTTCTCAGATTTTATGAGAAATAGTTTCAAACAACAGCAAAACTTGGGTGTTTTTTGGTTTTCTTTTCTGACCCTCATGACCTTCCCTTGTCCTATATTTTCTTTCACTGTGTTAATCAAGCAGCATATTTGGAATCCCTTCAGTGGTGAGGGAAACCCCTTATTATATTGATGAAGCAATGAATCTAGTTTTTTGTGACCGTCAACATCTTAAAATAAAATATAAACTATTAAATAAAGGCAGTCGGTTTTACTCCACATTTGTCATGATTAACAATATGTAATATTATTTAGAAAAAGAATGATTTCATTGACAGATAACTGTGACTGAGAAGGACATGCTCTTTATTTGTGAGCTTTATATGATTCCACCATGTGTTGAATTTAAAGAGAAGGAGTAAAAGTGCTTTTCCTTGTCTGGGAAAATCAAGTCAGCCGAGTTCATTCCCACAATGACACAAATGTCTATTTTTAACTGCTCCCATCTTCAAAAACGCCCAAAGAAAGAAAACCCGCACATTTCATTTGGAGCCGTTAGTGTTAGTCATGTTAAAAAAAACTCCAACCACATTGCACAATAAACGACGATAGTATTGTTCAGTTTGTCTGTGTCCTCATTTTATTCCCTAAAATGTTGTACAACACTTAGAACGACAAAGATTTTTATTATAATCCTTCTGTGAGGACAATTCTGCTCCGTGAAATTAGCAGCCTTATGTGACGTGTTAATTGACCACTTGTTCAGGGTCACTGTGCAGGCATTTGAATCCTTACAAACTTTCAGAATAATAAATGCCGAAAGCAAATGAGAGGATGAAAGGACTTTTGCTCATGACCAGGAGGAAGCCATTGAAGATGAGGTCACCCTTGCCAAAGCTCCAAATTAAACAAAGGACAACAGCTGAGCAATGAGCCATTAACTCCCTCTCATGCAGATCCCAACGCGCCTGTTGCACATGACGACACACACATGCTCACATGATAGTCGTTTCACTTCTTATCGAGTGATGACATGATGTTTGATTGAAAGTTGTGTTAAATGACAGACCAGTGAGTTGGTGATCACAGGACAGTTTTCTTTGCTCACTAATATTACAAATGAACAGACACTCCATCGACGGACCGGGAAAAAAATCACTTTTAAATCAAAGGTCTTTGTTCAGTCGTTTTTGTGAACAATAAAAAAATGACTCCAAATACAGGAGCTGCTGTATAAAAGCCACTGACTACTACTCACCAAAAAGAATAATAAATAATCAACAAAAATGCAACAACTTGATTCACTTATGTTCTTTTTGAGCATATAGGTGAAGGATCATAATTTTGTCATGTTTTTCTTTAAAAAAAAAACACATTGCAAATGCAGCAAAAAAACCCAGGCTTCCACAGAAATTTGATTCTGTGTGAATTTTAGGCCGCTTTCCATATAAAACACTGCAGAATAAAATGCTGCCGCCCTAGATTTGACCATTGCAAAACAAAACTATGCGTAACCATTACAGATATGATCCCAAAGCATAACCACAAACTCACATATGAAAGCACACTATGAAGGCTAAAGTACCAGTATTTGGACACATTTCTTAATCCGTCCATTTTGTAATCTGTTTATCTACACAAGGGTCCAAGGCGTGCAGCCTTCACCGGTTGCAAGCCAATCGTAAGCCACACAAAGACGAACAACCATTTGGTGTCATAGTCAAACATAGGGACAATTAAGAGGATTCAATCAGATTGCAATGCAAGTTGTTGGAATGTGGGAGGAAATTGGACTATCCAGAGTAAATCCTTGCAGGCACGGGGAGAATGTGCCAACTCCGCAGACTGAGCTGGAATTGAAACCTGCTAACCAGTAGAAATGTGATTTCATTGTGTTTATATTGCAGATCTCTATTCAATAATATCTTTATTTTGGCAGCCGGTTAGATGTTGTACTTGGAACATATCTACATGCAGAAATGTCTTATGATCTGAACATTTGTGACAAGCGTTAAGCCACTGTGTGAATGCCTGTTGTTGCTAACCGTGGTCAGCTCGTTTGTGTGAAAAGGCTCCAGCCTGCTTATGAAAAATGTATAACCAAGGACTCCCCTCTGTGTGCCCTGTCCTCTGACCACTCACTATGCTGTTGTCTGACTCCTCCAAGGCTGCATTATCATTAAATTAAAGACGGAGATTTATAACCCAATGTCATGAAACATCTTCAGTCAGATTTAAAATTGTTTATCCCAATAAAGGGTAAGTGATTTTAAGGTTCGGTTGATAGAGTCAAGGATCCTTAACGGTGCCTCCAAGCTCCAGCCTTGTATATAGTTACATCTTGTAGCCTTACAAGACCATTGCACCTTCATCTTTATTTCTGCACAGCACAGCCTTATAAAGTCTAGACCTAACAACACTGCACCACAGGTAAACAGGGCCCCTGGCAACAATGGACAGGGATAACGTAAGTGATAGAATCATGTTTGCACACTGTAATTGTTGTTTTTAGACAGCATAACTGCAAATCGGATATAGGCCACCTCTTTCATGGTTGTCCACACGACTGCTATTGCTGCACTAATAGGTTTAAAGTATAGCAATTAAACCTTGTGAACATGACTACCGCTTTGCTAATAATTTACAAAATGGTACTATGTAATTTTCCCTTGTTTACCCTTTACCATTCATGTTGAGTGAAATCATAACTCAGGGGTGGGGTTCCAGATGTGTTTATAGAAGAGACTATTACATTTTGTACCCACAAGGAGATTAACAAATTCAGTCGGGTTATGTTTTGGCACAGAAAGACTGTTACATTAAAGAGATGTCTTAATTACATTTTAATTGCTCCAAGAGTCTATCTGTTATTGAAAGATACTAAATTGGTTGAGTCCAAATATAATACTGTAAGGATCTGTTTTTTTTTTTGGTTATTTTTATTTATTTTTTTATTTTTTGTTATATCTATGTCGTAAAGTTGGCTTCTTTTTCTTTCTTTGAAATCAAAAAGTGAGGAAAAAAGGATAGCACAATTTTGTATTTGTTTTTGAGTAACTAGGCATGTTGCAATTTGAAACTTGGACAGGAGTTAAAATCCAGTGTAGCAAACCCCCAAATAGATTGATGGCATGCCATGTTTCTTTTTTTTTTGTTTCTTAGGTCATGTCACATGTAGTGATGAAAATCATCAAAGAGCCGTCGCAACATGTGCATGACAAGGAAATGAAAGATCTGCCTCAGGCCCCGTTCATTGCCCTTTTTACAAAATGCTGTGTACTTGATGGCTCATTATTTTGAGAAAAAGAGGAACTAAAATGTTTAGTGAAAGGTGCAGGCGCAATTAGAAGATTGAAATGGGAGCTGTCTGAATTCAAAACACATGACCTCAAGGAATTTAAATTCAAGTCGTAACGCACGCACACACACACACACACACACACACACACACACACACACACACACACACACACACACACACACACACAAAGGGATCAGAGTTGTAATTGGCGGCTCAAGTTCAAACCATGATGACGAGCTGTAAACTGCACAGTGGCCTCTCTGATGCACTCAATGGCCCCTGCACCTGGATTCAACGTTGTGACAAAAGTGGTGGAAATGGAACTGTTTGTATTCTCACAAATGCGCCGGAGGAATCGATTAATCTTCATCCTCTGGGGCTATCCACTATCACAACAGCACCTCATCACAAGATTAAAGCAATGGTCTAATGTGTCCTGATCCAGAGTTGGAAAAAGGAACAGTGTATTAAGGATGATTTTGCAGATAATATAAATGTGGAAAACTGCCATTTGAAATAGAAGGTTTTTTTTTTAGGTTTATCACATCAACTCGGTGAATGAAATAGTCTCACCAGAATTTCAGTTTTCAAAACAATTGTGTCAATGATATGAGATTTTTTTCCCAGTCCACTTCTAGTGATAAATTTGAAATATTGTGCATTCACACCATTTCCAGTAATAAAAAGTAACGAAGATCATATGATATTAGATCAGGTATGAACTAGTAAAGGACATGGCACACTATAACATGGCAAGCAGTCAAAACAAAAAACAAAAAAAGTATGTGCAATTGATGCAATTGCAAACATTTTTCATCGTTAGACATGAGTAGATCTATTGATCAAAATGCAGAGGGGAGCTGATCACATTCAAAACTCCTGTGTGAGCGTGAAAAGAGTCAACAGCTGCAGTGACGACATTGGACTGAGCAGACATGTGGCAACATCTGACGTTCTGATCCTCACACACAGGTTGATAATAAACAGGGTATTGGTCAGAGAGCCATTGTTCAGCTTGACAGCGTAAAAAAGAGATGCATGGCGAGGATAAAGCTGTCACAAGATAAGGTCTGCAACGTCTCTGACTCGGCAATGCAATGTGACCCATACCTCTAGATAGTTCGCCAGTGACGTCAAGCACCTCTGGACATGAGGTTACATCCTTTAAGTCGATCCTTTGTTTTGTTCAAATGCATGTGTGAATTAGTACCTTTGATAGCCATTGTCGGAGAACGTGGACAGACTGCATGTGTGGAGTTTGGCTGCAACAATGCAGCTGAGAGGGAGAAAAAAAGTCTATTTTCACAATGTGTCTCACTTGGTGTGATGAGCTAATCAGACATTCTGACCATGAGTCTCCCTGTCGAAGTGAGCATGCCACACAGACAGTAGGTTATTGTAGGGCCTGTCTACCTACGCATGTAAAGCCTGGACCCAGCAGATTGCGTGAAGAAAACCACTAGACTGGTTCAACGGAAACCAAGTTGGGCCCATCAAAGTGTTGTGAAGCGCAAGTAGGGCACAGTGAGACACGTGAACACTGTGGTCATCCACTGCATCCCGACCCATCTCAGAATATAATGTACATGACACCGTTCTTGTTTCTCAGGTTTGTCAGAGTACAAAGTGGATATGTTTGCATGAGTAGGATGGAACAAATTTGCTACCCAAGAGGAAAGTTTGATATTTTCCCTCTGCTGCTGTTTGAATTGAGATGTTTGGAAATTATGTTCGCCAGATCAAAGTCGGAGCGCAAATTGACACAGAGCAAGGGAGAATGAGCAAACTATATAGCCAATGTCATTTGATACTTTCAGAAATGGTAGCCCATGTGTCAGAGCAGACTGTTGATACTGAAGAATTTATTGTCTTCTTTTTGTATGAGTCAAGATGATTTTGACAATATTGTTTTTGACACACACCAGCCCCCCATCAATGATAAGGGGAACCTCCTGTTTATTTGATTTTAAGGTCATCGCCTACGCACAGTATGATTGTGAAGCCTATCAATAGCTTGTTGTTTCTCATTTCCACTTAGATGGGAATCAAACCATTAGACCTCCATGAGAATAATAAATTCACACCATCTGGCACCATATATTCATTGTTTTAAACGGTGTTATGAGTCTACACTACCGGGTACTTATTTATTGCAGCAAAATTGTGTCATCTTGCAAAACAGTCCAAACCAACACTCGCTCAGAAGAACACCCTAATGGGTTTATTTTGATAGACCTCCCAGCCCAAAAAAGTTTTCACTCTCTGACCGAATCATGTGACCACTGATTTTGGTGTGAATTTGTTCTTTTGACTTCAAGATGGCGCCGCGAGAGTGGCTGCCTTTCCAGCATGTGACTTTCATTTCTTTCATGACTTTGCTGCTGTGAAATGTAAATTTCTCCACTGCGAGACTAATAAAGGCAAATCCAATCCAATCAATCCAATCCAATCGGCATCATTCAAAGTTGTCAGCCAGTGGCTGAGTGAAAGGCGATAAAAGCTTTTATTTGTGTCTTCCCAATGTGTCGTTCTGAAAGGAAACTTAAAGTTTACTGGCCTACAGTGTCATTAACCCTCACAATGTTGGAGTAAACAATGAAAAACTGATGAGAATAAAGCACATACAATTTTTCACCACATGAGATTATCAGAATCAGAATCATCTTTATTGCCAAGTATGTAGAACACACAAGGAATTTGTTTCCGGTAGAACACGCTGCACTAGTATCGTTGTCAAAAAAACTGCTAAGTGGCACTATACAGTTCCATTTTGGCTACTGTTGAAAGAGTTCAAAGAGTTACTGGCTTGGGGGAAGAAGCTGTTTAAATGTCTGCTGGATTTGGTGCGCATGGATCGGTAGCGCCTGCCTGAGGGGAGTAGCTGGAAAAGGTGGTGGGCAGGGTGCGGAGGGTCCAGTAGGATTTTCCACGCCCTAGTTTGGATTCTTGCAGTGTGGAAGTCCTCGAGAGTGGGTAGGGCGGTGCCAATGATTTTTTCCGCCGTCCTAACTGTCCGTTGAAGTCGGATTTTGTCCATTTTTGTGGCGGCCCCGAACCAAACGGTGATGGAAGAACACAGGATGGATTCGATGACAGCCGTGTAGAAATGTTGCAGCACCTCCTGTGGCAAGCCATGCTTCTTTAGCAGCCTCAGGAAGTACATTCTCTGTTGGGCCTTTTTCAGAATAGAGTTGGTGTTGACCTCCCACTTCATGTCCTGGGAGACTGTGATTCCCAGGAACTTGAAGGTCTCAACGGTTGACACCAGGCAGTTGGATAGTGTGAGGGGTAGCTGTGGTGATGGGTGTTTCCTGAAGTCCACCATCATCTCAACTGTCTTGAGCGTGTTCAGCTCCAGGTTGTGACGGCTGCACCAGAGCTCCAGCTGCTCCACTTGTTGTCGGTACGCAGACTCGTCGCCGTCTTTGATGAGACCGATGACCGTGGTGTCGTCTGCGAACTTTATGAATTTGACAGCTGGGTGCGTTGAGGTGCAGTCGTTCGTGTAGAGAGAGTAGAGCAATGGAGAGAGGACGCATCCCTGCGGGGCTCCAGTGCTCGTGGTTCGTGTTGTGGATGATATATTTCCCAGTCTGACCTGTTGTGTCCGTCCTGTCAGGAAGCTGAGGGTCCACTGGCAGATCGTGGGGGACACACCAAGCTGGAGAAGTTTGGGGATGAGGAGTTCTGGGATGATGGTATTGAACGCAGAGCTGTAGTCCACAAACAGGATCCTTGCGTAGGTTCCTGTGTTGTCAAGGTGGTCGAGGATGTGATGCAGTCCAATGTTGACTGCATCCTCCACAGACCTGTTTGCCCGGTAGGCAAACTGAAGAGGATCTAGCAGAGGTCCGGTGATGTTCTTTAGGTGGTTCAGCACGAGGCGTTCAAAGGACTTCATGACCACAGACGTCAGAGCAACAGGTCTATATTATATCAAACACTTCATCAGATATGCACTACAATAACATATAAATGTATAGAAAATATATTAGCATCTTAGTTCAATGTCCTTCATTGTCAGGTGTTTCTCTTCAGACTCTTCAGAAAGCCAAACATTTTTGTGATATGTTTTTAATCCAGCTATTCTTTTTGTTGTTAAATGCATTAATCACACACAGGACCAAATCACACAAGGATGCGGCAAATCATGCAGATATTTCAGAGTGAAGGGGGGCATTTGTTCCAGAGTCTACAGTATGTGTAAACACCGGGGTCGTTTGAAGGCAGATGTAGTTCCTGGCTGCATCCTTTCAACAAACTGCCTTCTGGTAATTGGCTATTACTCCGAGACTTAGAAATGCCGTCCAAAGGGCAACTATGTTTGTCTGGAAACAATCATGGTTTTAGCAGGCTGGCAGGCAACCCTGTCACTGGAACACACCTCTGCTACTGATTTGCTACTCGAAATAAAATATGCTCTATTATAATTGTCATGACTGAACACATTCTGAAGATTTATATAATATTTTTTACATGATTACTTTAAGTAAAGTTGCTCATAAACTTCAGAGTTCAGTAGTGTATTTATTTAGTGGCATCTTAAAAATAGAACAAGGAAGAGTCAAAACAACACAGACCACACTTATCGAACACTATATGAACTGAGATTAGAATACTTTATTTTCACTATTCACTCCTGTTTAATGTCAATCACAAAGTGTAGATGAGATCACGATAATCCCATGATTGCAGTTAAAATTTGCAGCACGGTCAAAAGATATTTTTGGATCGCGCTATGCCTCCCAAGTATTATCAACTATTCCTGTCATAATCATACTTTTATTCTGAAGCAGAAAAGCACCTTCGTCAAATTTGCCGTACAAGTTGCCCACATGCTGCGTTAAAATGGAGATTTAAGATGTGAGTTTGGAATACATATTCAAGTTGGTTAATTGGGTGTTTTCCTAACATACTCATATTCATGTTATTATCCTTTCAGCCTAAATGAGGTGCCTTCTGGTAAAAAATCTTTCACTGACAACTTGCTTGGCAAGGTGCTGTTATGCCCTCGGAAGCCATGATAGGCGATCTTTTATATTTGACGCCATAATGATAGAAGACCACGCACGGCATGCCGCATGACCTTCCTTCATCTTTGACCAGACCCAAACATCGCAGTGGGAAAATAATAATAAAAAGTGACACGCCGACCGCAACTGGATCCAGATGGACTGTTACATGACAGTTTTAATTTTCAGGGTGTCAAAGTAGTTTGGAGACATTTCACTCTTAAATTGACTGCAGCATTCAGTGTAAAATGTTAATTATTTATCTGCTGCTATCCTGAATTTGTTTGTTTGTTTGTGCTCTAGGATCAACGTGTGTTGCACTTCGGTGGTGAGAGAGACAAAAAAAAAAAACTGCAAAATTGAAAGGGATAAGAATAAGCAAAAAAGCAGCTTGCAGAAGTTCTCAACAATAGCCAGGCCTAAAGCAGGCTGAACCAGATTTTTTGGGGGTAGACCCCAAACTCTCACCCATTAGATTTTGCTGACTCATTTCTCAGACAAGAGGATACTGAAGAACGGAGCTGCCCAGACTTCTTTTCCCCAGGTTAAACTCCAACCGTCTGCAACACCCCTGCCCCCCCTTTTTTGTTATTTTTTCATCGATCTGACATCCTGCAGCAAGATTTTACTGGCGCCTGGTTCTATTTAAATGCTTCTTACTTCCCTGTTTACATTAGGATGTTTAGTTATGTATATTCCCAACACTTTTCCCTTGCATCCCACACACAAACAAGAATACAGCCAACTTGTCTTGTGTGTTTACCCTCAAAGAAAACCCTGCAGGGTGTCAAAAATCCCATGTCCTTTCCTCCAGTGAGTCACACTTAGTGTAAAGAGATTTCAGCAAGAAGTTGGATTGTGGACTGCACTGAAAACGTGACCCCCATCCACCCTTCCTTTACAGACCCACACATATGCACACGCACAAGTGTCGGTGAGCCTGATTCGATCACAGTCGGGGGGAAGGTTGGTGGTGCAACTCCAAAAACAAGCTTGCCCAAGCTGTGGGATTTCTGTGTCACGCTTTGATCTGAAGTCAGGAAGTTTTGCAAGACTGCCTGTGAAGGAAGCCCGGAGACAAGGCAAGAGGTATGACCTCGGCCGCATCAGGTCGCACGGGTCACGAATAACCGTTTTCAAACAAAGCTGTTTACTCACAGATAGTACAGAAGAAACTGAAGATGATTAAAAGAACATTTGAGTGTGACAATGATAACAATCTAGAAACATTCTTACTTTTTTACATTCCAGGTAAATGCATTTTAAAGTGGTTGTCTGCATGGTTGTAGCTATTTTAGTATTCAAACAATCGATATTCCATGGTTGATAACCCATACCACACGATCAAACTGGACTTTGACAAAGGCGAAAAGCCATCACACATACAATTTGTTGAGTGCTTTATTTTCATTGCAAGAATCCAATTGTAGCACCTGCTCACATACGTGCCACAACAACTCATCCTCTACGACAGTGCTCACAAAAGATCTCCTTGTGTCCTTTTCTTTTCTGGCATGATCTGCAGAAAGGACGACACATTCTTTTCTACCAAAGGAAAAGGTGTGCTTGAGTAAAGAGAAGTTAAGGTGCCTGAAGAGGCTGAGAGTATACTGGCATTGAGCCAGCAAAAACACTCAACCGTGAACCATGGACCCCGAATACCATTATGTCACTGGACAAATGTGTTTTACAGCCCAGGAGGCCCAAAAACTACAAGTCGTATATTCAGACACATGCGCGGTAACGTTTCAGATAAATAGACTGACGGCAATTTTAGAAAACTACAATTTAAATGATTCTCTTGACAGTGATTCCAGCAACAAAGCAGCAACAAAAACATCTCATAAATGTATTTTTTTTTTTGCTTTTACTTTAATTACAATAGATCATATATAATATGTGGGGACTATATACTTATAAAAATGTATCGATAGTCCAAGCAACATGCATCTGATTGATTCTTAGTCATATTATAGTAAATTGCATTATTGTTTCAAGAAGAGACAGTGCACAAACAAATTGTGGCCATGACAATGACATGGAAAGTGCACATGTATAAACAGGTTTAGACCACACCTACAGTGTGTTGGCTGAATGTCTGTCATGTCTCTTCTTCATTTAATTTTGGCTTTTCCTTTCAGCGGTCGCCACAGCAAATCAGTGTCCTCCATCTAAACCGGTTTTGTGCGTCCTCTTCTCTCACACCAGCTACCAACAACAAAGATACACATAAAGTGATACATATATACTCTTGGGACTCCAATATTAACTCATCCACTACATTTCCCGAATTTATTTGGGAATTAAAAAGCATGACGTGGAGCGCCATTCCCGAATTTAATCAGGTTTTCGCTTTTCTTGTGGGGGGTGCAGACCAAGCACCAGTCAGCCCTCTGGCAATGGAACGCCTTAGTTACCAGCCATTTGTAGTTGTGCGTTCAAATTGATGGAAAATATCGACTCTCTATTATACAAGTGTAGGGGGTTAGAAACGACCTCTGTTATTGTATGTTAGTCGATTAGACTACCAAGTCAGGAGAGGGCGCTACGCGCCTGTGAATGGAACACAGGAAGGCGATGGAGGCTCAGCTCACGCATGCGCAGTTGTCATAAATGCCATTGTGTGAAGCTGATTAACACGGTTGTCTCGTGTCGTCTTTCCTCGTCTTTCACAGGTATTCAAAATAATAAGTGTTAGACATTCTCAAGATGTTAAAGTAATTGGGGACGTATTGGGCGATGCTATATATGAAACCTTGTTTTGTGGCTTTGATGAATATTTTGTGGCTTTGATGAATTTGGATTTTTGGATGTCAATTGTAGTTCCCAGTACAACACACAAGAGCGGGCAGACGTGCATAAGCATGTGCGAATGTGGAGGATATATACAATGTATAGATGTTGAATGTATAGATCTACACATGAATGTATTCTGATATTGAAATTGCTGAATTGATGTTTTGATGAGTAAATGGTCATAAATGCTGTTGTGTGAAGCTGATTAACACGGTTGTCTCGTGTCGTCTTTCCTCGTCGTTCACAGTGCTACCTGCCTGTGACACGTTTGGACCGAATCAGGTATCCCCTAGGCCTGAGGCCAGTTACACAAGCAGACTTGCAGTTTGTTTCATTTGAACATAACTCACTTCATCGTCTGTATGACCCCAATGGTCTTTGTCAGATCCGTAGTTATCAATCAGATTCAATCATGTTCGTTTGCTTTGTTTGTTTTCTTTGTCTTTGCTCCGTAGCACTTGGTTAGCTGCATTGAAATCACACAGAGCCCCGAAGGCATGATTCTTCAATTCTGCTCCTCAAGATCCGCTGTTCTGCCTGTTTTCCATCTTGCCCTGCTGCAACTAATGATGTTGATCGTTAGTCAGCTTCTGTAGACTTGGCTGATTATCTGATCATTTCAAGCAGTTGTGCTTGCAGCACACAGAGGTGGAAAACAAAATGCCAATTACTGTATTTTCCGGTGTATAAGGCACCCCCAAAAGCCTTATTTTTCTTCAAAAGATTATCCCGCACCTTATACGTGAAGTGATATTTAGCCACAACAGATGTTGCAACGACTTTCAGCAGCCACTGACTCAATTTCCCCATGTAGAAGAGGTAGTGCGTAACCCCAGCCTCTACACATTATAAGACGCTATGTCTTATAATGTGCCTTATATTTGGAAAACATTGATATATTTATATATTTTATTTGGAAAATTTCATTCATTTAAGGTGCGCCTTATAGACCGGTGACCCTTATATATGGAAAAAGTTTTAAAATACACCATTCATTTGGGGTCATTTGGCTCGTCACACTAATACACTGGAAAATGCGGTATATACATTTACATACTGATGCATTCAGATATTTTTATTTTTGTTGCATTTATGTATACTTGAGGTGATTACTTGCTGGTGCTACTATGTACATCTATAAATGATCAAAAAAGTATAAAGCAAGTAAAGAATACTGTCTGTCACATTGACCTCTTGACTAAAAAGCTTGACATAACATCTGACATTTGGTTATTTTGGCAGATCGATGCAACGGAAAATAAAAAGCACTTTACTTCACTTGTGATTTCCCTCTTAGAATAAGTACACAAAAACTATCGAGTTAAACTGCATTAACATATCATGAATGAGACAAAAAGGAACTGGCGTCAGTCAAGTGTATTCTAATACGTATGCTTGTCCGTGTTTGTGAGCATGGTCGTATATTAGGAGTCTAAAAATGTAATACATACAGATGACGGCTGAAGAAACCTTCTCATCGATGGACCACGCCTGTATGGCTGAGAGCTTACACAGACGTACATACTGCTTGACACAACTGTTCTCCCGCACACACATGCACAAATGCCAACAACAGGAAAACTACTCACGTGCATGCACGATTGTGTTTACAATGTTTGCCTTTCCATGTGTGGTAGAATGACCCACAAGTGACATTTACGCATCCGCAGTAACTACCTCTCGCACATCATCCCACAGCCAATTGGCCGCTCCAGTTTGGCCCTGTGCAATCAGTCAAGATAGGTAGATGTCTCACTTATCAATTGGCAGGGCTTATTATTTCAGGGGGTTTCCTCTTTCCTGGATAGAACAGTCCTGCTGGTGGTCGCCAAACTTCCTGGGGCCATATGGACTATGAAAGTTGAATAAGGTTGAATGAAAGAGTAACACTTTTCTGGTATGTAGGCGTTGTATTTGACACACTGAAAGCTTTCACTGAAATATGTATTTCCACTCAAATTAGAAAAGTGCTACACTTGCATTGGTAATTTTTGTGAGGGGAAAAAAGAACCTGTGTATCTTCATACTTGCACAAGAGTCCCAGGTTGTTAACTAATTGCATTTCATTGAAACATGAAGCTTTGTTGAAATAACTAAGTTTAAATAAGTTTATGTCATTATCGCAGAAAAATGTAGATGGGTATATGGGGATAGAAACTCTACACACCCATGATAAAATGTCACTGAATGAGATAAGAACTTACACCTTTTGAACCTTTTTTCATTATTAACATGACCTATCGCTTGTAATAACTAGCATCGTAAAAAATAAAAATACGGTGCATAAAAATAACTTGCAATTAACTTATTGTCGAAATATGCACCCCTCCAAACTAACCATGGGCAACACTTTAAACTATGATTAAAGCACCCCGTCTTTTGGAGTGGGAGTGCCAGTGTGAGCTATCCTCATGTGGCCAAAGTGATGAAAGTGTTTTTTTTTAAACCTCCACACAGTTTCAATGTCGTTGGGTATGGGTCCACTGACCAAGAATTAAACGCACAACGGCATGAAAGGCAATAGGATGGATCACTGCACTAGTATCTTTGCTCAAATGGAATTGCAAATTCTACAGTTTGGGAGCAACCATCCTCATCAAGGTCTCCTTTTGTTTGTAATCTCATGTAAGTAATATGTGAGGTACTAACTCAAATTCTATTGCATGGTGTGCTTCTGTCAGACCACAGAGTAGTCGAAACAAACCCAAAAATGCCTCTCTGCCGGCTGCAGCCAAATGCTTCAGACATAATTTATCATTAATCAGTTCCACACAATTGACAACAATCAATTATGAATGTGCTTAATGGGTTCGTTTGAGGTGGTCCTACCAGACAAAATGCCATGTTCACTAATCAGTATGCATTTGGAAATATGATGGACTGTTTTACTTTTTTGTTTCCCGGTGGCACAGACTTGAGACGACCACTGGGCAAGAAGAGGGTATTTGCTCAAATGGAGCCAATTACTCAAAATAAATTGGACCTTCCTTGATATTTCCCTATTTGCTCTTCATCTTCCCCCTCATTTCTCTAGTATGGGTTGTTATGTGAAAACTGGGTCGGATCCACAGTGAGCCTCTATTTCCAAATAAACAGGCTCGTGATGGCTGTTTACCCAGAGTACAAGAGCCATTATGTGCAAGGAAGTTAAACATCTCTGACAGGCAAAATAGCAGCAGACAAATCGCTGTTGCCCTTTCTGAAGGGATTGATTGGAAAAATGCCGATGTTTCTCTTAAGCGTTACCAGCAGCATACATACCTCTGATTGCTTTTCAAAACACATAGCAGAGGCATGGTGTAAGATTTGAAGAATACGAACCTTTTCATTCGTCTGCAATTATTCCGCAAGAAACTGTGGTTTGCATTGTCTTGGATGAAGTTTTATCACATCGTTTGCAAGGCTTACCTCTGCACATAGACAACATCAGTAATGAATCTTTAAGCACTTCATAAGTTTGGGGAAGCATTATGCGGAAATATAACTGATTGGCTATTTCCCAGTGTGCTCATAATGTACAACGAGGCAATCTATAATGAGTTTAAAGTCATACTGTGGAGTCTGCACGGTGTGAAAAATGTTGTCAGAGACTAACTTAAAGTGGAAGACAATTTTCTGCGCATAAGAATTTTATTGGAAGTGAAATGTTCAAGTAAACAGGAAAATGTATTGAAAGTTCTCTATGGACCGCATTACATCAGAGCTGTCAAGCAAGGCCAGAAAGGAACATCAATCAATGTAGGCAAAACTGAGTCATTTTACACCAAATGTTCTATTTTTTAAACACACATGTGCCTGGTCGAGATTTTTACTTATGGCATAATGGATCATTTTTGCACTGTGGATATTACAATTTACAATATGATAAAAGGCAAAGCGTGAATGAGATTTATGTTAATTTTGTTATCAAAAATCTGACCTGCTTTTGCATTCAGTCTACTGGTGGAATCTATAGCACTGTTTTCACAAACCACCAGATGAGCAATGATTCTTGGTGACTTGAATGAAAACGGGAAGGACCACTGACTTTACACAAAAGCTACAAACATAATAAAGCATTATCATACCAGGTTAGTTGTAGGTAGCAGTGAACATTTTTGAGTATCAAAATTATTTAATCAAAATTAATATTTTGATTTTTGAGTATCAAAGAAAAAACGGATTTTTTTAAAGCATATTAAATAATTAATTTTAGTATCAAATATGTTAATGTAGCAGAATCAGTCACTATAACTGCTCCATACTGCAGAGGCATTGTACTTCTCGATGAGTTCTCATTAAAATCACTATATCAATTATGCTTTGGATAAATAATATTTTGGGGACAGGATTAAATGAATGTTGCATTCAGCTGGTGTTTTTTTATTGTTGTTTCTGTTGATTTTTTTTTTCTATCATACAAAATAACAATAAAAGTAATGAACCAATCATTGTTTCTGAGCTTTTTTAGTAAATCCCTGTAAACATTTAAGGGACAGAGGCACAAAGTAACTACCTCAAAGAGTAATGGCGAAGAGTTACTACTTTTTGTTTTGAACAGACAGAGAACAGTGTGTGCGGTAGGATTTAGGAATTGGCTCCGTGTCTTGGTCTGCTGCTTGCAAGATGTTTGTTTTACTCACATGTTGCCTAAGCTTTGATTTAACTCATCATTGTGGATCACAGAATTCTAAGTAAATTTGTACACTCTCAAATCATCAAATGTGACGGCGCATCAAACAGAAAGGAACATGTCATTCAGTTTGGAACAAATGTTTGTCAGGAAACAGTCTGCGTCCGGTGGAATGTGGCCCAAAATTGTCCATGTACTTCCCAGGAAAAAAAAAATGGGTTGAATTTTATTTTGTCAGTAGGTTGCAGGAAATACAATTGTCTGGATATTTACATACATACTTAAAAAATATTTCTCTCAAAACTTCACAACTATTCAGGGAATGAATGCGCACGTGCACACATACACACATGCACACACACAAACGCGCGCACACACACACACACACACACACACACACACACACACACACACACACACACACACACACACACACACACACACACACACACACACACACACACACACACACACAGTCCCTTCAGCTGTAAGAGTGGCTGGCAGATCCAGCACCTGGATCAACAGGTCTTTCCTTCAAGCACAGCTAATCTTACACACCCCACTGATCTCCATCCTCTTACACAGGCAGGAGTCCACCCAGGTGCTAACTTTACCAAGACTTTGCATATTCTATCCTGCAGCGCTGAGCTACTGTAACTGAGCTCCAGTCATGTTTCACCACTTTCAACAATCTCGGACACATTCTTTAGTCTAGAGGTGTGATGTATCCACCTTGTTTTACATTATGTTTCATGTTGTATAATGCACAATGACAGCATATACATTGTTTCCAAGAGATTCTATTTCTACATACAGTAAAGTCTCGTTATATCGATATTCAAGGGAGTCCGAAAAAATATCGATATAACCGGGACTATCGATATATCCGACCCTGTTTGCATGTAATTTTCTCCGTGCGTGCATAGAAATAGTATCGATATAACCGGGACTATCGATATATCCGATATCGATATAACGAGACTTTACTGTATAGGTTGTTGATAGATGTGAGGTGTCTTGTTGCAGGCTCAGTAATAAAAGCCCCTGAGGGCTGGCTTTGTTAATTTGGCCATTAAAATATTACAATACACTCCAAAAAAAGGATTAGGGGACATTACGATTGAGGCGTTTGTATTCCTCCATGAACCTTTGTACAGTAATCTATTCCCTATGTGGGTTTACCAAAGATCTGGTCCATGATGGGCACTTAAGTTTATTTCCACACTGGCCAAAGGATTTCTGCCATAAATAATGACAATGTTGCACTATTCTACCACTGTGTGTCACATTTTTGATTTATTTCACTCTGGTAGACAAAACCACCTCTGCCCCATCATCAACCTCCCAAGTGACCTTTTGCGACGGCATTCTAACGTGCAATGTTGTTGGCAGCTTATCAAAAAGTAACACTCTTCCTACATCCCTCAGTCAATGCTCAGGGGTATGCACTGACTTCTTCCACAACGTACCAGCTGCTATGGCAGACACATGCGAGACATCAAAATGGTTTTCCTGTTGAATATATGAATCGTGGCACATGCAACAATCTGTTGGGAATTACAGAGGAAAATACCACAGAAAACAATGCACATACAGAGTTCAAATGATATCACACAGTGTCAGGTTAGATAGCAACTCTGCATAATGAATGCGGTCATCATTGTGCCGCCGCAACTCCCAGAGAAACCTTGTTACTTTGATCCGAGCCACTGAGACGCACAAGTCTTCAGCACCTCTGTAATTTGAAAAGAAGTCTTCCAGATAAAAAGGACTTCATTATAACAATAAAGTCCATGTGTGCCAAAAGGATTTGCTTTAAAGCGACTTACTATGTGACATCGATCAAAAGGTCCTTCATCATTTGTAAGATTATTTAAATTGTCCATTTGAAAATGAATGAACGGCATTTTCTTTTGAAGCGGACAGTCTGAAAATTTCCCACTTATTTCTGTTCTTGACAGGAGTGGAGAAAGGTATCTTCATTAGAGTGCATATAGTCTTTACTGGCATATCAAGGGGGGCCTAAAATAGCCTATTTGCCATCCTGAAGCTCTTGGAGGATCACAGTTAAAGGAGGCAGCTGAACGGGGCCATGCACCAGCTCTGTGGACAGATGTTTGGGAGAACAGGTGGCTGGGCTAGTCCATTGGATTTGCATTCGCTATGACACACACAGCAGACCTTGCCGACTTCAAAAGGCAGCACAGAACTGCTAATGATCTGCAGAGAGGGGAAAGAGGAGTGGCGAGACAGCTAGCTAGTTCTGCAGACATCACGTAGATCACTTCTCCAGCAAGAAAACATTTTATCGCTACAAAGAAATTTTGGATAATGAGGTTGTGCGTTCTGCTCTTGCCGGAAGGGCATTTGAAATGACCGTCAATGAAAAAAGGCTGCATTCCTGCAGAATGTGGAGATGCTGTTAAGATAGATCTAAGGAGCAAGAAATCAGGTGCAAATCATTTCTTAGTAATATTAATAATATTTTGTAAATGCATGGCATACATTGATAAAGAGAAAAACAACAATTCACACTAATATTCATTCGTAAGGACAAGCTAGAGCTCCCTATTTTTGTGGAAAGGTGATTGCGTGCTGCATAAAAACAGGAGCAACATCATTTTAATTCTGGAAGAACAAGAGTTTTTTGTATTGCACGATTTTGGCACACCTGAGAAAAAGTAAACTAGATTTTTCACAACTTAAAAGTAGATCTAAATGGTGGTGCAGGTAGTCTAATGTGATTTTTGGTTGATTTCATTGTGGCAAGGGCAGACAGATTTGGTGTTTTGCAGACTAGTGTGTTCGACGTCATCTTAATTCATTTAGAAATACACTATAGCAAAACACAATCCTCCTGAATCATTGTAGTAATCAATTTTAAACATGTTATCATTATTATTATGTTCAAATATTGTAATACCCTCCCTACTACCAAGGCACAGCACAACTATTGTGGGTGTACGGGAGAGGTAAAACACGAATGCATGAATGCCAATGCTAGATGGTCTGTAAATGCCAACATCACATGTGTTGCCAACTGCATCATCCACAAGGGCAGATCTTTCAGTTGGCTTGTATAAATAAACCCGGCATGTGCCAAAGCCGTGAATGGTTTATTTCTACCGGGTTTTTGTCTGATTCCCCATTGTCATGGATGTGTGCACTTTGACCACCCTAATTTAATGGATTGGTTGGGATTTGGCTAGATTCACCATGCTACACCCATGTTTTACTAGTGCAAATTCTCGGAAAGTAGAAAAGGAAAGTAAACTGCTCTCATGTGTACAGTTAGACTGCGCCACGTGTTGACTCTTTCTTGACACTAACATGTATTTTGGACCATGAGTTGAGGGGTGAGGGTAGGTGGCTTATTGTAGGATGGTTTTCTACAGCAAGCGAGAAATCCACACAGAAAGGTCGGGAAATCCACACAGAAAGTTCGGAGCCAAGGCTAACGAGGCAGATGTGATAACCACAACCAATGAAAATAAAAACTTCAACATAATATTTTTTGTTGCTACAATATTGAATATCAATTGCCAATATCAAATATGGGGGATTAGAAGAGACGTTGGGCACCAGCTAATTGCCAATGCCAGTGGCTTGCAACGGTCAAACTCACCCACCGCTAAATCAAGAACTTGAGGACAGTTTTCTGGTCATTCCTTAAGCTTCCTGGAACTTGGGCTGTTAAGAAGAGTCTCTCGTATGCAATGTAATAAAGCACCCCATGCCACACCCTCATGGTAGACCAATATTGAGTAGTTTTGGTTACCATAACAATTCGGAATGGAATCAATTGGTCAAAGTAGAATGCCTCAAGCGTTTGTACAGTAAGCATAGAAAATCATGGTGGCAGCCCTTCAAATGTCACACTTCCTACACTTATTTTTTGAGATAATCTGGACAAGAGTTGCATGCAACGGATGCATAAAAACATGAACATTTTGTGATAATTTTATGACTAAACATTAAAGATGAACAGCTTTAATGTTTAGTCATAAAATTGATGTAAAATGAATGACTTTTTTCTTCTTGGTTTTCATACAAACAATCTCACATAATATAGCACCTCACTACCTCATAAATCTTGTGGATGTCACCAATTACTATTGTGAGACTAAACCCTGTGAGAATTAGGACAGCGTTTTCTTCTTGCAAACAAGCACAATGGAGTGCTCACGGATTAAACATCAGAATCAGAATCAGAATACCTTTATTCGTCCCGCAATGGGGAAATTTGCAGTCCACAGCAGCAATTGAAGAGGGATGGGGTCGGGGTGGGAGTGAAAGGATAGAAAACAAGATATTCTAAGCATAACAAAATAAAAATGTCAACTGTATACTGTGCAAATGTAGATGTGCAAAAACCGTTCTATAAACAAGACTGTACATAGTGCAGAATCAAGAAATGCATTTAGATATATTGCAACAACCCATATTTACAAGTGTCCAGTTTTTTTTTTTTTTTTTTTTCACATGTGATCATTGGGAATTGTGAAGCCTGACAGCAGTCGGTAGGAACGAGCGGCGGTACCTCTCCTTCTTGCAGCGCGGGTGTAATAGTCTCTGGCTAAAGGAGCTACCCAGAGCTGTCAGGATGGGCAGGAGGGGGTGGGAGGGGCTGTCCGTCATAGCTTTTAGTTTAGCTAGCGTCCGTCTGTTGCCCACCTCCTCTAGAGAGTCCAGCGAGCAGCCCACGACAGAACTGGCCCGCTTGACAAAGCGCTCCAGTCTTTTTCTGTCCCGGGTGGTGATGCTGCCTGACCAGCAGACAATGCCATAGTGGATGGCTGATGCCACCACAGAGTCATAGAAGGTCTTTAGGAGTGACCCCTGAACTTCAAAAGACCTCAGTTTCCTGAGGAGGAAGAGGCGACTCTGTCCCTTTTTGATTAGGGCATCCGTGTTTGTTGTCCAGTCCAGTTTATTGTTGAGAGTAACACCCAGGTACTTGTAGGAGGTCACCCTCTCAATGTCCGAACCCTGGATGTTCAATGGTGCAGGTGACGATTGTTTCCTGCAGAAGTCCACCACCAGCTCCTTGGTTTTCCCGGTGTTGATCTGGAGGTGATTCTGCTGGCACCAGTCCACAAAGTCCTTTGTCAGTCCCCTGTACTCCCTATCGTCTCCCTCTGTAATGAGGCCGATAATAGCTGAGTCGTCAGAGAACTTCTGAAGGTGGCAGGTTGGGGTGTTGTAATTGAAGTCCGAGGTGTAGAGGGTGAAGAGGAATGGAGCCAGGACTGTTCCCTGCGGCGCTCCGGTGCTGCAGAGAAGCCTGCCCGACTCACAGTTCTTTACTCTCACGTACTGTGACCTGTTTGTGAGGTAATCTGTAATCCAGGATGTGAGGGGATGGTCGACTCCGGCATGCCGCAGCTTGTCCCCCAGTAGACTTGGCTGGATGGTGTTGAAGGCACTGGAGAAATCGAAGAATGTGATCCTCACCGTGCTCCCAGCATTCTCCAGGTGCAGCAACGCCGTATGGAGGAGGTAGATGATGGCATCCTCCACACCGATGCTGGGCTGGTAGGCAAACTGTAGCGGGTCCAGCGATGAGCTTGCCAGCGGTCGCAGGTGGGCGAGGACGAGTCTCTCCAGCGTCTTCATCAGGTGAGACGTCAGCGCCACCGGTCTGTAGCTGTTGAGCTCTTTGGGGTTGGCAATCTTGGGCACTGGGACCAGGCATGATGTTTTCCACAGCTGTGGAACTCTGCCCAGCTTCAGGCTCAGGTTGAACAAGTGCTGGACAATGACACACAGCTGGTCGGAGCAGGTCTTGAGGAGTCGGGAACTGATATCATCCGGACCTGCTGCCTTCCTCACCTGCATCCTCCTCAGTTGGTTCCTCACCTGCGCAGTTGTGACAGACAGGCAGGAACCAGGAGGCGGAGTGGCGGCTGAGGGTGTGGCAACGGTTGGGAGGGCAGATGTTGGTTGCGGAAAGCTGGTCGTGAGAGGGGGCAGGGAGGGTAAGGCCACAGTGAGAGTTGGTGCAGGTGCAGCTACAGGTGAAACATGGGCAAAGAGGTAGTATTTGAATTGACCCGAAATCAGGGGCAGACCTACAAAGTGGCTTGTGATGAAAATGGACAGGGTAGCATTTTGCTATGATACATGTTTGTGTCTATCACATATTTGAGTCCAGTCATGACTGTATATAGATTGCCAGCAACGCTTTTTTTCTAGTTGCGGTTTGTATTATGGCTGTAAAATTCACCACCAAATATCCTTGCGACCTAATATCCAACAATAAAGAATTCCCCAAATTAAAATAACTGCCCACTCTCTAAATTATATTATATGGTTCCACCCGTGGGTGTAAATATGGTCCTCGTATTACAGTTTTGGGGGTGATACTCAGGTAAACTGAGCTCACTCAGCGGGGGTGCTTTTACTACATCTTGATTTTATTACAGCACACCTCCAAAAACCTTGCGAGACTTCCCTCTTTTCGAAGCATTAAAAAATACTATGCCTTTGTCCACTAATGTGTTCCCGTTTTGCCTTTTTCATTTTTTTTTTTTTTTTCATTTTCCGATGCAGTAGTACATTTCTTCTTAAAAAATGCCTCCAGAGTCAGGAAAGTTTTAAGCATGTCGGAAATACATTTATTTGAAAAAAGAGAAAAATAAATAGTGTTGACACATGAACAACTTTTGAGATTCCGCGGTATTTATTTGAGTCGCCTTATATGAACTGTGCTCGCCCACAGCCTCATTGAACATTCTCTCAATGCTATTTGATCTTTCAGCCCTGATTCGAGCATGACTTATCAGAAAAATACATTTAGCCACAAGGTGGCCTCAGTAATGTTGGCCTTTCTTAATGGTCACATTTTTGCCTCAGAGGTCTTTCCATTTGTGTGCTTTCCATAATTGGAACATTGTCTCAAGGCTTTCAGTTAAAAAGGACCCTCAGACATAATCTTCACCATTTTGACAAAATCCAAACATACTCCAGCCTCTCCTGAGAAACTGCCAGGTCCTTTTTTCCTCTTTAATAACTGGTTTTGTTAAAGCAGAGTGAAAACAATTACAAATGTGTGAGCTTTGTATCTTCAAGACAGCATTTTATTGAATAAGAGTCCCTCCGTCCGCTGGAGGTGGGCCCATGTAAGTGACACAAGTAGTGGTGCCTGACGGTAAAATGGCGGGACGCCTTAAGGGATTGCAGGAGTAATTTGATTATAGGTAATGGGCCTCCTCGAATCTTTCGTCCAATTCCTTTTCACTGATGCGTGAACTGTTGGATATAAAGGTCAGTCCAAATGTTTTATCCAGAAATAAAAATGGCCTAGATCAATGGGATCACAATGGATCATCTGCTGACCGGTAATTGTGTACCACATAGCAGGTTCGGCTATTTTGCACAATTCAGACATGTTCAGATGTAATTGATTACAATTCGAGGTATTGTATTTCAAAACAATCAACCTTAGTTTATTGTTTTATTCCCACCCCTCGCCTTGGTAGGGCACAGATGCGTTCACTGAAACTTTCCTTCTCAGTGGGAGTCATCGGAGTTTTCCCTGCTACTTTAGCTCTCATACTGAAAGTTGCAAAACTGCAGGCTATCTGCCAAAGACCAATTCAAACATTCTTGGCCATACACAATTGAGCTCTGTGGTATAATATAAATATAGTATAAAATCAGGATAAAGTGTTTACCTGTAACTGGTGTACTGTGAAGTGTTCCAGAACATTTTGTGATGCTGTCCAAACTTTTTCCTTTGATGGCCACATCCAGAAAAATGGAAGAGTGAAAAAGCCGCTTTATAATTCATCAACGTTTTGAAACTCACTCAATTTAGTCACGAAAACAATTGTGTGTTGTTTGCACTGTCCAGTTAATTTAATTAACTTGCAGTTCAAGGCCTAAGGAACAATATTTATCTTTTTTTTCTCAAAACATTTGCTCAGCACTAAACAGCAGCCCAACTTCAGAATCAGAATCAGAATCAGAATCAGAATACCTTTATTCGTCCCGCAATGGGGAAATTTGCAGTCCACAGCAGAATAGGGATGGGGTTGGGGTGGGAGTGAAAGGATAGAAAACAAGATATTCTAAGCATAACAAAATAAAAATGTCAACTGTATACTGTGCAAATGTAGATGTGCAAAAACCGTTCTATAAACAAGACTGTACATCGTGCTGAATCAAGAAATGCATTCATTTCCACATTCAAAACCAAAAGAAGAAAAATAACAATTATGTAATTATTTGTTGTTTACTTTGTTCAGTTGATTTAATCAACTTGCCGGTAAAGTTCCAAGGGACAATAGTTTTTTTTTTTTTGTAAATCTGAATCGGAATCAGAAACCCTTGAATCGCCCCACAATGGGGAAATTTGCAATATGCTCGACTATTGGCTGTTAACCAGTTCAGGATGTTTCACAGCAATTGTCTTTCATTCAAGGCAAATCCCCACTTCATACTTCGTCACCGAAAGAACCAAAGCATATATGCAGAAATGCTTGGCGATTGAAGGGGATTGATGCTTGGCGATTGAAGGGGAAATTTCAAGGACAGGTTGCCAGTCCCTGACAGTACATAAATGACTAAACAACAATTAACATTGACTCCAATGAACAATTCAGTTGAACTATTATGGATGGTTTGAAACATTGAATGAAACCCACATGAGAACAAATAGCAAACTCCACACAGGCAGGACAGAGAATTCTGAGGCAATGCACCCGAACCATTCGGTTACATTTATGCCTGATCACAGTAATATAATAGATAAACATTTCTTTCATGATAATACTTTTAATCATTTAATTGTACTTTTCGATGAAGCAAGATGAATCAATAAACCAACTCTTGGCTTGAAACATTTTCCAAAGGCAGAAAGAAATGTTTTCATGCACATATTTTCAAAATAAAGCTCAGGGAGTTACAGTACATTCCCAGTATTGAAAAAACATCATCCAAATATGAAAACATGGAGATAAGAAAAACTAAGATTTTGTGGGGGGGCTCAGCTGTAGTTTTTCCATTCATTTGATTTATATGTGCAAGCGTGCAAGCATACACACCAGTTTCAATTTTATCACTACCACATTTCGGATGTTTTTCTCAGCCTTGTGCAAACAGTTGGCCAGCTAATTAATAGTCTGAAATTATACCTTTGAAGCTAAAGAAAACATGGGTTTGAAGTAATAAGTTTGAAGAAAAGACAGACGCAGTAAATATCTCCAGACAAAAATTTCTCTCCATACACAATTATTATTTTTTTAAGTTCCTTCTAAACATTGGAACAACAAACAAACGATATTTTGTATGTCAAAGTCAGCGTTATTGAAATTAATAAGGCACTTATAATGTGGCTAAAAAAGACAGACAATTGACAATACATGTAATTTCTGAATGTAAAGTGAAGTAGTGTCGTATGTAAAGTGAGGTAGTGACGTATGTAAAGTGAGGCAGTGTCGTATGTAAAGTTAGGTAGTGTAGTAATGCAAAAAAAAAGTTGAAGTGAGGTCTTGCAGAATAAAACTGAAAGAAACAGAGTATCTGTTTAATGTTCATCTATGTTTAATGTTCATGTATGACTTGATCTAAATATCATTGTCATGTATCTCATGTATGTAAAGCAATGAACTGCTGAGCAATCACGACAAAAGTGTCAACCAAGGCCTCGCTCCACCTACTGACTGCTTTTTTTTTTTTCTAGATCCCTTCACTCTCTGTTAGTTGTAAAAAAATGTTTATGCATCTTATGCAAAATAGTTTTGCAATTGAATGGAGAACAAAAATGCAAACATGCACACATCATCTCAGTTGATCTTTTGTCTCTCCTTTGACCAAAACAGAAGTATTTCTTGATGCAAGTAAACTGTTTCCAATTGGAAACAGGTGACCTGCAAAGTGGCAAGGTGCTTTCAAAAGGAGTCGACCACTTCTCACTTTACTGAAGTGCGACGTCTCAAGATGGACCACAGCATCAACGGGTGCCCTATTTTGTTTGCACAATAAATGGCCCTATTCAGGGTGAGGGGTCAAAGCGATAATCACATATATAAACACAACACTCTCTTAAGCACCACTTTTGAAGTCCTGCTGCTTGACCTATCTGCTTCTGGCAGGTAAATGTTGGCGATGTATAAACAGAGATTATCTCAACATTAGTTCCAACATGATATTTTGACATACCTACAGTATGCAAAAATGTTAGTTTTGTTTTTTATTAATATATTTCTTTATGTATTTATGTGTTACTAAGGATTTCGTCAACCAAACCGCAGTGCAACAAAATCAAATGTTTGAGATCATACATCATCTACCCGGCCATATTGTGAAGTTGTCACATAGGTTTTGAGCCAACTTGATCTAGCCCAGGGGTGGGCAAACTTTTTGACTCGCGGGCCGCATTGGGTTCTAAAATTTGACAGAGGGGCCGGGCCAGGAGCATTTGGAAGGAGTGTTTGGGCCGGAAATACTCTGAACAAGTTGGATTGGATTGGATTGGATTGGATTGGATATGCCTTTATTAGTCTCACAGTGGAGAAATTTACATTTCACAGCAGCAAAGTGATGAAAGGAATGAAAGTAGAAAAACGAAATACATGAGCTGCTGGAAAGGCAGCCACTCTCGCGGCGCCGTCTTGAAGTCAAAAGAACAAAAAAAAAACTAAATAACAAATAATATGACAGCATAGAGACAATATGACAAAACAAAGACACAGAGAGACATTCATTCTTCAAGACTTGCTGTACCCTCTTTGTGATGACATGAAGCAGTTCTAGATGAAAGAGGAGAGGATCAAAGCGTCTTTCCACCAGTGGATCAGGGACATCATGGTGGAATGTGCATGTCAACTACAAGTTATGTTATGTTAGCTACAAGTTATGTCCATAATTTATAAAATCACTTCAAATGACTTCGACTTAGCGTAATTTACAAAGATTCCACAGCATATAGCTATAGTTTACGTTTTAAGACTTGCGCTGAATATTCCTCAAGTCTTGTTTTCGAGTTGATGACGATCCCCATGTGACGTCACGTTTGGACCGCCCCTGACCGAGAAAGCGACATACAATGCATTTTTGGTTACTTTGTTTGGTCTGAAAACTTCGTGTTGATCCGTGTTGATGGTGAAATTAGAAGGAAAACACATAAATAACGCCATGGTGAATCGTTGTGTGTTGCACCAAGGCAACTATTTGATATTCGCTGACACAAAGTCCCAGCTGACAAATCAGCCCATTTCCAACGGAGCTTTGTGCAATCTTCTGCATTTTCTGGGTGCTACATTGCTGTAATTGACGGCTCGAATTGATATGGGAGGACTCCTTGAATCAATTGCAAACATTTATGCTTTCCTCTTCAGAACTATTTGAATCATATTCATAACTGGATGAGTAACAAGAAAACATCTTCTCCGAATCTGAAGCCATTGTTTTGATTCTCGAGCAAGGCAAGACGTCTTGGCGTGACGTCACGAACAAGGGGGTGGGACCTTATGAAACTGACCATTTCCGGATTCATTTTGAAGTCATTTTTATTGGTGTTTTTCATTTATCTAAAAATATCAGCCTGCCTGATTTGGGTATTTTAGATGCTATAAAACGTTTTTCTGATGTCAGTGGGAAACAAAAACAAAAAATGGTGCCGGTTGTCCTTTAAATGTAGTATGTACAAACCTCATATCACAGTAAGAACATTATTAACTGTCTTTCAAATGTGAAAAATATCCCTGATCAGTTAATAAATTTGTCTCAAGGAATATGGCGTTTACATACTATTTCGCAGATACTTGGAGGAGGAAATGGAAATAGATTAACATAACATGTGCACTGTGATTTATCAAGATTGCGTCTGTTTTTAATAAGTTTCCATCGAAGGGGCAAAGTTAAAGAAATCAACATTTATTGAAAAATGGAATCACTTTCAACATTCAAAACATATTATTACACAACGAAATATTCAAGCTCAATAATACCTACTTGTGTTAAATTCCGCCAAATCATAGATGGTTTGTCCTGACCGCTCGCTCAACAAACTCCTCACAGACGCCCTCGCCTTCACGCGCAAACAATACACGTGTACCGTCGCCGAGCACACAAACATAGACTACCTGCAGTTGAAATTTGCATACTCGGCACGGCAGCCAATCAGAACCCTGCTTCTTTCTTCCGGACTTTCGCAAGCGTTATAAAGTCGTGCAATTGCATGTCATTTTCCAAAATAGATGCACAGAACCTCAGCCCAGAAGAAAGATTCAAAAGAAGCTAACAACATATGTGACGCGACAAAACGTAAATTTACATTAAACCGTGACTGTAAAGTGTACGTGAGACTTATGAAAGGGGCTTAGTGGCTCGTAGGACGCAATGCAAATGTTGAATTGTGCATCTCAATGACAATCGACTACTGCAGCAAAATCTACAGCTATGCACATTTAGTGTAAATGAAGCAAGGTCGCATTTATAGTAGGTGCATTCTTGATTTAAAAAAAAAAACTTTAAACTCTGTGACAATGTTTTTTAATGTGATTAGTTGTCTCATTGTGCTTCAAGTTGTGCAAAATGGGGCAGGCAACTTTTCAGTTATCTGCCCTGTTGTTCGCTAACTTTTTGTCATGAGTTTTAGACACTGTTTGTACTATATTTGGGCAAGTTCGGCGGGCCGGATTAAAAAGCCTAACGGGCCGTATGTGGCCCGCGGGCCGTAGTTTGCTCATAGCTGATCTAGCTTCTAACCGTCTTTTCCATGTTGGGTAAGGTATTATCTCTTGGCTTGCATGGTTGCTCTTATTTCGAAACATCTCTAGGATCACTGATGCTGAAACGTATTTCAGCTCATTGGTTTCCATGATTGTTGCGTAGGGATCACCCTCAGTGCTGCACTCAGTGTTTCCATGAGACTTTCAGGTGGTACTTCACATAGCCGTTGTAATCTGTTTCTCGGTTGCCCAGCCTTGATCTTATCTTTCAGGTTAGTTGCTGCCTCACTCAGCATTTTATTCATTGGGGCTGGCCTCCCTAGCTCATCATTTGCTTTCATTCGGGATTGTCTGACAATCTCTGGTACAACCTCCTTCTCTGATCTGGCAGCCTGGGGCCTTTCCCCATGGAATCTCTGTTGTAACTCATCAATCTCAAGTTGTGATTTGTGGATGTTGGAACATTGAACTACTAATGGTTTTGTGGTCAACCGTGACTGTGGGTTTCGAAGTAACCATTCAGCCTACATTCTCTGCATGCACCCCCTCTGACTAGAGTTGCTTGAGTTGTAGCATTCCAACAGAGGCATGTTATCACATCTTGTCCATCTCCGCTTTGTTCCAGTAGCCCATTTTTCATCAAGGTCCTCATGTTCCTCAGCACCTGACGCAAGATCTTGGTTGGCCGCACGACGTCTGAGCCGGCATCTTTCATTGTCTCTTATTGTATGAGGTAGATATTATACGTGAAGGTACTTGCCCAAGGACCACAATGGATGATGTTATCTGCTCAAATTGCATCTATCTATCTATCTATCTATCTATCTATCTATCTATCTATCTATCTATCTATCTATCCTGACCCGAGCTAAAATGGGGGTCAGACACCACCCATGGGGGGGTGACATGAGTAATTTATATATATATATATATATATATATATATAAAACTGAAATGGGTGAGGTTGCACAACATGTTTTTGACTCCAACTTGTCTGCAGATAAAAGCTCATACACTACATTGCAATCTCACACATGTGCGAGCATGAAGACTTTGGTGCTGAGAATTAAACACATCCACTCTAATTAATCACTCCTCTCCCTTCTGACTGTGTGAGGCAAATACACCAGGATCCCTTTGGCACTTGGCACAGTAAACAGCGCACAAGAAAGTCTGCCTTTGAAACATTAATTAACAACAGTGATTTTTTTGTGTTGCTCTTCATCCGACTCTGACAGGAAATGGCCTCAAAACGAAGTTTTTTTTGCAAATGAAGCCTGTCAATGAATACACAAAATGTATAGTGTATGTGCTCATTCATGAGCGAATTATTTTGATTTTGAATGTGTTGATTCAATCTGACAATATGGAAGTGAGGGACATGCTCAGGAGGAAATTAGCATATGATGTTGATTTGCAGAAATTCAAAGTACTGTTGCAAACAATATCAAATGAAATTAATTGAAAACGCATTCAAAGAACGAAAACATAAATTAGCGTGCCAGCCATTTCAGCCCAAACTATCCCGAAGGAGAACCGACTGAAACCACTGGATGTTGACACTGCTCCACTAATTACTAGTTATCCCTCGAATGAGTCAATTAAACGACTTTTTTTTATTTTATTTCTATTTAGTACAACAACCAGAGCCTGTGAGTACTTATCATAACATTCAACAAAGATTGTCGCATGCTGGATCAGAATCAAATTGCATTTAAATTTCAGGCTATTTATTCGACCGAATTCCCAAATGATTACATGAGAAAATGAGTGATGGAATGCTCTGAAATGTTATCAGTCAAGCCCCACTTCCCTTGATTATTACTTACCAAACTAGGGTGCGGAAAATCATACTGGACCCTCCGCACCCTGCCCACCACCTTTTCCAGCTACTCCCCTCAGGCAGGTGCTACCGATCCATGCGCACCAAATCCAGCAGATATTTAAACAGCTTCCTCTCCCAAGCCATTAACTCTTTGAACAGTAGCCCAAATGGAATTGTATAGTGCCTCTTTGCAATTTTTTGGCTGATGATACTAGTGCAGCGTGTTCGACGAGAAACAAATTCTTTGTGTGTTCTACATACTTGGCAATAAAGATGATTCTGATTCTGATTTTGTTGTGGATTGTGATAACATACAAACAAAAACAGAATATGAAAGAAGATATAATGTTCAATGCACAAATGGCAAAAGGTGTTCAAGCTCCGAACTCAACTTCTTCTGGTAGTTTATACAACCCCCACAAAGTTCTCAAGACATTATTTTTTTTAACCCGGCTTTCGTGATCCTCGGGAAACAAACAAACAAAAATGTAAAAAAGTCAGTTAAATCACAGTGAAAGACACAGTTTACCTCATTGAACAACAGCAAATTGTAACATAGGTTTGTTAACGTTTAACTCTTATCGCTGCTCTATTTCCGTGTTCAACGGCAGAACCGATCGTCTTAATTTTGAACTTTACATTGTAAGCATGTCTCTAGAAACGAGCCATTTTTAGGTCGAAATATTACTGTAGTGACGATACATAAGGCGCATCGGATTTTATTTTTTTAAGAAAACGGAATGCTTTTAGGTGGACCTTTTATGCAGAAAATGCGTTACTGAATTTTATTTTTTCATGTGTTTGCGAGCTGGATCCAGATCATTTCATTTTCTGCAATCATTTGACGAAAACAAATCCAAAAAGTGTTTTAGTTCCTGTATATATTAAGCAATACCATAGCTCAAACGGATTTTTAACAAGCATAAACAGACAGATTGACCACTATTGAATAATGGGACAGTTGTTCTCAAACCTTTTACAAACATGTCTATCTAAAATATATCCAACACTCCAGTAGTAACATCAACACCCACATTTAGAATCATTACAGTGGTCGAAGTAAGGGTTCATGGAACTGCCCGTCACTGTCACATATACACTAAATGGGCCCACGTACTACAAGTGGTACAAATATCAGACTTGGAGAATTGCTGCTTGTGTGGAAGACAGTTTATATTATAGTTTCATCCACTGAACTTGGAATGAATATTTTGATGAATGGCATCTTAAGTGATACACTGAACTCTTGTATGCGAGGATTCAAATTTCAAAGCTTAGAGTTGTCAAATTTTGAATTCCACCACTCCAGATGTGTTCAACTTTGATTTCCCACTGTGCAGTATCTAAACTCTTCCACAATTGGCTCTTGTCTCTGGTAGCTTGAAATGCATCTGGGATTGGGCTATTTGTGTGTCAATTATCTGGTGACAAGCAAGTCTCCAGACTGCAGTCAAGTTGATCAAAATCATCTTTCACTCTCTTCACCAAGAAGAAAGCATCACCACTCGACTGAACCAAAGCCTGTTACTCCAAAGCCATGAACGGACGTTAGAACAAGGAATTAGAAAGATTTTCTGTCTTTCAACTATCTGCTCTCCACGGCAAATGATTGCTCATTTTCTTTTTGTCTTCCTCTCTTATGCTTTCTTTCCTTTTACTCTGGTGCTTATATTTTTTTTCTCTCCCTCTCCCTCACAGAGCATGATTGCATCCATATGGTCTCCCGGGATAGATGGGGTCAACACCCTACTTACTCACGCCACAGTGAGGCACTGACACTTGTGAGAAACCCCTTAACAGGCGCGCACACACACACACACACACACACACACACACACACACACACACACACACACACACACACACACAAACGCACACACACAGACATAATACATTAGCACAGTGATTGCCTCCATGCGGCAGGCCCACAGTGTGCAACCTCAGAGGATGGGCATAGGATTATCATGCCAATGGTTAAATAAATGCATCATGAACACATGCGCTATGTTCCACTGCTGTAATCCACTGCCTTCATTTACGGTTGGCCCCTGAGAAGATCTGGCATCAATTAAGTGGCGCTCACGAGAACGGTTCTTGATGGGGCCCTATGGATCTTTCTGCCTTCAATCCAGTCTTTTGTTCAGCGAGGCCCGGCGAGGTCATAAATTTGAACCTGAAGACAGCGCGCAAATTGCAGTCACACTTGTGAGTGAAGGGAATCAAGGCCAGGAGACAGCAGAGGAATTAGACTGCCCTCCACCACTAGTCCACATCTTTCCCCTTTTCCATCTCGCACGCAACACAACCTCATCCACACACATGCACGCACGGACACAATTGTATGCACAACCACAAGGTTGTGCCGGTTTGTCCCTGCGCGAGGAGCAAGAGAGGAGATAAATGAGCCAACAACTGAATGCACAGAGGCTCCCAATCGAGCGCGGATGTTTTTAAGACACCCAGGAAACATCCCAACTGCCGCAACAAAGACAAACCAGTCAGGCTGTTAGCTGTTCACATATTACAGTCTTCATTTTTATTCACGTGGTCCTCCCTCCCAGCTTACTCATAGTCTGTGCTGTCACCACAAAAACATGAAAACACACATGCGCACAAAATTAATATTATTGAAGGACATTGATAACGTCTACTATAATTAACTCCTCCCTCGGACCTTGCAAGTGACCTCTGGCATCTGATTTCCAGCCCCACATCTCTTATCACATCTGAGCTGTCACTCCGAAATTATGACAGTACAACAATGGACAATGCATCTGCACAGACCTCCGCTGACACTGCTTGTAGGCTACCTCCCAGTCAGGTACTGTTTATAAATGGCACATAACTCAACTCACACTAATTGCCGCTGACACGTTGGTTCTTACCTTTAACTCTCCGCTTAGCAACAGGGAGGAGCACAAAGCCCGCAGTCGTGCATTAAAAGATAATTGACTATGGCCACATCAGCAGGGACATGATTCCAACGCAGTAAAATGCATCCATCCCTTTTCGTCTCACGAAATAACAGAATCAGAAATTGAGAAGCAGCTCTCAAGACAATGTACTACATTGAGAAACCGATGCAAAGATTGAACGGTAAGAATTTGCAATGCTTAACAAAGAAATAATTAGAGGTTTTCGTACACTGTATTATGTGTCAGAAAATTCAAAGACTTCTGTCGGAAAAGATATAATGTATTGACAAACTCAAACCACGGAACAGACAGCGGAACAGACGAGGACAGTGAGAAGAGGGCAAAGTTGAAGCACATCAAATCATGGCCACTGCGCCGTGACGGCATCTGAGAGTTCCCGGCTGAGATTAACATGGTACTCATCCAAACTGAGTGTGTAAATTTCTTCTCTTTTCCAGGCTTAAAGTGGTCATCAAGGTACCCATTTTGACAATGTGGATGGCATCAAGATGGCAGTGAAGACAGAGCTGCAGATGATCCATGCAGGACGAATCTCTTCAGAAGTGCATGAAGCTGGGAAAGTGAGTTCCACTCAAGTTGGATAAAGTATTTTATATTTTTATATTGAATTGGGAATAAGGGAGTTCCCCGAAATTTGAACAGATGTTCAAATTTCTGAGGTGGGCACTCATTAAAAAATTGTCGGTCCGTTGTCATGCCCCACCGATTGGTCAACGTCACTCCACCATTATTTCAAACAAACCAAGTATGTCGTCATCAATCTGTCACTCAGGCATCGTTGTTATAACTGCATTCTCAGCATCGCTAAATTGCAGTCCATCACCGATATTTTAGGACTTTTAGACAGTCCATCACCGTCAGTGCTTTAACCATGGCTCTGTCATCACTAAATTACAGATCTTTTTGTATGCTTTATTAAACAGATTATTGCAGTTTGTCCCCATTATTTTTGGAGTGTCTGATCTTTTTCTTCTTCAGCAGTGTCACATTAGCCACAGCCAAGTGGTGTTGTAAATGTGCATACAATGTCACATGTACACAGCAGATGTTGAAATATTTTCTGCGGGAATCCCGTGCGGTACAAAAAAATAAGTAAAATAATGAACTATTTATTTTGTACGACACCATCTCCACCCCACCCCCCCGTCACTGTTGTTCCTACTCGCGGTGATGGGACACCGTATGTGAGGCTTTAAGACTGGCACCTCTGATTAATGACGACTCAGTTGCACTTTCCAGCAGGGAAAAACTTTAATCTGAAGCAGGAGTGGTTTGCACAAGGGGCCGGAAGGTTAAACTTCTTTTAACCAGCAGTAATTCCGGATCCGGCTACAAAGTACTTCAACTCCTCAACTACGGTAACAGGATCACAGGGAGGCGGGAAGGGTGGATTAGCACGTCATCCCTTTTGACCAATTATGCGGGATATATGAGGAAAAAGGCCTTGAACTTGCAAAAACCATCGACTTAGCTGGAAACTTTGATTAGACAACGATGACCACAACAAAGACAACCGCAAGAGCTGCTGCCGTCATCTTTCACATTCCATGTAAATCCTATGACACTCGGATCACAAGGGACTCTGAATTTTAACAGTACTATAGAATTATACAGAACTATAGGTGTGACTACCAGGATAACATTTTGAAGTCTTAAAAAAAGATTATAAAAGAAAACAAGTAATATACCTATCTGTTACCATTTATTGGCTAGTGAAACCAAACTAAGGTTCTGATCAGCAACATTTCTCACTTCTTTAATCATATTATTGGTAGATCTCTAGTGTACTTTTTGGTTTAAAAATACTAACAGTGAGAGAATCCTTTACAGCAGCTCCCGTATTTAGTTTTTCTCCTTCTTTCTTTCCGTTCCTCTTCCTTTCACAACTTCGCTGTTGTGTTACTTCCGGGTAGAGTGAACGCTGGCGCGAATGGATGCCGCTGCTCACCCGCACAAAAAGTCCCAAGACTGTAAAGTGTCCTTGAGAGTTTTGAAAGGCGCTTAGAAATTAAATGTATTATCAGTGTTTGAAATAACGTCTGCCCGGAGGCCCACAGCGTACAACTTTTACGTTGGGCTTACAACTTTCAAAACGTCTCGTACAACTTTTACGTTGGGCTTACAACTTTCAATCTCATTGAAAATCTCATTGGATTGAGATCCAAAGGAGTCCAAGATGGCGCCCCAGTAGGCAGCCGTCAGCAAGTGCTCTGATGAGCCTTGCTTTTTTTGTTGTTTTTGTCTTGTTTTTGTGTTTTCTTTTGTCACTTTGTGTTGTTGTGTGTCGTGTGGAACGGATACGGATTGTTTTTCAGCATTTTTGACCACGACATTCATCAAGGAGGAGACTGTGCTGAGCGGTTGCACTTTTCGGCAGCATGGATATGCCAGTACTGTTTTTGAATGGGAGGAATGTCGGTGCCATTCGACTGTCATCGCTGGACAGCTCTGGGGCCATTGTGCTTTTTTGTGCCTGTAATGGGCAGCATCTTCACAGCCCCGCTTTGTTCAGTGGAAGGTCGGTGCTGTTGGACAGTCTGCGGCTGGATGGATAAATGGCTTGAGGAGCCCGCGATAAGAAGGAAGGAGCGTCAGCGCAGAGCGCCGATGCGTATATGGAACTGTCGCGGGATGGAATTGAAGCTGATTTATGGGGGATCTCTTCTCGTCAATGGATGCTACAGCTGCGTGTTTGCTTTCAACATTTAGCTTGTAGTCGACGTGCACATTCCACCATGATGTCCCTGATCCACTGGTGAAGAGACGCTTTGATCCTCTCCTCTTTCATCAGGAACTGCTTTATGTAACAAAGAGGGTACAGAAAGTGCTTAAGAATGAATGTCTCTCTGTGTCTTTGTGTTGTCATGTTATTTGTTATTTAGTTTTTTTGTTGTTGTTCTTTTGACTTCAACACGGCGCCGCGAGAGTGGCTGCCTTTCCAGCAGCTTCTGTGTTTTGCTTTTGTACTTTCATTTCTTTCATAACTTTGCTGCTGTGAAATGTAAATTTATCCACTGCGAGACTAATAAAGGCAAATCCAATCCAATTCAATCCAAAACGTCTCGGCCCGGGTGGCCGACAATTTCTTCAAGACCAAAAAAACAAAAGTGTTTTTTTTTTTCAAATCAAACGTTTGTTTCATTCAATAAAGCAAAAGCTACAAGCGAACCGCTAAAAGACACGTGTACTCCTCTTTATGAGCGCCTTTCAAAACACTCAAGTACACTTTACAGTAACTGTATAGTCCGAAGCACAAAACAGGCTTCTGATTGGCTGCTGTGCCGAGTATGCAAATTGCCAAACAAACGAACCGTGACTGTAAAGTGTACTTGAGAGTATTGAAACGCGCTTAGAAAGAGGAGTCCACAGGTCTTTTAGCAGACAACGTAACGCAAACATTGCATGGTGCACCATGACGACAAACGACAACTTGAGCAAAATCTACAGCAAGGGATATTTACCATAAATTGAGCAAGGGATCATTTGTGGTAAGTACTTCCTTAATTCAAAAAATCATTTATACTTCGCAACAATGTTTTTTTTTTTTTTTTTTTTGCGATTAGTCGTCTTATTGTGTTTCAAGTTTTGAAAAATGGGGCAGGCGACTTCATGGCTACTAAATGGTAAAACTGTAATATTCCCATATGTAAATCCCATACCATTTCATTTTGCTCTATGCTGAAAGCATAGGTTAAAGTGTCGTTGTGTTTAATGTTTCCTCACTGGCTTGTGTTCTATTAGCAATGACTTCAATAACAACTGTGTGACGATGTACATGAGGTCGAGATCCTATCACAATCTTCTTCTTTTTTCCTTTTACGTCAACAGTATCAAATGATGGGAAAAGGATCGGTCAAATTCTGAAAGAGGGAAATTAATATACCGTTAGTAAGAGGTAATCTAAAAAGGACGAAATCATATACTATTATTAAGTGCTATAAATATATATTGTAGCTTTGTTTGAGGCGTTTGACTTACAACACCAGCTACTCAAATTACATACATTCAGCCACCCATCCAGGTGTTAAACCATTTGTTCCATACAGGGATGTGGGTGGAGCTGACACTGGCAAAAGGTAGGGTTGCTCCTCATAGATCACCAGTCAATCACAGGCCGGAAGTTGAAAAGAAATGGGCTTTCTTCGTCCAATATATACTTTGGACTTCCACTGTGAAGTGACATATAAACACATTGATGCCAGCTGAGCACCAGGGAATCTGATAGAAACCAAACCATGCTACTGATGATCTCAAGGGGAATGAGGAACGTGACACACCAATGCGACTCTGGTTACACGGTAACCTAATCCACAAAAGTGTCAAGACAGACTAACTCCCATCGCGTGAGAGTGTGTGCACAACGACACACCATCATGCAAGTCCACGTGAACTGCTTTATCTCTAAATAAGTGTCAATATTTTCGGCAAACAGCAGCTGCTACCAGATGGACACGATCGTTCTTGACCACCCTGCCAATGTCACATAATATCAGTTGAAAGGAAGTCCAAGGAAAGGTCTTTAAATATGCATCAATCTATCATCATCATTGATTGATTGATTATGTGAAGCTGAAAGAGGTCATATAAATAATTCCACTGATCAAAACATATTAAATCCAGAGTTGACATTTGCCAGTGGAATTTGTAGCATATAAGAAAATATACCACAATTAAACATTCAGTTTACTAAGTACTAGAATGTTATGGTCACACTATGAATCAAATTTGCTTTACGAAACAGTTGTATTTTTTGGTCTCCTCGAAAAAGCACCATCGTTTCAATTTTGGGTTGAAAGCAAACTGCCTTGAAAATTCCTAAAACACGTCACTATTTGAACCAACAGTGCCATGTAAAAATACAACAACTGGTTCATGAATCGTTTTGAAACTTCATTTTCCACAAGCACTGTGGTCTTTGGAGGTACAAATTCGAATTTGTATGTAATTTGTCCCTCAGAATGTGCCATAGTCAGTCACTCAATAACCTAAATGCAAACACAAGGTAATGATCACAGAAAATAGATATACTTTAAATACAATCCATCCATTTTCAACACCGCTTATCCTGAACACCCTTACAGGGAGTAGCTGGACTCTATCCCAGCTGACTTTGGGCGGAAGGCTCCAGTCAGATACAGAGCACATACAGTATAGAGACAGAAAAAGAACACCCACATTCACACTGTCACTAACTGGGAACTGATTCCACACTGCCTGCTCACGTCTGGCGTCGCTACTACTACACCATCAGTAACATACTTGAAATGAGGAGAAAATAAACAATCTAACAAAGCAACTGTATTGACAATGCATGATTTGTGTACCTCTTTAATGTATTCTGACACCACTGCCCCAATGAATTCATTGTGCACCCTATGTAACACACATTGCACACTTGTAAATTGCTTTGGTAAGCATGCAGAAAAGGATTTTGATGTGAGGCCAAGAATTTAGGAAATTACAGTATTGCAATAGTTTGTGTTCATGTTGGCGTATTATGGCATGGGTTCAATAACCACTCAGAGCATACAGTATATACTGAGGAATTTGCATTATTATATTTTATTCATTATAAATATTCATTATTATACAAAATATTTAGGTGTGGTTGTAAAATATTTCTTTGAAGTACACCAAGATGAATAATGACATAATTGGAAAACAGAAGTAAATTTTACTAATACTGCAGTACAAGCTGAACAAAAAGAAAAAGAGTTGACACAGGGAAAAAAAGAAACATTTATCTTTGAGTTCAAGCTTCAAGAGGAACTCATCACCCGGGGAACTATTTACTAAAACAAGCAAGGAGATGAACTCAAGCTTTAAAGCACATCTACTTTGAATGATGTAAAGCTGAGAACGTGAACAAGAAAGATGAAGAGAGATGTTACGGATGAAGCAGATTAAATCTATTTTAATCATTAATCATATTCATCTAGTTCGAGAGCAAGAATAGGCATCTTCCTCATTTTCCCTTGTATTGTGTCTTTACTTGCATTATTTCGCTGCCTTTGAAATAAGGTGGATGAGACTGTAGAAGGAACACCAGAGAGCAAATGAGGCCAACTCTGGGTAATGACGATTACCTGAGCCTGAGAACAAATAACACCATAAAATGGAGATCTCTGCCTGTGAACCTGACCTTTGTTATATTTCTGATTGAGTGACCCCATTTAACCTTTACATAGTGTTTGATAAGGTGAGAAGAGGTCAAACAATATGCATCGTCAAGTGAATAAAATGAGAATAAAAAGTCTATATTCTCACTCAAATAAATGTAGGTATCTTTCACTCACTGAAGGCACCAACATAGATTTTCCATATATACCAGACAGAAGCAGTAGAGCAAGGGTGTCAAAGTCATTTTTTGCCGCGGGCCACATTGTAGTTCTGGTTTCCTCTCGAGGGCCGTTATGAATTTGGGGAACCCATTAGAATGTTTAAATCCGTTCAAATATTACATATAGAGCACACAGCAAATTAATGAATAACTCGTTTTCAAAACTGAAGTCAAGAATAATGACTTTTATTGTGGTTGACATCCAAAAATATGAAATTTTGGCTCCGATTTTAGCAATCATCATGGAATTTAACAAGTTTGATTTGCTTTTGTGGGCCGAAAAAAATGATGTGGCGGGCCGGGTTTGGCCCGCGGGCCTTGACTTTGACACCTGTGCAGTAGAGCATGTCCTCATGACACTGATGGGAAATACAAATTCGGGACAATGAGGATTATGGCATCAGTGCCCTTTTCTCAGCTATAACTTTAGACAGGATTAAAATCAGGACATTTGACATTTGAAACCAACGTCCCTGAAGGGACGTTGGTTTCATCACTAAGAGACATTATTAAATGCTGGAGTAGAATACGCTGAAGATGAGTAAAAACTGAAAATTTTGACTGCATGACAAATTAAGACGTGTTCTTAATACTTGACTGTGTCTGCTTTGTCTTTTTTTTCATCCGTTGTCTGCATATTTGTTTAACAAACTTCAAAAGCTATAATTCATATCAGGTTGTAGCGAGACAAGAAAGGCCTGATGCATGTGCGAAATGGATGAGTTGTTTCTTTAAGTTCACAAACATTTAAACAACACCAAAGCCCAACAAAACAAAACTAATCCCAGTCACGCCATCTCTAACTCCACACAAGACCCCTTAGTTCTCTTGAGATGATGCTGCGCTGCTGTTTCTCCTCGCCTCTGAATGGGCTTCATCGATGTGACATGCTTGTCACGGGTGCCAACACCGTGAAGGAAGCTGAGCAAATGCAGAACCAATGAGTCTGGAGGCATCCTTCAGGGAGCTAACTTGAGGTCTGGGACATGTTTGAACTCCGTGGCCTCGATTTTTGGATGCTGAAAATGTTAACTCTCAGAGGTGTACAGTTAATCCCTGGCATTTGCAAACCTGAGAGGTGAAAAAACACGTTAGAACGTTAGATGGTAATTGAACAGATGTTTTAATTTTATTAAATCCAATCACACATGCATCTCTATCTTGGCAAAAAAATAAAGACACCTAAAAACTGTGATGAAACATAGAAAGCATTTCTGATGTGAATATTATTATAATCAATCCCGAATTCACATGCCCCGAACGCATGGCTTCACCTTTTTTTGCCAAAAATGCCAGAAGCAGACAAGTTTTGGCAGAGGCATTATTTTTTTTATTTTTTTTTTTATTTTTTTTCATTATTTTCTGCCTTCTCTGACTTTCCATTCAGTCCAAGAGTCGAGTAGTTCATCTGCCTGATGTCTTCAATTAAAGTACTTTCCGGCAACAAATCAAAATTAAAATTGCGTTTGCAAAAATAATATGTTTAAAGTGTTTTTGTTGGTCGCTAGGAGATAGTTGCCCAGTGAGTTTAGTGGCCGTTACTCTAATGCTCCTAATTTGTGTGGGAGAGTAACATCCGTGTAATTACAATAATCTTGTGCATCCCAAGGTTGGATGGAGATGTAGCCTCATGCCATTGGTCATGGAGAAAAGTAGCAGGGAACGGAATTATGAAGATAGTGACAGAAAGCACATGTTAAATGTTTTTTTTTTATTTTTTTTTATGAGTGAATTTTGGCAATTCATTTCGGATAAAGTTTGTGATAGTAGTCAGATTGGCATTGTTTCATCCGCGTGTGCATCATTAAACTTTTATGCGACCACACAAGTTACCAAGAAGTTACACCACAGCACAAACAGTGCAATGCAAGATTTCATTGAACATCTGGTGAATGGCCACAAGCAGTTTTCAGACTGTGAGTAGAACAGAACACAGCTTTAAATCGAGGAGCAAAAAAATACACTGGTATTTGTAGGGCCACCATGTAATAGATGTGTAATGGCCTTTTTAAATGGGTTTACTGTGGAACATTTCAAGTTGAACACAATCAGTACATGGCCACTGGTCTACCTCATTTTTTTTGTTCAGATTTACAATATATGGTTTATCATGAAGAATAATCAGAACCAAAATAATCCCCGGCCCATTTAACTGATCTTTAACTAGACAGCCAATGCAATATTCCTCCTAAATATTAGCTTTTTTTTTTTGTTTGTTTTATTTTTTTTAGGTAATTGTTTACATCACTCCCCTGGTGTTGTAATGACATGTCTTTGGCATGTCTTCATCAATACACTTCAAGGGTTTATTGTTTTTTTTCCATTCAACATCGTTTTTGTAGAGATGAATTTTGCTTTTTCCATGCGATCTGTCTCAGGTCTCATCCATACCCAAATAAATTTTGTGCCATTAGGAAGCTCGATTTGTAGACTGAATTATTCCATTTCATTCTGTCCGTCAACTTTTCTGCTCCATCCATAGAGTCTTCGGAGGCCAGATATGAACTTCTACTTGCGCAAGCAGAGGCCAAAACTTGGAAAATATGGCAACACTCAAGACAATGAAATTGTTGTTTAGAGGTATTCTGAGAACCCCAAAATCCCACTACGTTAGAAACTACCATTGGTTAATTTAATCTGATCCCCCAAAACACACACTCTTAATGTGCATGCTGTCCCATTACTTGCATGCCCCCACCTCCAGGTACTCTGGTGGCCTCTCAGTTCCAAAGAAATACCCATATTAGCTTAGTTAAATACCTGTAACATGTTCTAATTCAGACAAGTGGTATAGAAATTGGGTGGATAAATTATCACCTGAGTGAAAAGACAGAGCCAATTGCATAATGTCAACACACAGTAAGCATTTTGTATTTGAGGGGTTGATGGTTAACCAAACATATACAATGGTTAGACAATTGTTAAGGATTGATGTCATACCATGTTGGTGAGTGGCCCAAAGATATAGCCAGGGTCAGACGGATAATTAATCTTATTATATAAGGAAGCGTACAAGAGGCATATATCACTCGTTTACTGGGAAGAAGACAAAACCTTTCTGGCTGACAATGGCACTCAAGAGCCAAATGCAATTAATTGATAAACGCCAGGATGTGATGTCTTCTCAAGTAATATGGCAGTGCTGCAAAAGTGCACAATGGGGCGTGAATCAAAGTCAGAAATATTAAGACAACGTTGGTGAAATACCATTAACCTAGAAAAGTCCTCAACCGATATTAGAGGGCAACATTCAGACTTTTAGCCCTTGATCATGTGGCAAAGTCTGCAAGTCTTCCATGACAATCTAAAAAAGCAATTCTGATCACTTCTGACAGTGACGCTTGACATTCCAACAGCAAGATGTTGAATTTGAAAACTATCATTAGGGGTGCAGGACATGTGTTTTGACTGCATGATTACTGTACATACATGTCATGATTTATCATCATGATGACATTTTTGCAGACTTTATCTGCCGTTTTTTTGGATTGCTCATATTGTAAATAACGTTTACATGCCAGCTTGCCACGATGTTTTTCCATAATGTTCATTATACAAGGCTCCATCATTGAACTGGAAAAGCCCAAGATCTCTCTATGTAAGGCAATGGGAGCATACAGTTTAAATAAAACCATTTCCAACAACCCTCCTACCCCCAACATACAATAAAACACACACAAAGGGACACACACATCATATGCCTCCATCTTGCTGTACACATTCCCCTGGTTTTGATTAATCTCCGCCGTCAAGGGGGGAAGTTCCTGTGTTTTGGTCCCGACAGGCAGGTTGCCCATTCCACATCTGGAAGCGTTAGCCCTGTCGGCCATCTCTAGACAAACACACACACACACACACACACACACACACACACACACACACACACACACACACACACACACACACACACACACACACACACACACACAGTCACACACGCACGCACACGCGCACACACACACACAGACACACCCCTACACACACACGCACGACACCATTTATCTTCGTTCGTTTTGCGACAGCTTTTTCTTTAATTCTCGAAACTTAATTTTATAACGCTAATTTTATTCGGCTAGCTTTGGCAATGATTGGCAATCATCTCCTATTTTGAAATTCTTATGACAGTAAATCAGTCGACAAATAACTTGTTTTAACTCGCATTTGCTTGAGAAAGAGGCTTTATGAGGTTGTCACCAAAAACTAAATTATACAGATTAATGTCCGGTTGAACAGAGAAAAGAATGGAGGATGGAGAATGGTATCATGACCATACCTTTTGTTTTCTCAGAGTGATTTTCCAGGAAATACCCCAAAATGCAAGCACTAAATTATGCTCAAATTGGACAATTTCCCAACAAAATGAGCATCACAGAAAAAGGATCTTCTTTGCCAACATTTACAAATAGTTAGGATCAGTATGTCAGTGCTTATTACTGTGCACAATTATCAAATCATATATTTTTTTAAAAGCCTTGACCTGTAACCCAGAGTCGAAGTCATAATAATGGTGTCGTTGTTGAACATTATTTTCCTGAATTCTGACCGAAACAGGTACTTACTTTGCACATACGTGGGCCACTCTGTGTAAAAATACAATATGGGCATGTGATTGGGTAGACTATAGATGGATGGATGGTTACAAATAGTGTTGAACTGATTGTGATATATAACATGAATGATTATGAATGATAAATTATATTACACAAGCGTATTGAGAGGATGGGGGAAAAACTGTTGATATTCATAGTATGTAAGATAAATATTGCACATTGAATGTCATACAAGTTGAATATGAATGAGGGTATAGACAGTGGGCAGAGAACTTCAAAGACCTCCTCAAATTCACCAACACGCCTTCCTTGGAGGAAACCGAGTCTCAGGACTCTGAGATAGGCTCTTCTTTCTCTCCGGTTGAAGTCACAGATGTGGTTAAAAAGTTCCTCATTGCTGCGGTCCCAGGGGTGGGGGATGAGATCCGCCCGAAATTGTAGAAGGCTCTGGATTTTGTGGGTCTGTGCTGGCCTTTGCAGCATCGCATGGTTGTCAGTGAGAGCGCCTCTGGATTGTCAGACCGGGGTGATTGTCCCTCTTTTTAATAACAGGGTCTGGATGGTGTGTTCCAACAATAGAGGGATCACGCTCCTCAGTCTCCCCGGTAAGGTGTATTCAGGTGTGCTGGAGAGGAGTGTAGAGCAGGAAGTCGAGCTTCAGATTGAGGAGGAGAAATGTGGTTTTCAACAGTGGACCAGGTCGACATGTGTTTTGTGGACTTGGAGAAGGCGTTTGTCCAGGTCCCTCTGAGAATTTTGTGAGGGGTACTCCGGGAGTATGGGGTACTGAACCCCCTAATACAGGCTGCTCGGTCCTTATACGACTCATGTCAGAATTTGGTTTGCATTGCCATCAGTAAATCAGAATAGTTTCCAGTGAGGGTTGAACTCTGCCAAGACTGCATTTTGTTGCGTTTCTGTTCATAACATTTATGGACAGAATTTCTAGGTGCAGCGGAAGCATTAGATCATGCCTGGAGGGGCTCAGAGTCGAACCGCGTCTCCTCCACATTGAGAGGAGCCACAGGAGTTGCCCTGGGCATCTGATTCAGATGCCTCCTGGGCGTTTTCCGTGCATGTCCCACCATAGCAGGAGCCCCGGGGTCGACCCACAGCACGCTCAATAAACAATGCCACCCTGCTGGCCTTGTAACACCTCGGGATCCAGCGGGAAGGGCTAAAAGAAGTGGCTGGGGAGAGTGAGGACTGGACTTCCTTACCAAAGCCTCCACAACCCAACCCAAACAAGTGACAGAAAATGAATGGATGGAGTATAGACATCTCAAATTATCCATCCATCCATCCATTGTTGACCATTCTGGCGGCAGTGCCCAATATACATGCTTAATTATGTATACACATACAATACATATAACAGTTTTTGTACAGTCATCCTGGGTTGGGTGTGTACCATCAAAGTTCAAAATTACTCATTCGGATATAGAGTACTTCCAGGACATAAGGCACGTGGAAAAGAACTGACAATTTAATATTTTAATAGTCCACTTCTTTTGCTCTTGGCTTTTCCCTTCAGGGTTTGCTACAGCGAATCAGTGTTAATCCATCTAACCCTGTTTTGTGCATCATCTTCTCTCAGACCAGCTCCCTTGTGAAAGAGCACATCTCTTTCACAACATCCATAAACCTCCTTTTTGGGCTTCCTCTCAGTCTCCTCCATCTCGACTTATCTCCTCACAGATAAGTACAGAAGCATTTTGGATGTACAGTAAATGCCCTAATTCACAGGTGTCAAAGTCAAGGCCCAGGAACCAAATCTGGCCCGCCAAATAATTTTATTCAGCTCACGAAAGCAAATAAAAACTGAAATTCCATGATGAAGTCCAAACCAAAATTTGAAAATGCCCCATGTAAATCGCAATAACTGTCATTATTCTTGACCTCATTATTCTTGCCTGGCAGTTCAAGACTAAGCATCCTTCTCCCATTATAAAATATTTTAATCGTATATCTAGCGCAAAATGTCACATCAACAGAATTACTCAGATTATTTTCCTGGTCCACTGTTACTACGCATAGTTACCCGGGCTCAAACATAACTGATCCATCAGTGCCAAAAATGTTAATGACAGCCATGCCATCCCAACATTACAAATTCATTTTGGTCTCGGGCCACATTGTTGTTACGATTTCCCTTGGAGGGCTGTCAGAAATGTTGGCAAACTATATATTTGTTTAATCATCTTCACATATAACGTACAAAGTCCACAACAAATTGATGAAAAAATTAAAATTAGAAGTCAAATTAGAAGTCAAGAATAATGACTACCATTGTGGATTAAATATGATAATTTGAAATTTTGACTTTATCAAGCAGTTTGGAATTTGACATGCTTGTTTTGCGTTCACGGGCCACAAAAAAGAAATGTGTGGCGGGTCACATATGGCGACCGTGCCTTGACTTTGACACCCATGTCTTATGGCATCCACATTTCCTTTCGCTAGCTCCTCTAATCTTCACTTCTACCCTCTCCTTCCATTGTTCCCAAACAGACAGATTACGTATGTTTTATTTATCGTGCTCAGGTTGATTGCAAAGCAAACTAATTATCTAAAAATGTTTTCTCCTGCGACAGTGGAGCCAGACATGCATCAGAATATTGTAAAAGTCATAAACGTGTGCCGTTTTGCAAGGAGTGGGTTATTATAACCTCAGTTTGCAATTGAATTCTAACTTTTTATTAGAGATATCAAAGATATTAGAAAGAAGGGGGAAATCTGATTTATGCAATATTTGAAACCAAAGCCAAGACAAATGCAATTTACATACCAGAGAGGCCCTGTGTGTCTTTGTATGCAGATCTCACACAATAACTTTCACCAAATGCAATGTCATCAATGCAATAAATCACTACGTAAACTGAAAGCAGCAGAGTTTCAACACAGGCCGTAGTTACAGACCCGACCTTTGAGGCACTGACTGGACTCATTGTATGTCATGCAACATGCTTTACTCAGTCAACTAACATATGAAATCATATTCAGTGTGTGTTTTTGTCTGCATTTGTGTGTCCAACATTCTTTCCTTTCCTCCTTACTGCACATATGCTCATTTATGAGACCAGACACGACCTGTGCCTGACTTCAGCAATGAAGTCACACTGCCCCGTAGTGGACACACATCAGAATGTACCGCTCACTGACAATGGGAAGTTGCACTTTGTGAACTGCGGGGAGGGGACACAACATTCAGTGTCCAGAAAAAAAAAATCAAACTCACGTCCCTCGATAGATACTCAATCTGAATCTAACAGCTGGATGTCATCTTTAAATTGTAGACCTTACAGATTAGCTACTGGTTCATTTTCAATGATTACCCTCAACAAAATCGAAAATTGCTGAGGCAGGAGAGGAGTTGTGTGGTTGCCAGGTATGGCATGGCCTGGTCACTTGCTGGATACCATGCTGTCCATCACCACATCCGGAACAAAGATTTTGATCACTGTGCCTTTTTGCTACCTTTCAAACAATACAATACTCTTCGACCTTTTGATACTCTTCCACCAGATATTTAAAGACTAAATTTACAATTGATGCGAATTTTAAAAGAATATGCCGTTATTGGCGAATATTGGATTGTTATAGTCAATGTCAACCAAAATTATGACCTTCACACCATCGTTAGGAAAACAAATCTGGCCGAACAAACTCGGTAAATGGTAACAGGAACAAACCAACGTTAAAATCTGTGTTTAGAATTGTTGCTGGACGTCTGTGACAATGAATTACTGAATTTATTGTTGTCACTATTTATAGTTGTTAAGCCTTTTTGTCAGACCTACCTGTACCATAAAAAGAAAACATAAAATGAAAAATAAAGTGGGGCTTGACCAGCACTCAATTACACAAATAAATGCACATAATTAAAATATTTGAGTCAAATCGAATGTAGATTTCTGTTGTCATGGCAACCAAGTGACGTTCATGCCAGCACCATCACATCTGCTAATTAAATTGTGAAGCATAACAATGGGAATATTTTGAATTTAGTTGAATTCCATTTGAAACATGTGCTTTTATGTTTTAAATGGGATTAGAGCTGACATTTGTAGTTGCTTGGACGATTATTTACCACCGGTGAGTAAGAAAAGTATAAAAGAATTTAAAAGTTGTAAAAGTTCTCTTCTTTATGCCAGAGGAATATTGTTGGTGTGTGAGGCGCGGACCCGTGCATATCTATGGCTGCATACAGCTGCGGCCACCCATGTCAACGTTATCATTCCCGATGGCTAATCAGTTCAGGGATCCAAAATCATTTCTAACTCCTCCCCCTTGCTCCTTTGTCTTGTCCTCCCTCATTAATAGAATTTCTGGTGTAAGGTGCTATCATCTCAACAGGGGAGCAAGGAGCGATGATCTTAGAACAGGTAATAGAGGAATGGTCAACGCAGGCCATGAAAAGCGGCTTGGGTGTACATTCGCCCCCGTGAACAAAAACAAGGCAAGGTCAATCAGCGTGGTTGGGTCATTGAATAAGTGGTTCATTGGTGACAGACTGAGAAGGTCCATTGGTACTCTTCCGGTTACTGTCGAATCCAGTGACAGATGAAAGCCCACTTCTCTTGATTCTCAGTCCGTCACTGACGTTTCCCGTCATTCGTCATTCACCAGCAAAACTGGTGTCTGTCAGTGATGGGTGGGTGGGTGGATTGATGGATGGATGGATGGATGGATGGATGGATGGATGGATGGATGGATGGATGGATGGAATTTAATGAGAGTAGAGGACTCCTCCATCAGGCGAGTGAACCATTTCACGACTTGTTCTCCACTGTTGTCACCCAGAGACTTGCATATTCCTATTGTTGAAAAGCCACAACCCATTTTATAGACATTAAGAAGCATTTTTTTGTAGAAAAATAGCCTCTAAAATACATTGACTGTTTCATTTTCAAGCTCAGTTTTAAATGAGTTTACCTTATAACCAAAAGTATATTGGTAGCTGGGTCGCTCACTCAGCAATTGCCTATTTGTTTACAGAGAAGAAACTACGTGAGTAGCATTTCCTGATGATTGTACAATATTGTGGGTTCTGAAAAAAAATCGAATACATATCCATGAATTTCTCCTTGCCGTCCACAACCTGCTGTCCACGACTTGAGCACCATTGGATGCGACTGTTCACTTGCCTGATCTCTGTGCCCAAATGTAATTTGTCCCAAGTCATCTGGAATAAGCTCTAGCAACAGTGAACTGGATGAGATAGATAGAAAACGGATGGACTCATGACTCAGGTGAGATTAAAATCAATAACAGCAGTAAAAACACATCTGGGGATAAAAGATAAAGACAAAACATGGTGGTGGAATCATAACAGTGCAATTGTGGCTCTCACAAGTGATGCAGTAATCGTGAGAATCAGAGTGCGGCACATTCAGATGGTGGGTGTCTCAATTTGAATTGCCACTGAGGTGCAAAGTTTGCTTTGGACATTTAACATGCTTTTAACAGGGAAGTCATCTGAGCCAAGTCCTTGGACCCTTTGGCTGGAAAAGCTCTATAAGAGTGAATGGATTAGTGAACAATATAAGGTGGTGACACAGACAAGCGGAGCAAGTAGAACAGACACAGCGGGGGAACAATGAAGTAAAAGCAGACAACGATGTCGTTGAAGTGAATTTGGAGATCAAGGAGGCACCAGATGGAGGAGCGAAAGAATATGACCTGCCAAGTTGCTCCTGGCACCAACCGCCTGGGTAGACAGCTATGTACAGTCGAGAGATAAAAAGACCATGGAGGCTTTCTATGGCGGATCCATTGTGCTTGTGAGATGACAAAAGAGAGAGACAGGTATAAAGACGAAACAAGTTGGCGCTAAATGAATACACTGAAAGAATTTAGTGAGATAAAAATTTTGAAAGAGAGCCAGTGAGAATGTCTATGACGAGGACAGCCAGCAGAACTCTAAAATAGGGAAGCAGGAGAGCAAGGGAAATGCCACATCTTGCCTTCCTCCGATTAAGCCGTGAAACAATCGTTGCCTATCAGTCTGTCAGCACCTAAAGGCTGGCGAGACCAGGAGTGACAGGGCACTGGCATTAAGACGCTATTGTCTGTGCATGCGTGTGCACCATCTCATTAAAAAGTTATTGTATGGGCAAGAGCTGGAACCCAAGGAACCAGTGACGTGCAGTCAGGGGAGGCAGGCGAGGCTGTGCCTCACCTGTCATCATGGAAATATCAAATGACAAAATAAATTAAACAGTTATATTTATTGAGTGATGTGTACTTTAACGTTCTTTTGCATTTGACTTCACCATATGCGGATTTTTTTTCAAAATCGCTGAATTTTCACAGTTACCGTTCAAATACTAAGTGGAGACGAGTGGTGAGGCAGCAGCCGGCTGAGCCTCACCATGGATTGCGCAATCACTATGCTAACTGTGCTGGCTTGCTCTGCAGTGAGACCACATTGCTGTCCCTCTGCAAATCGCTATTAAAGTGTTCAAAAGCTTTTAGTATATGAACTAAATTTCTACAGTTTAGCTGGTGTATATAATGTACAGTCACTGTACATTGTGTCTTGCCTTCCCCAAATTTGTGGCATTCGCCCAAAGGCGATTGTGCGCCCCAATTCAATGTTGTGATGTCGGTATTCAATTTTAGAATGACAGGTGTCATGACAGGTGACAGGTGAGATGCACCATAACACCCGAAACAAATCACGTTTGTCTCGTGAGGTTCCTGTATTGTCTTTGAAAAGGCAGAACATTTGAAAATAGCATTAAATGGATTTCTTTCCATTTACAGGTGTTTCATTTGAACTGTCTACCTCTTGAAATTGCTTACTATGCTTTATGTTTGATAAATTGTAAAGACCTGAATTAGGTAAACACGGTGCACAATTATCTACACTAATCGTGAATGGGAAAATGGGGGTTCATTATCCTTGTTCCAAATGATCAGAGATGGGCATTCCATCCCTGGGACAGAACGATCTGCCCAATTTTGAGATGGAGTAAGCAATTTTTAATTTTTTCAAACTCATTTACGGCCAGACAATGTGTAAATGTGTGTTCACTCCAGCACCACGGTTGTTGTCATTTTCACTCAAATTGCAGGACCCACATAATATTGAATTTTAGGACTACATAAACATTTAATGCAGATTAATAAATCTTAGACTCTCTTCTTTCATTAAAAAAAGTTAATTTCGAGCTTACTTGGAGGTAGAGTTTCTTCATTGAAAGTGGGGGTGGCTGAACAAAATGTAAATACTGCCCCCCCGTGAAAGTGAAAAACATTGCCAGAGGTCTGACCGAACTTTTAAATGCACCCCCTTCCTTTCCCCCTGCAAGAAAAAACAAAACCTGAACAAATTTGGCAATGGCGCCCATGTCTTCCTTTTCAATTTCCGAAAAAAAAATCTGGAATGGAAGTGAATTAGTTAAAAGGCCGTACTCATCTAGGACAGACGTTTTTGCCTGTCCATTTAATTGCCTTCAGACACCCACTACGGACTGAAGAAAGACGGCCAGCCTATTTTACGTGTGTCATATGCCATATATGTTTGTGTCATGCATGTTCACCGTGTTTGTATGGGGGTGGGAGCAACTTCACTTTTGACGGACAGGACAGAGGACCATTATCGAAGAGATCAGGGCAGAGGGACGATTACGGAAGGCTTCTCATGAAGACAGGGTACGGACTGGCAAAATTGGGTCATGTGCCTGCAAATAAGCACCTCTATGAAAGTGTCGCAAGTGTGGCAGGAACAATACAATAAATCCCAAAGGGATAATAAATCGGTACAATGATTTAACCATGAACAATCTTTCGATGAGAAGGTTTCTTCAGCCATCATCTGTACTTGTTTGAAGGTGTCGGACGTTTCTCCTCCTATCCAAGAGGCTTTGTCAGCGAACTAAAGTCTTACTGGTCGTATCGGCCCTATTTATATATTCCTAATGTCCAGACATGGCGGCGCCGGACACAGCGATGATAGGTCCCTACTCTCAGGTTGGGGGGAGCAGAGGACCACTCCCTGTGGCCCCACTGATTGTCTTACATTCCTGACTAACAACTGGCCTGTTTGCCCCACTCCCTCCGGTATCACCTCATCAGCATTACGAATGTTGTCTAACCTGTTTTGCCGGCTATTGTATGAACGATCCAAATTGAACCTCACCCCACCAGACCGGTTTAATGAAGGATTTTGTTGTTTTATGAGAATCGCTTCTTTTACTCCCCTTTCAAACCATCTATGTTCTTTCGCTAAGATTGAGTGAATGAGTGGTTGCTAGCTTTTAGGTGCAAATGTACTGCCGATTGAGGCCCACTCGTATTATCCCTGCGATGTTGATATAGTCTTTTTTTTGAGAATTTGTTGAGTCTCCCCAATGTACTGCCCCTTACAATTTTCATTCTTACAATGTATTGAATAAACTTTTTCATTTGGCAGCCTATCTTTTGGATGCACTAATTTTTGCCTTAACGTGTTTATCGGTTTGAAATAAGTAGGAATTTTGTGTTGCCAAAGGACTGTAATTTTTCCGAAACTCCTGCAATGTAAGGTACTGCTACTCCTCTCCTTTTTCTATCTTGAGAATTTTTGTATCATTCCCTATTCTTTCTTTCTGACATTTGTTGAATGACCACTGAGGGTACCCACAGTTAGTGAGTGCTCTCCTGATATGTTTTGACTCCTTTTCTCTACCTTCAATGCTTGTCGGTATTAGTTTAGCCCTATGCTGGAGGGTTCTGATAACTCCTAGTTTATGTTGTAAAGGGTGGTTAGAATCAAAATGTAAGTATTGGTCTGTGTGTGTAGCCTTCCTAAAGACTTCTGTATTTAGCGCTCTGTCCTCTTTTATAATTACTTTACAATCCAAGAAGGCTAGTTGGTTCTCTTTAATGTCCTCACGAGTAAATTTAATGTTGATGTCTACCGAGTTGAGGTGATCTGTGAAGGATTGAATTTCTTGTTTTTTTAATTATGACAAAAGTATCGTCCACATATCTAAACCAGTGTCTAGGTTTTGTCCCCGGGAAGGATGTGAGGGCCTGTTTCTCCATCTCTTCCATGTACAGATTAGCCAGTATGGGTGAAACTGGTGAGCCCATAGCACAACCATGAATTTGTTTGTAAAATTTCTCCCTAAATTGAAAATACGTAATATTAAGGCAGATTTCCAATAATTGGCAGATGTGATCCGGTTTAAGTTTGGTTCTTTCATGCAGAGAAACGTCCGACAGCAGTCTCGTCCTCACCACTGAGACTGCTGCTGGGGTTGGGACAGATGTAAAGAGAGAGGTCACATCGTAATATGTTTCCTTTGACACCTTCAAAAAAGTACGGATGACGGCTGAAGAAACCTTCTCATCGATGGACCACTCCTGTACGACTGAGAGCTTACACAGACATGAACAATCTTGACATAACTTTGAAATCACAATTATAATGTATTCCCACAGTGATATATTACTGATATATCCGAATGCCAACTTCTTTTTCTGCAGTTGCTTACTCTGGAACACTACTTGGTCTACATGTTCCGGTGCGACAGTGGGGAATCATTATATGCGCACACTGCGTTCATAGTTTCTCATACTTTATACAATCTGGTGTTGACTCGATTTCCTAACGCAAGTAGAAAGCTCCGTGGAGGTCTGCGTTTGCACTCAGGAAGCTTTGGGGATGGTTGAGTTTCAATCACTCAACACACACCAGCACTACAAATGAGGTCACAGTCAAGGGCATCCCAATCTGTCGATGTTGTCTTTGTAAACAGAAAAGAAATAACCCTGAGCGCCTGTGCTAAGTTGGTCATTTGTCTGGTTGTTATTGACACACAATTACAGGCGTAAAAATCTAATAGATGGGTGTACAAAGTATGCAATTGAATTCCATGCTTGCGTTCGTCATAGTTGAAGTTATGCCTGCAGAGCATCAGATGACACTTTTCTCACAATTGTGAAAGGATCATTGAGAACAAGCTAAAATAGAGTGCCACGGCAATATTCAGCCTTTGCAAAGATAATGACCCTAGCAGACACATTCATTCTTAGAGGTTGCATTTTAAAGTGGTGTAAAATCGCAGTCCATTACATTACACTGAGACTAATGCTTGCCTCATTCCAGTAAGTAAGAAACCAAATTCAGAGAAAAAAAACATCAAATATAAAGACAATTCTACTCCATTACAAAATCCAACCATACACACGGTACATATTGTTTGTGAAAGATTATTCTTTTAGATGTTGGTCTCGTTTTGCATACAATGAGGGTCTAAAAGGATAACATTAAAAATGTCAGCCCAAAACAGACCCTCATATCACAATCAACAATTGAATGAATGCACTTGCTAAAGGTTTTTGACAGGTAAATTCCAGACTGGAGCGGTACCGTGGATTTATTTGAGTTAAGGTCACTGTGTGAAAACATGGCTTTTCTATGACCTGTTAATACAGTACAGTCGTCTGGCTTCATGGAGGCACTTAGTTCATTTCGATGTGGCGATCTCTCCCCAATGCCGCCTTGTTCAAAGACAAGGTCAATGTGGTTTTGGTTAGGGAGGGGAAACATCCAGACAAAGAGGTAAGAGGAAGGAAAGCAGCTATGTAAATTTTCTCTTATATCAACATGTTAGAGAACACTTTCCCTCATGATGATGTAGACGAAGAGATTTATAAACACTGTAAAATAAATACTTGCAAATGATAAAGGAGCACTTTTGAGCTTTATCGGTGCGGAGAGCTTGGTATGTTTTTGTGTCTAGGAATTTGATTTTAAAAGATGTGAGCAGGAGTTTTTATTCTTGTGTGGGTTTTTTTAAGAATGACATCCTTCAATATGCATAAAAGTCCACCTGCACACCTTACCCTTCAATACCTAAAACCATCTGCAATTTCATAGTTGTTAAGTCCATCCAGTTGTTTTCTGTCATATGTTTTCTGTTTAGGGTCACTGGAGCCTCTTCCATTTGAATTTGGGGCAAAAGGCATGTGACACGCTGGACTGCAAGACAGTCAATCACAAGGCATATATAAAAGCAGACAACCACTGAGTGGAAACCAAGCTCACTTGGCCTCGACGAAAGTCAGGCAGGAAAACTACTTAACCATCTGTGAATTATGAGTGAAGTCTCATAGGTAAACGAAAATTATGACAGGCACTCACTGTAGCAGATTTAACATGACTTGGATTCTTTAAATTTGCCTAACTTGCCTGAAGCAAAGTAAGCATCACATGATCTTATTTTTTTCTATCTTTTTTTCAAACAAGAAAACATAAAATGCAATACCAACTCATTTGACTCATTTCTCAGAATGCGCTGCGAATTGTGCAGGGATTAATTAAATTCGAAGCACCCGCCACTTTGATCATTACAGTTGGACTTTTGTCTTCATAATTGTCATAATTCATGGCTCGACAATATGTTGATAAAATGGCCTAAGTCATTTGGGCTGGCATTTACATGATAGCATCAAAGAGTTTCTGTGGATTTGTTTTCTTACCAGCCACAGTTCCTGTATTCCTAGTAAAGCATTAGAGCATTGTATACTAAATGGCCAGAAATAGCCATAACTATTGTATTTTTGTTAGTTCTGTATGGTAGTTCCTCATTCAATCATGTGCTTACAAAAAAAATACAACAATTTCATTTCATCAAATGTAAAAACACATTCCTGCATATTTGCCCTAATTATAATTATAAATGTGGAGGCAGGCTGATTGAACACTTCTAATTGTCCCAAAGTGTGTCAGCGGAAATTGTTGCTCGTTTCTGTGTGCCCTGCAATTGGCTGGCGCTTCAGGGTGTCCCCCACCGACTGCCCTAAGATGGCTGGGATAGGCTCCAGCACCCCCGCGACTACAGTGAGGATAAAGTGGTTCGGAAAATGAATGGAATGAAAGAATATAACTATAAATGTGCACCCCACACGTAACTGACTGGCGACAAGACCAGTGTGTACCCTGCCTCTTGCCCACATTACAGTAGAGCTGCGATCCTCATTCTGCCTAGTACACTAGAAAATGGATTGATGGATTTTGTTATACATCTTTTTCAATAATAAGGTACGAGAATGTGTTTTGATTTTAAAAAGTGTCACAGGGCAGCACGGTGGTTGACAGGTGAGCATATTGGATAGAGCAGAGTCTGAGGGTTCGATTCTGTCTCCGATCTTCATGTATGGTGTTTGCATGTGTTTCACATGCTTGCGTGATACTCTGGTGCCCTCCCACATTCCAAAAACAGGAATGGCAGGTTAATAGAACACTAAATTGTCCCAATATGTGAATGTGAGCGGGGATTGCTGTTCATCTGTGTGCCCTGCAATTGATTGGCAACCAATTCCGGCTGTATCAGAAACCGGTGGGATGTGTTCCAGCATGACCACAAACCTCATGAGGAGAATCAGATTAGAAAATAGATGGATAATACATGACAGAAATCTGAAAGCAGTTTGAGTGTTTGTTTAAATAAAAGAAAAACAGTTTGAAAACACGCTGTGCTCAAAAGTCAGTCATCCGCACAGTGCTGCCTTTTTGTCCTTTCCAGCCACATATTCTACGGTATCTGACTGAGACAAGCGGATGAGATGTGCATTCAAGAGCAACGGTGGTTTCACGGTAAAAAAAAAAAAAAAAACACAGCACGGGACCCTGGTGGGAAAAGGATAAAGTCGAGCTCCCCCACCGAAAAAGAAACACCCAAGCAATGATATGTTGTACAGACAATCCACTCTGACCACCTGCACATTGAAGTCAAACTGCTCCATTTTGGGAGTAATGATATGAAAAAAAAAACTTCACGTCAGCCAATCCTCCATGAAGCGTCTCCAGCTGGTCCAGAATGCTGCTGCTTGCCTCTTGACTGGTACTCGTAGGAGGGAGCACATAACTCCGACTCTGTCATCCCTTCACTGGTTCCCTATACATTTTGGAGTTCTTTTCAAGTCTTAGTATTTGTTTCCAAATCTTAAGATGGCCTCGCTCCTCCTTACCTCTCCGAGCTCATCCACACTTATACACCTTCCCGACGCCTCAGGTGCTGACCAGACATTATTAGATGTGCCAAAAACTAATCGGAAGCTCAGAGGGCATCAAGCATTTTCTGTTGCTTGTCCCACTCTCTGGAATAACCTGCCATTGAACATTCGGCAAGCCCCCTCGCTGCCCATCTCTAAAACCTGTCTCAAATCTCACTTGTACTCTTTGGCAGTTGACTCAGCATGATTCTGACTTGATGTTGGTTTTACTCCCTGGTGCGTTCCACTATATTTGTGACTGCTTTATTTCCTGTATATGATAGCTGTCCATGTGAAGTTCTATGTTACAGTTTCAGCTGTTGTTAAAGTGCTATAAAAATTTATATGCATTACATTGTATTGTATTTACACTTTCTAACAGATTTTTATCGAAGATCCACTGTTTACTGTTCGAAAAAGAAATAATTCATCTCTTGGTCTCGTTTTTTTATGTGACAAAAATCTGCCATTGACTTTTTATGTACACTGTAATTTCTTTGAGCAAACCCGTTCCCGCCCACCCCACACACACACACACACACACACACACACACACACACACACACACACACACACACACACACACACACACACACACACACTCAAGCATACAACCATGGTCCAGTGGGACTAATCCAAACAGCAGGACCTCTCACTTGGCTTCCTCAAGCGATGACAGTGTTAGTGGCCCGCAGGCCTGAAGGCGCTAACCAATCATTATGCCTTCGGGGTATGAGTAGACCTCTGCCCTGAGGGCAGATGGTCCTCTTCACCATTCCCAGGGTTCAGCTACTCTCAGCTGCATTATTTATGAGCTCCTCTAGCAGGGAGCTTTCTAACAAGCCATACACTACTACTGCATTCTGCTCTAACTGAAAGCTGGAGGAGTAAGATTGGCCCTGAAGAATTATAGCAATGGCCAGTATGTCGGGTGGTATGAATGTGCAGTATGTATAGGCCAGAGGAAGAGGAAGCCAGAATAAGAATGCGCCTGTGCCTTTTCGACCCAGGCTAATTTCCAATGTGTAGTTTGGAAGGCATATTATAGGAAAAAATGGAAGACAAGGCATTACTTTTATCGGAAATTTCAAAGCAACGTTTCTCTTTTTTTTTTTTTTATATTTTTACTTCTCACTGATTTTTAAGAAAGGAGGAACTAGTTGCTTACTCCGCATGGTCGAGTACTGCCCTGGGAGAATGAATGTCAAAATAATTCAAGAAGCAGTCTTGTCTGAGAGATGACAACCTCCAAAACCTTCAACTGGCATGGATAATATAAACCTCAAAATTGTCAATCAAGGTGGCGTCAACTCTATTTTTCAAATACATTTTAACCTTTGGATTTAGGGAGGGAATGATTGGAGTAAGAGTTTATATTCTTAGCATTGAAATACAAACAACAAGTTTCAAATTCCGTGCTGTCCGGAGTTTTAAGGTCCAACTTGTGTCATTCAACACAACATGCAGGTCAGATGCTTTCACTCAAGTAGGTTTAAAGTACAAGACAAATAAAACATTTTTGTTTTATGATAACAATTATACAATAACTATAATGTTGAAATGGCAAAGTTGATGATTATTCTAAAAGAAAAATAAGCATCATGGATAATCTTCACGTGCTACATAAGTGCTCTCTTTTAATTCATTTTTTGGTTTCCTATCACATGTCATTCACTTCTACTCCTCTCATCAGGGAATGTTCCAGCTGCAAGAAAAGGTAATACTGGACTTGGCTTCTCCATGTGGTTGCCAGACAGTTCTGTCTGTTCAGTATGCATGCCAATAGACTTAATGCTTTCCAATTGTGTGCAGTGCATCTGCCAAAGTCAAATGTTGCATGCATGCAGTACATGCTGCAATGAGCACAGAAAATGAGGAAAACAGATTTGGGATCTTTGTGTGTTCCCAAGCTCCAAGCGGGGCAAATGCTTGGGTGTGGAGGCTGATGTTCCAAACCAACACCACATTCTCATTTGCAATCATGGCATTCACATGAGCAAATGTCGGTAATGTTTCCAAACAAGAACGGCCATTCTCACAGGGATTTTCAAACCAGCAACAATCACGTTGGTAGAGTTTGTTTTCCAATGTATGAGGCCATTTACAGGTCAGCTACAGCCTTGCCAAAATTCCATCCATCACCACCTACAGTATTTCTCCATCACCAGATCAGTGGAAACATTTTGGCCCCAGTACTCGAGCTGTGCTATCTCAGTGTGATGTACAGTAAAAGTGTTTTTAAATGTTCCTCTGCGCTCCTTTTGAATGTCCTGTTGGAATTTACAGCCCGTCCGTAGACCACCTTCAAATCTGACTCCAAAGACTGTCCCATATGTCATGGAGTTTGTCTGAGAAGGGTAATGCTTTGGGAAGTTACAGTGAAAGGATTACATGACATGTTTGGAAGATGCGTGTGAAAATTCAGTGAAAATATTATTGTCAAAATCTATTTTGCAACCCTTGTCTTCAAAGACAGAACCCACTTAAGGATAAGAAAAAGAGAAGTGCGAGGATTACCATGCATTTCATTTCTTGGTATGAAACTTAAGGAGATTGGTTTTGTGTCTGTATATTTGTAATAAATTTCAGTTTGAAAACTGCCAAAGTAGCTCCAGTATTTTTAAGACACATAACTGTTCTGTTTTTCAGTGACCCGATTTTAAGCCAGTTAAGAACAAAACTATTCCCAAACAAGCAGAAATGCCTGCAGTGAAGATTTTCCAGAGATGAACTTCAAGTCTGTTTACACAAGGCAATCCTGAAATAAAACCCTGATGAAAACAATGTCATGAAGGCGGCAGGGGGGTTTTACTGCTTTAAATATCTCACATTTTTTATGCAAAAAAATGATCAACATGGGGCTGTCAATGTGTATAGGAGGATTCATATGGCACACATTTGAATCTGTGTTGCATCAATGTATTTTTTGTGATATATTTTACACCAGTGTATATTTTGTGGAGTGTTCATCCATAATAAAGCTGCTTACTAAAGAGAAGTGTGTTAACTCCGGTGCAGCCCCGCTTGTGTTCACACAGCCGTGCAATACGATAGAAATAGTACGGAACTAAAACATGCGCGTGCGAAATGGGTACTCAGTTTCCCTGCCGTGTATGTAATGTATCAAAAAACCCTGGTTTACACTTCTCCAAATCAACATAGACATATAAAAGGATGAGAGAGAGAAAGAGAAAAAGGAAATATGGCGGAAGTACAACCGACCAAGAAACACCATATGTAATCAACTCGTCTCACACGTAGCGAGCCTACCCCTGCACCGTTCACACGTCCTATTTTACATCGATGCTGCCCTGCAAACTATCATCATTGACGGCGGAGTGAATTTGTAAACAACTTCCTGAGCAGAATTAAATTTGCTCCAGTTTTGCTTTTTTCAGGGGTTACATTGGTGTAACTTTGTAAATGTGAATGCTCTATGGGGGCATCCAAGGTGATACACCCAAGTAAAAGTTGCCGTGTGAACACCCCTTATGTGAGAATGAGCCATGTGACGTTTCACAAAGTTGACATTTACTAACTGAAAAAGCGAACAGAGAGTCTTGAAGAGTACTTCACAATGTGTGCCATTAGCAGCAATAAAAAACTTTTTGGAAGTGATTTTGAAAATATTAGGGCTGATGTTGCCCTCAAATTAAAATATATCAATGTCGATGTATTTTTTCAGCTCTTATGTATTTTTCTAAACCAAACAAATTCATTACGACAAATCAAACCACGCAAATTAATGACGCCTTCCTTCAAAAATACACTTTTAAAAAGGCTGTGGGGATTAACACATTATGTATCCTTATGCAAATGCAAGTGTCCTTGGGCATCTTGCAACTCTGTGTAAGACATTATACTCAAATAAATACAAACACTTTTGTGTTGCATTAATTCATTTGCTCTTGTTGTGTTTGCACCCTGATTTAACCACGCCCATGGCTTCCACACCATAGATAGCCATCTATCAAAAAAACAATCCTTCATGTTTATTTTATTTTTTTACAATTTTATCCGTCATCCAAAGATTGAGCCCCTATCAATCATTGTATGATGTATAAAACAACCACAAATTCAGATATATTTTTACACTTAAATAACATCTTGATGACTTTGTCTCAAATCCATTATGCCAATTCACGTGGCAAAAATCAAAGTCATTGTCAATTAAAAGTTGTCCAAACACAAGTACAAAATACTTGTGGACCTCACTGGCTGTCATACGTGGGAGAGGGATTGTATTTGGACAGCACGCGCATATTTACATACTTCACTGAATTCAAGGGAAGCTTGTCCAATACTTCCTGCCGAGCAGGTTCCCAATTCAGCTTGTGGGAGTCTGGAAACTGGAACTATCAGCGCCTTTCCTGAGACATGACAGAGTCACTCCCGTTCTCTTGCCCACCCACCGTTTCATGAACCAAACCATATTAAACTTAAACACAAACCCAGATTCAACAGGAAAAACACACGACAAGAAATGCTCCCATCCTGCACCGAAATGCTAACAAACCTTGACACAAATTACAAATTACTCAAGTGGAGAATAAGGTCAGAAATGGTTTCTTATTGAGTGAGCAACAATACTGGCAGTGGTCAAAGTGAGAATTCTGAAGGGAAAAGAGGAGCGGAGTGGATAGAGAAGTGGTTTCAGAAGGTGGCTTGGGTTTCAAGTTCAACCAATGGGGTGTTCTTTGCCTGGTTATCATTGAGGCAATCACTTTTAGTGGGTTTTATGTTGCTCATAACACTTTCATCGCCTTTTCCCCTCGATGTTTGAAATACAAATAAATCCTCTCACGTGTTACATCGAGGTTTCTTTTCTGGTCGACGGGGAGAGAAAGATTTTATGGGAAAATTACTCAGGATCAGAATTAGAATCAGGAAACCTTTAATAGTCCCACAATGGGGAAAATCGCAAAATGTCCCACAATTGGGGCATCTACAACAGCAAAATGGAAAGGTGCAAGAGGGTTGGGGGGGTCAAAAGATAAAACAAAGTATTCTATGCGCAAAAGAAAAGGTCCGGAGACTGAAATATACAACTGCACAAAAAAGTTTCATAAAAAGAACTGCACACAGTGCAAAGTATAAAAATTAAATGAAAGTATAAAACGCATATTTAAAAATTTATATATGTAAATGTAGGATTAATATCTGATTGATTAAGTCCAGTGACCTTAAGGTGGTCCGCAGAATGATTCAAACCTCATCGTTTGAATGTATTAGTCAAGAAAAGGTAACACGTTAATTTTCAAGGTCAGGGAACACAGTCTCTCCATGAGTCGTCACCTTACCATGCCATTCGACTGTCATCGAGGGACACCAAAGAGGCCATTGTGCTTTTTTGCGGCTGCAATGGGAAGCATCTTCGCAGCCCCGCTTTGTTCAGCGGAAAGGTCGGTGCTGTTGGACAGTCTGCGGTTGGATGGATGCATGGCTTGAGGAGCCCGTGATAAGAAGAAAGGAGCGTCAGCGCAGAGCGCCGATGCGTATGTAGAGCTGTCTGGGGACCCTGGGGACTCCCTTGTTCTGCTGGAAGATTTCAACGCTCATGTGGGCAATGACAGTGAGACCTGGAGAGGCGTGATTGGGAGGAACGCCGCCTCCCCCCCCCGATCAGAACAGGATTGGTGTTTTGTTATTGGACTTCTGTGCTCGACACGGATTGTCTATAACAAACACTTTATTCAAACATAAGGGTATCCATATGTGCACGTGGCACCAGGACACCCTTGGTCGCAGTTCGATGATTGACTTTATAGTTGTATCATCGAATTTGCGGCCTCATGTTTTGGACACTCGAGTAAAGAGAGGGGCGGAGCTTTCAACTGATCATCACCTGGTGGTGAGTAGGCTCCGTTGGTGGGGGAAGATGCCAGTCCGACCTGGCAGACCCAAAGGTGTGTGAGGGTTTGTTGGGAACGTCTGGCGGAATCCCCTGTCAGAAGGAGTTTCAACTCCCACCTCCGGCAGAACTTTACACATGTCCCGGTAGAGGTGGGGGACATTGAGTCAGAATAGACCATGTTCCGTACCTCCCTTGCTGAGGCGGCAAATCGGAGTTGTGGCCGTAAGGTGGTTGGTGCCTATCAATTACTCAAGCGGAATGCAGCCTCGCTGGTCGCCGAGGCAAAAACACGGGCATGGCAAGAGTTCGGTGAGGCCATGGAAGCCGACTTCCGGACCGCTTTGAGGAAATTCTGGTCCATCATCTGGCGTCTCAGGAGTGGAAAGCAGTGCACCACTAACACTGTGTACAGACAGGATGGGGCGCTGCTGACCTCGATTCGAGACGTGAACCGGTGGGCAGAGTACTTTGAAGACGTCCTCAACTACACCAACACGCCTTCCTTGGAAGAAGCAGTGTCTGGGGACTCCGAGGTGGGCTCTCCGATCTCTGTGGCTGAAGTCACCGAGGTGGTCAAAAAGCTCCTCGGTGGCAAGGCCCCGGGGGTGGATGAGATCCGACCGGAGTTCCTAAAGGCTCTGAATATGGTGGAGCTGTCCTGGCTGACACGCCTCTGCAACATTGCGTGGTCATCGGGGAGAGTGCCTCTGGACTGGCAGACCGGGGTGGTGGTCCCCCTTTTTAAAAAGGGGTACCGGAGTGTGTGTTCCAACTAAGGAGTGATCACACTACTAAGCCTCCCTGCAAAGGTCGATTCAGGGGTTCTAGGAAAGTCGAGTCTCAGATTGAGGAGGAACAGTGTGGTTTTCGTCCCAGCCGCGGAGCAGTGGACCAGCTAAACATCCTTAGCAGGGTCCTCGAGGGTGCATGGGTAGGGATGGATGGATGGATGGATGCATGGACAGATGGATGGATGGATGGATGGATGGATGGATGGATGGATGGATGGATGGATGGATGGATGGATGGATGGATGGATGGGAACACAGTGGTTACAGTCAAGTTGCAAAAATATGGCACAACAGTAATGTCACTAACAACTGCGTGGCCATCTAAAATTGAAAAAAAAAGAACAATTAGTCGGGGAGGCTACCGAGAGGCCGATAGCAACACTGCGGGAAATGATTTGCCAATACTGGCTCTTTATTACGTGAAAACATTCTCCTATGTTCTTTACGTTTCTGGTATATAAGGTATGGTGGCAAGATGGAAGCCTTACTTTTAACGGGTAACAAAAACTCCCTGATAAGGTATGAAATAGGCCGACGAAGGCAAGGTTTAACTTTATCTCCCAAATTCCATTTGGCCCAACCAACATTGCTCCTCAGTCAAACTAAAGTGTGTTACACTCCAAGTGCTAGTGGCAAGCGGATTGATAGTATTAAACAATTAGCTTTCGACAATTAGCAGAATAAATTGATGTGCACTGAGGAGGAACATGAACATTTTTTCCATGATTTGACTTACATCCACACCAAAAAGCTTTCATTTTAAAAATTGAAATAATGGATTGAGGTTAAATTCTACCATTGGTGGGCCGACAGGGCCTGCAAGGCCTTCTCTGCTGGCCTAAAAATATCTGAATCACAGACTAATGTTAATTATATTGTGTCCATTCTAATTAAATAATTCCAAATTGTTTTTCAGATTCTTGTCATTTCTTTTTCACTGTTGCACTGTTTCCAGGTGTCTGTTTTTGTATTTAAGCATTTAACCAATCACATTTCAGACATCATTTGTTACCAGGGTCAGAAATCTACCTGGATACCTTCACAATCAGTTCTGCAGACCCTGGAGCATAAAATAAGTGTTGATGAAACTGTTGCTTTAACCAATCAGATTTCGAGTTGGGAACCCAAGGCCTGCTGGAAGGCCTGGAAACGTCACAGAATTTTCGCAAACTATGCTTGGCTAGTCACATAAATGGCTCGTCACTCGCCAATCATAGTATCACTAGCCGCTAGTGAAGAGCATATTGCCCAGAGCTAGCACACTGTATCTGTAGGGATCATTTTCGTGTTGGTTTAATACCGGTTTTGTCAACGCACAAAGGCTGAAGGAGGAGAAGAGATCGATTTGGTTGCAGATATACTGCTAAAGCCATTTTCAGGACGGACTTCAAGAAAAAATGGACATCATTAAAAAAGTCGGACAGCTCAGAATGTCAGAAAATACCATATTGCAGTTTTATTGTGTTATTATGAATTCACACATTCATAGTAAACATTAGAACAGTTTAATGCCAATATGTCTTAAGTTTCTTTAAGTCACAAGTTATTTCCTGGCCAACGGCATCCTCTAGTGGAAGTGTAGTAAATGACACCACACACGCAGCTGTGGATTGATTCATACGGAGCACTACAGAAGGCCTAAGAGCAAGTCCCACCACTGAATTCAATTGGGCGAAATTTTAAACCAATCTTAAAATAAAAATGATAAAATTTAACCCTACCTCAGTTTAATTTGTACTCTTAGACTAAGTTTAAATTTAATTCTGTTGTAGAAGATCTTTAAAATTCAGTTTAAACAGTTTTTGAGAATGTATTGTAGTGGTTTTCATAAGAAGTGGTTGGGGGGAGGAGGGTGGGGGAAGTTGTGTGTACTCTTTCAAAAAGTGTCTCGAATAAATTACAATGGTAAATGATGGGGATTGGAAAAATTATGCATTTTTCTCATGGTCTCTTCAAATCTTTTCATTGAACTGCTCCTCGGTGGGAAATCATTTCTATTAGTTATAAAGTAACAACTCCTACAATTACTTGAATATGGACGAGGTCAGCAAAGCCCTTGTACTGAGGTCACACACATCCTTTGCCACGCTCTGCTGTGGTCATGGTGGCATTTCAACACTTTAATTATTTTCGTCATAATTGAAAGCACATGGTAAAGGAGCTGAAAGATCAAATGTTTGGCCCAGGGTCATGCTCATGGTGCATTTAAAGGACAACCGACACCTTCGGAGAAGTTGCGTCCATAATTTGTAAAATCACTTCAAATGACTTCTACTGAGCACATTTTACAAAGATTCCACCGCATATAGCTATATTTTACATTTTAAGACTCGCACTGAATATTCATGAAGTCTTGTTTTCGAGTTGATGACGCTGCCCGAAGTGACGTCACATTCGGAACGCCCCTGCGACACACAATTCATTTTGGGTACTTTTTTTCATCTGAAAACACCATGTTGATCGCGAAATTAGAAGCAAGACTACATAAATAATGCGATGGTGAATTGTTGTGTGTCGCAGCCAATTGTGGTAACACGCATAAAGAAGGTGTAAGTTTACACACATTCCCAGCGGACAAATCAGCCCATTTCCAACGGAGCGTGTGCGCCATCTTGTGCATTTTCTGGGCATACATCGGAGTCCAGATCTTCACGGCTCGAATTGATACGGAAGGACTTCTTTAATCGATTGCAAATATTTATTAATTTATATATATATATAATATATTTTTCTGATGTCAGATAGGAAACAAAAAAATGGTGTTGGTTATCCTTTAAGTTAGTGTTGTTTGCGGAGAGCTGTCTCATAGAAGTGGAGAATTGGTATCATTGGTTGTGATTCTTTGTTTTCGCCACAACCTTCATTCCTGCTACTTACCTGACAAGGACAAGTGCTTTATGCAAATTTGAGCAAAAGAAGAAGAAAAAAACTCATATTCCCAATTATACAGTGGTTTCACATGCAAGCTCCTTTCAACCTCAATACAGCATGAAGTACAGTGTAGTTCATTTATTCTTCTCCTATCTCAAGTCAAATAAACCGCTGCCGGAAAGCTGCATAAACCAGAGCGCATTGAACAAATCAGTGATGAAAATGCACACGAATAAACAGCGTGAATAAAAGCAAGAAGACTATTGTGCATATTTCTCTGCATGTGGCCGCTGAGAACTGTAAAGTGATGCATTCATTCAAGGGAAGCAAGACCGTGGCAAAGAGGAGCCGTCGAATACTGTTGAACCCACAGCCAAGGTACAACAGCGAAAGGGTAAACGAACATTAACATGCAAGTTAATTGCTGTTACTTCAAACTGGGTTATGTCACAGTGACAAATCTGCTCAGCTAAAAAGCAACTTTCAGTTATTTACGACACAGCAGGATTCCAGACACTCTAAAATATAGGAAGACATATTCATGTTATTTATTGTTTTTTTCTCTCTCTCTGTATTTATAAAGTAACCTTGTCGTGAGTCCGCTAAGCCAACTCCCAAGCATCAATGACGTTTTTCACGTTTTTAATTTCCTTCCATGCAAACATCTTGCCCTCGACTGAATGGTGTGACATCATTCTGTTTAAGGCTACTTATAATCGTCAGCAATGCTTCTTCTTGGAATGGTTTAAATACATTTGCATAATTTTGGCAAAGTTGGATATCCCACTCCACACCACTTGAATCAACCAGATGTGGTCATACAAACAGACCCATAAAACATAGACACGTCAGCAGACACGCACAACAAAAACGCAAGCTGGTTACACATGTAAGACACAAACCAAGCTGAGATTAAATTTTCCCAGGGGGAAGATTTAGCACACTTACGTAAATGTACAAACATCTTTAAACATTCTCGTATATTTAATTGGTTCTCAAGGGTGTTTGCCTGCTTCTGATCCCACAGGCCGACCAACGCCTTTGTGTCTTTTTCTCAATGTAGCTCTCCATGCCTCTGATTCATGAGCTCAGCATGAAGCCCAAAACGTCTTTGACCTCTTTCCTCACAGTTTTTGATCCCCCTGTTCGGTGAGGTCAACAGTATTTTGTAATATTCCCCGTGCTCATTCACTGGGGAGTTGTTGTTTTATCCTGCTCCTCCCCATCTCTAATTCGGGAATCCTACATCTCTGAATCGTGGGGCAGAATTCGTATACTATGCGTATGTTTGCTGTTTGGTTAAAAGCCAATAAATAGAGTTTACACTGAAGTGCGCATAGAGACAGACAAAAGAATCCATTTGAACAGAGATGCTCAAGACGTCAATCGCGATCGAACAGTCGGTCTGAAATGACGCTATACAAATAAAGTGGAGTTGTTTTCAATATAACAGACGTCAGCCTATCAGCCATCCCTTCACTTGAATGATACACCGGACAACCAATCAGATCTTCTTTTCCATCCAGGGGTCGCCAGAGCGAATCAGTGTCCTCCATCTAGCCCGGTTTTGTGCATCCTCTTCTCTCACACCAGCTACCTTCATGCCTTCTTTGACAACATCCCTAAACCTCATCTTTGGTCTTCCTCTCAGTCTCCTGTCTGGCAGTTCAAGGCTCAGCATCCTTCTCCTGATTTAATCACTCTCTCTCCTCTGGACATGTCCAAACCATCTCAGTCTGGCCTCTCTGACTTTCTCTCCAACGCCTCTAATATGAGTTGTCCCTCTAATGTACTCATTCCTGATCATATCCAACCTGGTCATTCCCAAAGAAAACCTCAACATCTTCATCTCTGCTACCTCAAGCTCTGCTTCCTGACTTTTCAACCAATCCTATTACATCTCATTATTGGGTACACTGTGTGTGCTCAAACCACTCCCATGACCTTTGCAAAGTCAACAAGCTAGTCATTAATTACTTCCTAGTTTTTCTGTCGGTTTCCCCTCTTAAATACATGATAAGGTATAAAATTAGCTGGACCTTGTAAGAAGAAAAAAAAGTATCTCTTTCATACGGATTGGGAGTAGGACTTTTTTCAGAGTGACATTTTCATCAAACTGAACTCAGGTAATGGCAAAAAATGTACATAATTATGTTGTGTTTTGCAACACATGCCGTTGTACATCAACATAAGTTGCAAGAATCCTCAACACAGTATATTTCTCAATAAATGTAATGGGTAGATCATTTTGACTTAGCCATTTCAAAAGTAGTTCCCATGCTGAAAAAGTGTGAGTACCCCTGCATTCGATTCTATTGTTTTCGTTTTAAACCTTATGGCATATCGTTTTGTCCTGTTTGGCAATACTGCCACCTACTGGACAAGATGGCATTGTTGTACATACTCACAAGTGTATTTACAGTAAAACAAGATTAAACACCTAATTTAAAACAGATTATTTTCTTACAGACAGTATATTTTAGGTGTTCAATTACCTGACATGTTTCGGCGTATACTTCCGCCTTCGTCAGAGTGTCACCCTGACCAGAGTGTCAACCTGAGTGACACTGACGAGACAGTATAATAGTATAGTATACAACGATGTATAGTCTGGTGTTGGATAGTCTGGTGTTGGTCTTCCTTTAATTATTATCTACTCCTTCGATTGAAAGTCCAGTTTAGAAAATGCTTTCAATTTAGATATGTAATCCACCATTCTGAAAATAAGGCCAAGCAACACGAAAAAATGACTGGATGGTTGCACTTAACATGCTAACTGTTTACTGTAGCTTGCTGTCACTAATTCTATTATTCTGCAGCCGAGGAGTCGCAAGAACAATCTCTAATCACCAGCGCCCCCTGTCATGAGGCAGGAGAACTGTGTGCCTCACCTATGCACACAGTTTTGATAAAAATAAAATAAACACTGTAGTTGTCACGGTTTGCGAGGTGGTGATGGCGGGTGCGGATTCCAAAAAGCAGGCAGGAGGGAGCAGGAGGTTGTGTTTGACAAATTGTATTAAAATAAAGGTCAGCAGGAACAAAATGTAAAACATCAAAATCATCTGAACAGAAAAAATACAAAGTATCAAAAGAAGACCAAAAGTAAAAGTCCGCCAAGGTTAAACAAACACATGCACAGCATACAATGCATGCAATTGCAGACAAAGCTTGCAACAAACAAGCAGCAAACAATGAACTGACACCGAATGGTCGTGTCGGGTGTCCTTTTAAGTGTCAGTGATTAAACGACCAGCACCTGTGCAGGTGCAGGCGGGGCCGACAGTGCGCCCCGTTGGTCGCCAACCAGATCATGAGAGTAGTACAGTGTTTATAATGTACAGTGACTGTACATTATATACACCAGCTAAACTGTAGAAATTTAGTTCTTATACTAAAAGCTTTTGAACACTTTAATAGCGATATGCAGAGGGACAGCAATGCGGACTCACTGCAGAGCAAGATGCATAGTGCATAGTGCATAGCATAGTGATTGCGCAATCCATGGTGAGGCCTCACGGCTCGTCTCCACTTCGTATTTAAACGGTAAATGTGAAAATTCAGCGATTTTGAAAAAAAAAAATCCAAAAATGGTGAAGTTAAATGGAAAAGGACGTTAAAGTACAAATCACTAATTAAATATAACTGTTTAATTTATTTTGTCATTTGATATTTCCATGATGACAGGTGAGGCACAGCCTCACCTGCCTCCCCTGACTGCACGTCACTGATTATGACTCTTATACTACCAGTGAAGCCATCAAATGTATAATTTTGCAACTAAACAGTGGTTTTGTAAATTATTCTACATGTTCGTTTGTGACCGCATTCAAGATATGAGGAGTACATTCTGGTGTATGCTAAATTATATGACCCATATGGCTTTAGAGGTTCCTTGAGATTTTTGTCTTACACTGTACAGTACTTACAAGCTATGACTGAAATGTTCATAATTGAGCCGTTTTTCACATTTTTGTAAAAGGGTGTGTGTTGGGGGCTTGAATTACACAAACAACAGTAAATCTTGGACGGAGGCAAAAGGGTGTCGCTGAGACAAGATTGCCCTATCTGGTTACAGTTTGCGGGAAAGACTCATGAGTATGCAATATTAAGTGGTGTTGGCCAAAAAGAAAGTGAATGAGGCCAATGATGTATCTCGGTGGGATTTTGGCCTATGTGGTTGGGTGTGATAAGACGTGGGAAAGTCACGGCAACAATCCCAATCCCTTGCAATGATTCACAAAGGAGACATTAGCATTGCCCACCCACTCACCCCTTTTACTCCTCATATTTTCTCCATTTGTGACGAGCTCTTTTCTTCCTCAGTGACGTTGACTTGCAGTGTAGTAACTGCGTACGTGTGCACAATTACATATGTATAAATAAACACCTCAGGGGTCTTATCAGAAACACATGTCCTCTAGGTTCTTAGAACTCAAAGAGCCACATAAATATGATGACCACTCTGCTGTGGTGAAAGAATAATGAATGACAACGGCCAGAATTAAACATGCCTCTTAATTTTGTTTTTTAATCTTTAATCTCAAACAAATGCCAACCCAGAGTCACCCCAATTTCTTCCTTCAGAGGGAATGATGATTTGGCTGAATTACTGGAAATGACATACTGGAGTCTGTTTTATCTAAAAACAGCATAGCAGTGAGAGACAGAAGATTACTTGAGAGGTGGAGGGGTTGTTTGTTGACTTAACTTTTGCTTCCACCCGACACAATTTTACATGGCTTCTCGTTTTAGTTAAACAAATTTAGCATAATTCTTAATTCCATGATTTTCTCTTCAAAGGACACCATTTGCTCACAAAGCGATTACAAACTGCAGGGATTTAATGCTCATTTGTCTTCCTCCCCAAGCAACTTCTGTGTTATTTTTCTGAAGTAGCAATTTGAGAAACAAAACAGTTTACAAAGACAATACAAACATTTTTTATAAGAGCATGTTTTCATTAAAATCGCAATACATTAAATATAGCTGTTTTTTTTTTTTTTGTTTTACACAAGGCTGTGCAAGGATTATGGCGGTAAATTTGTTTCACAGTAAATCAACACATTTTTACCACTTTTTCACAAGTCAGAGATACAAGTACACACTTTTCAAGCTTATTTTATACACTGGCTGTGAATCTACCATTGTTTTTCTGGATCACATACAGTACCATTTTAATAATAAGAATAAAAATAAGAAGATGAAATTCATCATGTTACAAATGTTTTCATTGTCGTCAAAAACACAAAGATGTATAAAAAAAGCAATATGTATTGCAATTAAAATTTTCTGTTGTCCAGTTTAGTATGTGTTTTTGGCATGTTTTTCAGAAAGATTAAAGGTATTAAATAGTTGTTCCAGCACTTGATTAAAAATGTGAATGGATATCTTCAAACAGGGACAGATAAAAACAACTTTAATTTCATCCATCCATCCCTCCTGAACAGGGTCACAGGGAGTTACTGAAGATAATTCCAGCTACCATTGGCGGAAGGCAGACTATACCTTGAACTGGTCGCCAGTGAGATGCAAGTAAGGCATATATAGACACATACAACCATTCACAGCCAAAGGCACACTGTCATGAGTGTGAACCCATTCCACACAGCACAAACACCCATACACACATATGCACACACACGAACACACAAGTCCAGCAAGTATGCGACTCTGTCTTATGGAATCTGTGATATAAGAGGGGTATATTTTTGTTGCCCAAAATAACATACTGTGGAAATCAGATTTTCAATTGTGCAGTGTGTTTGTTTGTTTGTTTGTTTATTTAACATGTAAGTAATAAAAGATGAAAAAACAGGTTTAAATGAATAGAAATCTTATAAATGGTAATCAATTACCACAGTTCAAAAGGGAATAGGAAGAAGTTGAAAAACTACTAACTAGCCTTACCCCTTGTTATTTGTATATTTTCTTTCGTTTCGTTTCATATTAAGACAAATACACTTTCTTGGAGTGAAATATTAGCATGTGTGTGTTCTTGCTTAAAATACATTTCTTTATTATGAACTGTCTTTTGTTTCACAACTTGGTTGTATAGGACAATTTTTGGACTCGGCTTCGTTGGCAAACTAATTACATATCATTAACGTAATAGCACAGTTGCTAAAGTTGTATTAAATCGTTTCGGGAAACGAAGAAAAAAAACATTTTAGCAAGTACATTGATAGTTTATTTCATTTGGAAACAGCAAGTAAAACATGACTTTGGCAATTATACTGTTTGGCTAACAGCATTACATATTTGATTTTAAATAAATAAAATGAAATGCAGAAATACTTTAATTATCCAGCCTGTAAATCAAACGCTAAATGTATAACTACTGGCCTGTTTTTATAAGAATACTTGGTTCTTCTCTTTAATTGAGATTAAGTGTTGCGGTTTTTATGATGTGCACAGTCCCCTGACACTTGTGACATAGGCCAGATACAGACCACTGTGTTTAATAACGTAAAAAAATAGCAAATATAGCAAGAGGTAAGGGGAAAATAAAATGTGCTTGTCGAGGTGAAGGCAAAGCAGCTGTTACAACACTTCTCATAGTATCTACTTTGCCAAGTTAAATTAATCTATCCAAGTAAAAACAACAGACCTCCATCCTCTTGTTACATGCTGTATATGAACACGAAGCACATTGTCAAACACTTAAAGGACAACCGACGTCTCCGGACAAGTTGTGTCCATAATTTGTAAAATGGCTTCAAATGACTTCTACTGGGCGTATTTTAAGATTCCACCGCATATAGCTATATTTTATGTTTTAAGACTCGCGCTGAATATTCAGGAAGTCTTGTTTTTGAGTTGGTGACGAGTCTGTACGTGACGTCACTAAAGGACCGCCCTTGACCGTGAAAAAGACGCATTGTAGCGGTCCTTCCACCACGTCAATGTATTTTGCTGGACTTGTTTGGTCTGGGGACCTCGTGTTGCACCCAAAAGCCGCCAGCAGGCCAGAAGAGGGCGTCCAAGCGCCATATAAGGAATTTATCAGCCTGTGGAAACAGAGGTGGCCACAGAAGGTCGCCATTTTGTGCCTCTTTTTTTTTTTGGGTGAGAGATTTTCCCCCAATGTTGCCTCAAAATGGCACAAAAAATCTTTAATCGATTGCAAACATGTATGCTTTCCTCTTCAGAACTATTTGAATCATCTTCATAACTGGATGTGTAACAAGAAAGCATATTCTCCGAATCTGAAGCCATTGTTTTGATTCACAAGCAATGCAAGATGTCTTGGCGTGATGTCACGAACTCGGGGCGGGACTTTCTGAAAATGCCCAATTCACAGCTCAATTTTTTTTGCCGATTTTGGACACTTTAAGTCATTTTTATTGGTGTTTTGCATTTGACTAAAAATATCATACTGCATGTTTTGGGTATTTTAGATATAAAACGTTTTTCTGGTGTCAGTTAAAAAACAAAAAAGTGACGTCGGTTGTCCTTTAAAACTTCTTGTGCCATAACCTTGAGAAAGGTATTCACTCATCAAACATGGTGACAATCAACCGGATATGTTGGTAAAGGCCAACAGAATGTCAGCCAATCAACTTTTTGGGAACCAAAACCCAATTGGCGTACGGCTTCAATTTCATATCACGTGTGCTGGAAATCGCGTGTCTGCGCTGATATCAAGTTTTGGTTCGTTGTCTCGGGACGATTGCTGTGCAACAGTTGTCAACCTGAGCTGCGCTGATGGTGGCGTCAACATCAATGGGACAAATTAGTGATGCTTGGAAAATACAGTACAGCAGCAAAGCTCCTACTGGATACATTCATATACACATATAAGAGTTTATCACTTTTCAAAATGTAAGTGACAATCTCGATTCTGCTGTAACAAAAAGAAAAAAAAACAGGAATGAATATAATATGCTGCTAAGTGTTAATACAATTAATTTAAAATAAATTCAATTTATACGTATTCTGCAAAATAGGCTGCTTTTATATGAACGTCTGGGTTTCAGAAATGCCCATACATCCATCAACAGAGAAATAACATAACCAAGTAAATGTTTTGTCAGCTGCTTATTTTCAAAGGTTTTTCCATCCAGACCCCTTGGAAAGCAAATAATAATTAGAATTGCAGTGCGATCCATTCCTAATATTAGTAATCTGTGTCAAATCAAGTCAAGCTTTAATTTCAAATATGATCAATGCGCAACATACAACACAGATTAAATTTGTTTCCTCTTAACCACAGTGCAAACATGCAGTGCATTGAGTCATTGGCCATTAAGTGCTGCCTCCACAAGAAGGGAGAGTAGGACCCATCTTTGGTGAGTGCTATTTTACCACCGGCATAATGTCTACATGCACCCACGCTACCCGACGTTAAAGTAACATTTACTTAAGCGTTATAATATTCAACACCCAATAGTGTAGTGCTAACAAAACATGGCATTGACAGATCAGAAAAAATGAGAAGTTGTGAGTTTTATGATTGAAACAGTGTGGGGAGACACCCCGTTGCCTCACACATGAAAAAATAGAAACAAAATCAATTCCAAACACTTTCCTTTTATTTAACAAATTTCAGGAAGCTCATACAAAACAGAAGTTGTCTGCTCTTCCATCATTTTCCTGTGAAAAGTTCTCATCATGCCAATAATGCAACCAGGTTGGACACGCTAATAACAGTGAATACAATCCTCATCAATTCTAAATGCATACAGCAAATTATTAACACCTTGTGTACTGTAATAACATTTGGAGCAAAAAGAAATGCGCTACCATAATGAAGGCATGAACACTTTTCCTGAAAGTGTAGCTAATACATTTCCACTACTCACACATACAAACATTCCATTCTGGCATTCACGTGCATAGTTTTTCACCCATGCCAGAGTAAGGTGCGTCAGGATTTTACGGTCGGTCATTCAACATTTGACAGTGGCCGTGCCACCTGTCTAGTTTGTCTTTGTCTTAGTCAGTCTGTGATTATTTCAAGCTGATGAAATAACGTCATTATTGTTTTAACTGTAATTCCATCATCACTAAATTGTAGTTAACTGCTATTCCTCCTGTTCTTCATCGGGGTCACATCGGCCATAGCCAATTGGCATCAAGAGTGTATTTTGACACATTGACAACAAGCTGATTGGTCAAAAATTTCATCACGGACAAGGAATCATCACCCAATGAGTGTTCATGTGTTGAATGGTCTTGCAGAGTCTTTGGAATGCCTCCAAAATGACATGGAAGAACAAGAGACAGAAAAATATGGACACAAAAGCATTACTGTATATTAAATCATCAAGTGCATTTCTTGTCGGCCTACATGGCCTGACAAAAAAAAAAAAAAACTCAATACTCAATTGACAGTGTCCACTACTTGTGGCTGCCAGTGTAAGGATATGTGTGTGTGTGTGTGTCTGTCCCTGTGTCTGCGTGTGTATGTGTTTGTCTGTGTGTGTGTGTGTGTGTGTGTGTGTGTGTGTGTGTGTGTGTGTGTGTGTGTGTGTGTGTGTGTGTGTGTGTGTGTGTGTGTGTGCGCGCGAGTGTGTGAGAGAGAATATACTGCAAATCGTTCTTGCATATTGCAGTCACTTTTATCCTAAAAAAACAGATGCAACTCAATTTCACGTTCTTTAGTCGATAAAGTTGTGTTTTATTGAACAATTCATCTGCCTCCACAGTCTTTGTCTACCTCTCTTCAATCAATAATCATACCACCCTGTGCTCTGTACAGCTCTTCTGTAACAGATCTATGCAGTCGTCGTATTTTCCACTGGGTTGGCCGCAATGTTTTGTCAAACAGCAAAAGCTGAGACAACTGGTGAAACAGCACGTAGCATATGAAGACACTCGTGTATTATTCCATCATTCGTTTTTCTCTTCTTTGTGGATCTAAAGGAGCAAAGTCATTGAGTGAAGTCAACATGACTCCGAGCTGTGAAGAGCAGAGTCTTTTTGGATTTACATGCCACTGGCTGGAAACTCTGTCTGCTCTTTTGAATTGGATTGGATTTGCCTTTATTAGTCTCACACTGGAGAAATTTACATTTCACAGCAGCAAAGTGATGAAAGGAATGAAAGTAGAAAAACAAAATACATGAGCTGCTGGAAAGGCAGCCACTCTCGCGGCGCCGTCTTGAAGTCAAAAGAACAAAAAAACAAACTAAATAACAAATAATATGACAGCATAGAGACAATATGACAAATCAAAGACACAGAGAGACATTCATTCTTCAGGACTTGCTGTACCCTCTTTGTGATGACATGGAGCAGTTCTAGATGAAAGAGGAGAGGATCTAATCGTCTTTCCACCAGTGGATCAGGGACATCATGATGGAACGTGCACCTCGACTACAAGCTAAATGTTGAAAGCAAACACGCAGCTGTAGCATCCATTGACAAAGAGATTGTCTCAAATCTCCTGTCCCACATAAATCTGCTTCAATTCCAAGCCGCAACAGTTCCACATACGCATCGGCGCTCTGCGCTGACGCTCCTTTTTATCCTTTTGTGTTCTATATATTGTATTACAGAACTTATTTTTTGTCTTTTCTGAAAAATAGAAAATAAATGTGACATTAAAAATCAATATTTACTTGAAAAATAAAACTAATCAGAAAGCAGTGGCTGAGCATCACGTTTACATGCAGTTTTGTTGTCTTTGATTTCACTTGTTTTCTACTTCTTAAAACTTCATTTTGTTTGATAAGTAAACAAACATGAATATATAAACTTTGTGCACAATCCAAAGGAAATGAAAACTTGTTTTTCTTTTTCCTTTTTGGGTGCCAATTACAGTCATCTGCCGCATTTGAAATAGGTGCAGTGTGAAGAGGCTCACTCACTAGTTCCAAATGCCAAGAGAATCTGTGGCACTTTAAAGTGGTGTTGGTATACTAAACTATGTCCTCATAGTTTCCATTTGTATTCCAACCATCATTTTTATGGAATATGGATGACAAAGGTGAGGGCAAAAAAGAGACAAATCAGGTGAAAAGTAGATAAAACAGTGAAAAGGAGATGTGCATTTTGCACATTCTGCAGTGTCAAGGTCACATCAAGAGTCAGATAAACACCCGGCCGAGCAGATGTTGTTTGGACTCCAAGGAACTAGACATCTGGCCATCCATTTTCTAATCCTGTTAAAGGGCTGCAGGAGTGCTAGAGCCTATCCCTGCCTTCATTGGGCTGTAGGCAGGGGACACCCTGAACCAGTTGCTCGTCAATCACAGTCAGACCATCACCGTCAGACCTTGGAATATGGGAGGAAACTGGTGAACTTGAAGGAAATCCATACAAGCACGGAAAGACATATGAAGTCTACACAGGAAGGCCAGAGTCGGAAACAAACCTAGCACCTCTGCACTGTTAAGCCAAAGTACCAACCAGTCATCACCACGCCTCCTCATGGGAACTATACAGTGAATCATAAATAGTAAAAATAAGTTTTTTTTTTAGTCGGCATGGATTCATATAAATGTAAACCGCACTGGAATTGTGACATAGTATTTCTGTCAAACAAAATTTCCCCCTTAAAAAAAGACTGGTTCAACTTACAAGGAAGAAAAATAGAAAGCAAAGCCACAAAAGAGGCAATCTAAAACTAAAACTTTTAATTATGCAAAGCTGTGATAGAATGAAGCCAAAATTGCTGAATTAGGATGTGACACTTAACACTGTGTCTGTCTATCTCTTACTATCTAACTATATATATCTTTCACATTATGTCTCTCTCACTCACTCACTCACTCACTCACTCACTCACTCACTCACTCACTCACTCACACACACATGCACGCAGCGGTCACCATCCATGTCATCAAGTAGTATAGATCCATAAAAAGTTTCAATGCTCAGGACTCTATTGCATCTCCATTTAGGATGAAGAGGGTTTTTTTTAAATGGAATGATGTCTCCATCTAGTGTCCAACGCAGCCCAAGGCTGGAATTTCAATTTTGAATTCAAACCAGTCTGTGCAACACTTGCATTGAAAAGAAAATAAATTCCCTCAGACTTCGCTGAGTGAAGTACATACGGTATTTATATTTAAGTCAGAGTTGCGCCTTCCAGAGCAAAAGATACATTTAAGATTGTGTCATAATCTGTTCCCACTGATTTAATGTTGAGCACATCGCATATCCACTCAAGCTTTGATGCAAAGACAATTTCCGAAGTCTATATTGAAATATACAACAATTTTGAGGAAATTATTTTCCATTGTTATTTGAAAATAATTTTTACAAAAGTATCAAAGTGCTGACAGTGAAAATGAATTAAAACCCTCGGTTTTCAGAATCAGAAAGCCTTTAATCGTCCCACAATGGGGAAATTTGCAATATTTATAAGCTATACGTGTTCTTGGCATTACATCCTGATTACTTTTTTTTAATTGACATTAGAAATATAGATTTTTCAAAGCAATTACAGAGCACATTTAATTTGTGTATTTCTTCATGCGGGCAAATTGTTGTGTGTCTTTTGTTGTTTTTGTTAAAAACACTAATTTCAAGAGGCATTGTCGTTATATGCTAGGCTTCAACAAACCGCGCCATTTTTTCACTCACTCTAAACCAGGGGTGGGCAAACTTTTTCACTCGCGGGCCACAATGGGTTCTAAAATTTGACGGAGGGGCCGGGCCAGGAGCATTTGGAGGGAATGTTTGGGCCGGATATACTAAAGCATTAAAGGACAACCGACGTCTCCGGACAAGTTGCGTCCATAATTTGTCAAATCGCTTCAAATGACTTCTATTGAGTGTATTTTACAAAGATTACACCGCATATAGCTATATTTTACGTTTTCAGACTCGCGCTGAATATTCCGGAAGACTTGTTTTTGAGTTGGTGACGAGTCCTCACGTCACGTCACTGAAGGAACGCCCCTGACCGAGAAAGGACACACTGTAGCAGTCCTTTGATCACGCAATGTATTTTGCGGTACTTTATTTGGTCTGAAAACTTCGTGTTGATCCGTGTTGTTGGCGAAATTAGAAGGAAAACACATAAATAACGTGATGGTGAATCCTTCTGTGTTGTGACAAAAATGTTGAACCATTTCCACACGGAAGATTGTCGCCATCTTCTGCCTTTTTTGGGTGCGACATTCCCCCGCACCCCGATGCCTCAAAATGACACGGAATAAATTATTTAATCGATTGCAAACATGTATGCTTTCCTCTTCAGAACTATTTCAATCATATTCATAACTGGATGAGTAACAAGAAAGCATCTTCTCTGAATCTGAAGCCATTGTTTTGATTTTTGAGCAAGGCAAGACGTATTGGCGTGACGTCACGAACAAGGGGGTGGGACCTTCTGAAACAGTCCATTTCCGGTTTTGATTTTTTTTAAGTCGTTTTTATTGGTGTTTTTCTTTTGACTAAAAATATCATACTACATGTTTTGGGTATTTTAGATAGTATAAAACATTTTTCTGATGTCAGTTAGGAAACAAAAAAGTGATGTCGGTTGTCCTTTAAATCTAGGGTGTGCAAACCTCATCGCACAGTAAGAACACTACAACCCAATTTGGATTGGATTTGCCTTTATTAGTCTCGCAGTGGAGAAATTTACATTTCACATAAGCAAAGGGATGAAAGGGATGTTTTTGATTGATTTATTAACAGTCTTTCAAATGTGAAAAAAGCCCTTATCAGTTCATAAATTTGTCTCAAGGAATATGCAGGATATGGCATTTACATACTATTGTGCAGATACTGGGAGGAGTAAATGTAAATAGATTAAAATAACATACGCACTGTGATTTATCAAGATTGCGTCTGTTTTTAATAAGTTTCAATCGAAAGTCGAAAGTTAAAGACATCAACATTTATTGAAAAAAGGAATCACATTCAAAATTCAATACATATTATTTCACAACGAAATACTCCAGCTCAAAAATATCTACTTGTGTTAAACTCCGCAAAATCATGGATGGATTGTCCTGACCGCGCACTCGATAAACTTGCCACAGACGCCCTCGCTCGCCTTCATGCGCAAACAGCACACGTGTATCGTTGCCAAGCACAAAAACATAGGCTACCTACAGTTAAAATTTGCATAGTCGGCACAGTAGCCAATCAGAAGCTTGCTTCCTGCTTCGGACTTTCCCAAGAACGCTTGGGAAAGTCCGAAGCAAAGTCGTGCGTTTGCATATCATTTTCCAAAGTAGATGCACAAAACCTTAGCCCCAGAAGAAAGATTCAAAAGAAGCTAACAAAATTTGTGTCGCTATAAAAGGTAAATTTACATTAAACCGTTACTGTAAAGAGTACTTGAGAGTTATGAAAGGCGCTCAGTGGCCCGTAGAAGACAACGCAATGCAACCAACGCATTGTGAACCATGACGGCAAAAAACAACAGCAATTAAACCTTCAGCCACAACTATTTACCGCAAATTAAGCAACGTAGCGTTTGTGGTAGGTACAGCCTTAATTTAAGAAAAGACTATATACTTTGCGACAATGTTTTTTTTTTTTTTTTGATTTCTCGTCTTTCTTCATCGCCGGTCAGACAACTTTTCAGAGCAGTCTGACTTGTATGCTAACTTTTTCAGACTATCAGACACTGTTTTTACTATAATTGGGACAAATTCGGCGGGCCGGATTAAAAAACCGAACGGGCCGTTTGTGGCCCATGGCTGCTCTAAACCATATATAAGCTTTGCTGTCTCATTTTCTTCAACCAGATCTTCTTCTTTTCCTTTCGGCTTTTCCCTTCAGGGGTCGCCACAGCGAATCAGTGTCCTCCGTCTAACCCGGTTTTGTGCATCCTCTTCTCTCACACCAGCTACCTTCATGTCCTCTTTGACCACATCCATAAACCTCCTCTTCGGTTTTCCTCTCGGTCTCCTGCCTGGCAGTTCAAGATTCAGCATCCTTCTCCCGATATAGTCGTTCTCTCTCCTCTGGACATATTGAAACCATCTCAGTCTGGCCTCTCCAAAGCCTCTAATATGAGTTTTCCCTCTAATGTACTCATTCCTGATCCTATCCAACCTGGTCACTCTCAAAGAAAACCTCAACATCTTCAGCTATGCTTCTTGTCTTTTCTTCAGTGGCACTGTCTCTAGTCCACCACTATTTTATACACTTTTCCTTTCATCCTACCTGCAACCCTTCAATCACACATAACACCTGACATTTTTCTCACTGCCTGGACACGCTTCTCCACCTTTCTTCCACCATAGATAAAATAAACAATCAGATCAGACATCCACTTGTCTATAAAGCAAGAATATTTTGCCTTGCTTACATTCTGTTATTGAACCGAGCAGCACTTTGGAACCACATTTTCTCCACTTCCTCCTTTCCCATCTCAAAAAGATTGTGTAAAATTGGAATGCCTTTCTTGGATGAAAGCATTAGATACTCTTCATTTTCAGGTTGCAAAGTCACCGAATAATGAGCAATCACCAATGACTGGCACAGGCGTGACAGCACCAACCAATAGAGACAGTCTCTTTCCATCGCATTGAGGGGGAAAACACTTTCCCAGCCGGCTAGGATATGTCCACCCACTTCAATGGGGTTGGGGTGTTCCAGCATCATGTATGTGATGGTGATGGCGAGCTCGTACACATAACAACCAAAGTTCATGTCCCCAAAGTCGATGATCCCAGAAATCTTGTAGCCGTAACTTTCATCACCTTGCACCAGAACATTGAGATTATTGAAGTCTCCATGCAGGAGGCCTGAGGAAAGAAAAAAAAAACACATATAAAGTCATTCATTGCCATTCACAAATTTATTCGGGAATTAAAAATATTTGTGTTGTGTTGTCATATTATTTGCTATTTAGGTTTTTTTTGTTCTTTTGACTTCAAGACTGCGCCTTTCCAGCAGCTCATGTATTTTGTTTTTCTACTTTCATTCCTTTCATCACTTTGCTCCTGTGAAATGTAAATTTATCCACTGCTAGACTAATAAATGCAAATCCAATCCAATCCAATCGAAAATATGATGCAGAGCGCCATTCACGATTTTTTGGGGGTTTTGTTTTTTCATGCTTGGGTTCCAATAAAGGGCTGGCCATGGCCGATGACAATGTGTTTTCTTTTCTATAAGGGGCAGCATTTCCCTTTTTTCCATGTTACTGCTTTGTTCCAGCTTCAGCTTCTGTTAAAGCGTTATATAAACGAATATGTATGAATTGTATTGCATTGTATTTTGAACAGTCACCCTCATTTCAAGCTCATATAACTCCAGACCCATATAATGTAGGAATTAACTTTTTCTGATGAAAGACGAGAATCTAAGGTTTCTAACGCTGTATTGAATGTTTATGTAGTCCTAAAACTCAATATATTTTCTGTGTGTCCGGGAATTGAAGTGACAATGACAAAAACCCTGGCACTGGATTGGGCACATTTTTGCACGTCTGGCAGTGAATGAGTTAACCTTTTAGCGGACTCCAATCATTATTGGTGCATGAAAGGGTTAATAACCATAGAAAACAATGTCACTATTTATCTATTCAAGGTTGTGTCAAGTATTTGCTAATCGTTCACTAGATAGAACAACACTTACAAGTACGAAAATTGGAAGATTTGGGGGCTACATCATTCTTGTACTGATGGAGGACGGACATGACAACCTTCAGGAAAGGTTTTGTCTCCAACACTTTCATGTAGTTCTCCAAAAGAGGAATATTTGACAAACTCCATATAAATCCTTCTCTCTGCAGCACACTAAGTTCAGGATGTTCCATCTGTGGGGGAAATAAAAATAGAAATAAGTTGTTTGGAAATACAAAATATGATGGCCAAAACTATCAAGAAAGCCTAGGCAGTATTGTAAAAGTTTCCTTCCATGCATATTTAATCCTGTTCATAAAAGCACTTTGAACACTTATTGACAACCGTTTTGCGCACTGTTAATTTATACCTAACCCTTTCCATGCACCTATAATGATACCGTGTCACATGATAAGCTTGTCCACTGGAGTTACCGCAGTCGCTGAAAGTTTTAAATGGCAAGGCCCTTTTCTATAACAAGAAACACCGGCATGTTAGTGAGGGAAATTATCCTTGGTACTCAGAGTGCATTTTTATACCTTAAGGGTTCGATTCTAATCTCCACTGCAATTTCACACAGTGTGAAGCACTTTGTGGTTGTACCTGTGAAAGGTGCTATATAAATAAATCTCACTTATTCACATTGTGAGAAATAGACATAGATGGTAAGCCTCACGATTTGGTCGGGAGACTCCACAATACTCCAGAATTATTCAGCCCGGATCATCACCAGAAACTCATCCTTTCACCACATCACCGCCGTCCTCCAAGAGCACCACTGGCTCCCGGTGAAATATAGAATCCACTTTAAAATTCTTCTTTTTTACATTTAAAGCTATCCATAACCTCCCCCCCCCCCCAAACCTATCTGACTATCTTCAAATTTCTATTCCCTCTCGCTCCCTCAGATCCTCTTCCTCCCCCCACCTCTGTTTGCACCCCCCCCCCCCCCCCCCCCCCCCCCCCCCTACCTCCGCTGCCCGTCTCAGCACGATGGGTGACAGAGCCTTCAGCTGCTCTGCCTCCAAACTCTGGAACTCACTTCCTCCCAACATTTGTAACATCGATTCTCTTCCCACCTTCAAGTCCCATCTCAAAACCCACCTATTTAAAATTGCTTTTTCTGTGTAGCTCTCTCTCTTGTTTCTATTTATAATTGTATTTTATTTATTGTATTCTATTTGTGATTGTATTTTATTTATTCCAGTACCTATGCTTGTCTGTGACTGTAAAGTGTCCTTGGGAGCTTTTAAAGGTGCTTAAAATTATACGATCCAAATTGGACCTCACCCCACCAGACCGGTTTAATGAAGGATTTAGAAGCGATTCGCATAAAACAACTAAACCCTTCATTAAACCGGTCTGGTGGGGTGAGGTTCAATTTGGATCGTTGATACAATAGCCTGCTTAGGCAACATTCGTAATGCTGATGAGGTGATACCGGTGGGAGTGGGGCAAATAGGCCAGTCGTTAGTCAGGAATGTAGGAACAATCAGTGGGGCCACAGGGAGTGGTCGTCTGCTCCTCCCAACATGAGGGTAGGGACCTATTATAGCTGTGTCCGGCGCCGCCATGTCTGGACATTAGGGATATATAAATAGGGCCGATACGACCAGTAAGACTTTGGTTCGCTGACGAAGCCTCTTGGATAGGAGGCGAAACGTCTGACACCTTCAAAAAAGTATAGATGACGGCTGAAGAAACCTTCTCATCGATAGACCACTCCTGTACGACTGAGGACTTACACAGACATACTATTTGAATGTATAAATAAACAATGAAAGCATTTTTATGTTTTATTTACTTCTAATTTACAATTTTGTAACGCTCACATTATTTTAACATGCACCACAGAGTCACAAGTACGAACATCTCCTGATTTATGAGTTCTGAAACTTAACATGAATGAATAAAGCAAACAACTTGTTTGCCGTCCAATGAAAGTGGCTTCTCTCATTCACTTAAAGCAACACACCAACTTCATTGGAATAGCGAGGAAAGTGGCTTTTACTGATCTTATTGTGAAATAACAAATACCTTGGAAGGTGTTTTGCAGGTGTGGTGTGACGCAACATGTGCAACCCTAAGGTAAGAGCAGGTACACCATTAAATGGACTGCAAAGTTTTGATAGCATTGCAGTTGACACGTTTGAAAACAAAGCAAAACATCCATCCTTGTATCTATCAAAATGTTTGTCAGAAGTTGACAGTACAGGTTTAAATGCTCTAATTACAAGTAAACAATCAAGAACAGCCTTTAGTTGGGTACAATTACAACTATTGAAACTAACCAAGTGAGATCACATGATAGACGATAGAACGGTGTTCACCTCATTGAGCACGATGTCCATTCTGGCTGCTGTCCGGCCTAATTCATAAAGTAGCTGTGGTGAAAAAGGGACTTTGGAAATTGGGACACCTGGCAAATAAGTCAACAGACGTACCAGGTACTTCTGTGAACCATAGCTGCAATCTGCACAAATATAGCAATCAAACAATTAGTCTGGCTTTTGTCTTGTGTTTCAGGCAACATTGTTTGAGGCATATTAAGAAACAATAAATGGATATAAACGTGACATTTGGAAGTAATTTGCAAGTCATTTGGAGTCAGGTCCAGATGGCCTATTTGCTGCAGCTTTTAACGTGCAGTTTAATCCGTTGTGTCGTTGCCAGCGGTTTAGAACGACACTGTCTAACCCGAGGTGTTTGTTATGGTGTTCAGTGACCTTATTTGGCAGCGGCAATGATCAAAACTTATCTATAGCAACTATCTCTATATCTAATTTGGATTATACATAAAGAAAGAAGTTCAAGATGGCGCCTGAGTAGGCAGCCGTCAGCAAGTGCTCTCGCGAGCAATGTTCCCTCTAATTTTTCAGGTGTCTGAGCAGACACACAAGCTCATTGAGCACACTGAGGACCACAAACATGAACGGCGCGTATGGGCAGGGCACATTCGCGCGGTTCTGTTTCAACTGGCTGCGTAGCGTACGTGAACTGTGCGGCATTATTGGCTGGACACCTGTCACCCATTGAGTTACATTGTAAAATGGTACTATGTGTGTGTGTATATATATTATATATATATATATATATATATATATAAAAATGGTCCAATTAAGTAGATTATATCAGTTCTAAAATTAGATACTAAGTAATGTGTTTCTGTTTTATTTTATTTTGTGCAAGTAGTGCACGATTGCGCACGCTCACAGCTTAGAGCGATCGTTGCGCGCGAGCCTTACTTTTTTGTAGTTTTGGTGTTGTTTTTGTGTGTTCTTTTGTCACTTATTTTATTTTGTGCGCTGCATAGAAGTTCTTGTGCGCTGAGTATGTGCAAGTAGCAGATATAGACACAAATTTTTGGTCTGTAGAAAATCATCATAATGCTTTTGCCAACTCCAGAGTGAAGGCGCTCATCAATGGATGTTGTGAACCATACACCTTCTTCATAAAAATGCCTCTAAATTCCTCCATCGACCCATTTTCCAGACCGTTTTATCCTCATTAGGGTCGCGGGGTTGGGTGGGGGAAGCAAGAGCCTATCTCAGCCATCTTCGGGCTTTCGGCCTGGGACACCCTGAATTGGTTGCCAGGCAATCGCAGTGCACACCGAGACAAACAAGCATTCACTCTCACAGTCAGACCAAAGGACAATTTGGAGCATGTAATCAGCCTGCCATGCATGTTTTTGGAATGTGGGAGGAAACCGGAGGACCCGGAGAAAACCCATGCAAGCCCGGGGAGAACATGCAAGCCCCACACAGGGAGGCCGCAGCGGGGTTCGAACACACAACCTCCGCACTGTGAAGCCGGCGTGCTCACCACTCGATTACCGGACTACCCCCTCTAAATTCAGATGAGACAATTTCTTTCAGTCTATCTATCTCTCTATCAGTCAGTTAATAGTGTATCCTACCAATGCCTTCGAGAAACATGACTTGTCCCGTTGTTGTTTTCCGGGTTCTTTGCGTAGGAAGTCCATTTTCGTGCAGAAAGTTCATTGCATGTGTCTGCAGTTCGATCAGAGTCGGGTTCTTTGTGTGCACTGAGTTCATAATCTTCAGCACATACTTATCACCTTCGACAGTCACAATAGAGATGTTCTGGTCATCGTAGCTGGGCAGACAGTGAAGTTGAGAGGGAGTCAGGTTGTAGTATTTCTTTACAATGTCTGCTGCTTGAGAGTGGCTGATGTGGGGCTTGGCATTGTTCGCTGACATGTTCCTGTACACAACACACCGGGTCACAAGTGACAAGAGCTAAATTTGGGCGAGAGGTAGGATGCATCCTGGACTAGTTGCCAGTCAATCATACATAAAGAAAACCACAGCAATGTTCAATGTAAATATGGGCAACATGAGTTCTTACACCTAATGTTGGTTTCTTGTTCATCCCTTTTGTGTCTTTCTTTAATGGTCATTTTTATGAAAGAGTGCCCGTTGCAATGAAAATAAATATTTTAAAAATCACATACTTGCACATACTCTATAAAACAAATAGAATATGGTTATTTATTTATGTTTGCTTTAAATCAAGTGTTGTTGTGTTTATACTGTACATCGAAAAACGTGTATTTGTCCACATTTAAAATGGCATTGGGTCAGATACCAGTCTGCGGCTGCATGGATGCATGGCTTGAGTAGCCCGCGATGAGAAGAAAGGAGCGTCAGTGTAGAGCGCCGAGGCGTATGTGGAACTCTCGCAGCTTGGAATTGAAGCGGATTTACGTGGGACAAGAGATGCGAGACAATCTCTTTTCATCAATGGATGCTACAGCTTCGTGTTTGTTTTCAACATTTAGCTTGTAGCAGACGTGCACATTTCACCCTGACGTCCCTGATCCACTGATGAAAAGGACGCTTTGATCGTTTCCTCTTTCACCAAGAACTGCTTCATACAACAAACTGGGTGCTTAAGTTTGAATGACTGTCTGTGTCTTTTGTGTTGTGTCACATTATTTATTATTTAGTTGGTTTTTTTTTGTGTGTTTTGGACTTCAAGATGGCGCAGCGAGGGTGGCTGCTCCTGGATTTTACTTTTGCTGCTGTGAAATGTAAATTACTCCACTGTGAGACGAATAAAGGCTCATCTAATATAAACATGCATTTTTTTATGAGGTCTCCTCCAGCATTTAAATTGTTCAGTCCAGTCCAACTTGATGAACCCATCTGGTTAAAATTACATTCAGAGTTTATTTTAATCAGCGCTATTATTATTATTTATCATTTTATTAATGGTTTTATTGTTCTGGTGTTTCTTGTTCGTTTAATTTTAAAGTGTCCTTGGGTGATTTGAAAGGCGCTTGTAAATTATTATTATTATTATTATTATTATTATTATTATGTTACAATTGCCTGCAATAATTAATTGAATCGACAATGTAGCCACAAGGGGGCACAAGCCGGTGTCTTATTGTGCCGGTCCCAAGCCCGGATAAATAAAGAAGGTTGTGTCAGGAAGGGCATCCGACGTAAAAAAAATTGCCAAAACAAATATGCGAATCAAACCTATGAATCCCATACCGGATCGGTCGAGGCCCGGGTTAACAACCGCCACCATTGGTACTGTTGACCTTCAGGGTGCCAGTGGAAAATGGACTACTGTTGGTCGAAGAAGGAGAGGAGGGAGGTGTGCCCGGAGGAAAAGAGTGAAATGGAATGCCAAGGGTATAGAACTAAGAGTAGGAACTTTGAATGTAGGAACAATGACAGTTAAAGGTAGAGAGCTGGTTGACATGATGCAGAGAAGGAAGGTAGACATATTGTGTGTCCAGGAGACCAGGTGGAAAGGGAGCAAGGCTAGAAGCTTAGGGTCAGGGTTTAAGTTGTTCTATCATGATGAAGATAGAAAGAGACATGGAGTTGGCAAATGTGGTAAAGGCCAAACAAGAGGCCTATGATGACTTGTATGCTCGGCGAGACAGCAAGGAAGGTGAGACTGATCTTTACAGGCTGGCGAGACAGAGAGACAAAGACGGTAAGGACCTGCAGCAGGTTCGGGTGATTAAGGATAGAGATGGCAATGTATGAACAGGTACCAGTAGTGTGATGGCAAGATGGAAAGAGTACTTTGAAGAATTGATGAATGAGGAAAATGAGAAGGAACAAAGAGTAGAAGACATGACTGTTGTGGACCAAGACGTAGCAAGCATTAGCAAGAATGAAGTGAGGACGGCGATGAAGAGGATGAAGGGGGGAAAGGCACTCGGGCCTGATGATTTACCAATCGAGGTATGGAAGTGTCTTGGAGAAGTGGCGGTGGTGTTCCTGACTGGGTTATTCAACAAGATCATAGATGGTGAACAGATGCCGGAAGAATGGAGACAAAGTGTACTTGTGCCCATTTTTAAGAACAAAGGAGATGTGCAGAGTTGTACTAACTACAGAGGAATAAAGTTGATGAGCCATACAATGAAACTCTGGGAAAGAGTAGTTGAAGCAAGACTAAGAGCAGAAGTGAACATTTGTGAGCAGCAGTATGGTTTCATGCCAAAAAAAAAAGAGTACGACAGATGCAGTGTTTGCTTTAAGAATGCTGATAGAGAAGTACAGAGAAGGTCAGAAGGAATTGCATTGTGTCTTTGTAGATCTGGAGAAAGCGTATGACAGGGTGCCCAGAGAAGAGCTGTGGCATTGCATGAGGAAGTCTGGAGTGACAGAAAAGTATGTCAGAGCGGTGCAAGACATGTATCATGACTGTAAGATAGTTGTGAGGTGCGCTGTCGGTATGACTGAGGAATTCAAGGTGGAGGTGGGACTCCACCAGGGGTCAGCTCTGAGCCCCTTCTTGTTTGCTATGGTGATGGACAGGCTGACAGACGATGTTAGACAAGAATCTCCTTGGACCCTGATGTTTGCAGATGACATTGTTATCTGTAGCGAGAACAGGGAACAGGTGGCGGAGAAACTAGAGATGTGGAGATATGCCCTGGAAAGGAGAGGAATGAAGATCAGTCGCAGCAAGACGGAATATATGTGTGTGAATGAGAGGGATCCAAGTGCATATGTGATGCTAAAGGGAGAAGAGATAAAGAAGGTGGAGGATTTTAAGTACTTGGGGTCAATTGTCCAGAGCAATGGAGAGTGTGGAAAAGAGGTGAAGAAGCGTGTCCAGGCAGGCTGGAGCGGCTGGAGGAAAATGTCAGGTGTGATGTGCGATAGAAGGGTTTCAGCTAGGATGAAAGGAAAACTGTATAAAACAGTAGTCAGACCAGCCATGTTGTTTGGACTGGAGACAGTGCCACTGAAGAAAAGACAAGAGCTGGAGGTAGCAGAGCTGAAGATGTTGAGGTTTTCTTTGGGAGTGACCAGGTTGGATATGATCAGGAATGAGTACATTAGAGGGACAACTCATATTGGCGTTGGAGAGAAAGTCAGAGAGGCCAGACTGAGATGGTTTGGACATGTCCTGACGAGAGAGAACGACTATATCGGGAAAAGTATGCTGAGCCTTGAACTGCCAGGCAGGAGACCGAGAGGAAGACCGAAGAGGACATTTATGGATGTGGTCAAAGAGGACATGAAGGTAGCTGGTGTGAGGGAAGAGGATGCACAAAACCGGGATAGATGGAGGACATCGATTCGCTGTTGCGACCCCTTAAGGGAAAAGCCGAAAGGAAAAGAAGAATTAATTGAATCGACGTTTTAGGAGTAAAATATGTGACAATGACGGCCACTATGCGATTGCATTTTAATCGTTGTCAGGATGGTGGTGTTGGGAGAGCTTGGCTTTTTTTAGAACTTACTTTTTAAAACCAATCCTATACGATTATTGTGCGTTAGACACCTCCCAAATCCCGATCTTGTTCCTCATATCTTCAGCATTTAAAGTACACAATTGTTCGCACTGGAAACGTGTTTGTCGTGTTGTTGCAAGCAGTTTTAGTGTAACATTAACCTGATTACTTTGGTTAATTTGAAACACCAACAACAAATCATACCACACCAGAAAAGCGAGACACGGGGCAATTTCGACTCTCGGTTGCAGCTCCATTCATAAAAAAACGATGCAAAAGACAATTTCCCTTCTGCTAACAGAAAGTATACGAAGAGGTAACGGCAAACATCACAAGTAAAACATGACTACGGTGTTTAATAACACATTACCTCGTAATGCGTTGCGTCCTGGCATCCAAGTATTTGATTCGCATTTCTCAATTGACTACTAAACGTAAGAGGAAATTTTAAAACTGAAACCGGGATGAGTTTATCCGGGGGGGCATTTCAAAATAAAAGAATTGTAGTCATTATTTGTGCATGTGTGCGGACGTTTATGCGTGTGCGTTCACGCGCGCGCGTGTGTGCGCGTGTGCGTGTGTGCGTGCGTGTGTGGATATGTGTGTGTGTGTGTGTGTGTGTGTGTGTGCGTGCGAGTGAGTGCGTGTAAATGTGTGCGCGTGTCTGCGTGTGTCTTTGTGCGTCACAGTTGTTGACTATTGTCTTTAGTTTGTACTTGTTTTTTTATGTTATAGTTAATGTATTTGCATTATTCAGTCATATCTCATCTCTGTGAGCTGCCAGCATCAGAATCAGAATCATCTTTATTGCCATGTATGTAGAACACACAAGGAATTTGTCTCCGGTAGAACATGCTGCACTAGTATCATCAAAAAATGGAGAACATTTAAAGCACTACACAGTTCTATTTGGGTTACTGTTTAGAGCAGGTCTGGCCAACCCGCGGCTTGAAAGCCGCATGCGGCTCTTTGGCTGATTTCATGCGGCTCTTAAGGGGCGTCCACATGACATGCATAAAAAATTCATCCCCAATGTACCATAATTTCACAACCATTGCACTGCGCATTTTTGAGAAAATGTACGACTTTTAAGTGCACCTGATAGCCGTGAAGACTTTTAAGTGCACCTTATAGTCTTATAAAAGAAATATGGTATCAAGCTGATCATGTGACACGCACGTGCGTGAGATGAAAACCAATCATTTATATCGTAAACCAGGGGTGGCCAACCAGTCTGACTTGACATGAATTTTTTACGACGTAAACAATTTGTGTCACGTTCGCTCTCAAAACGGCAGGGAAAAAAATGCACAGGTAAACGAAAATATGAAGACGAACACGGGACGTTTTTAACAGAGTAGGAGACTATATTTTTTGTTGAGCGTAAAGGCAAGCCATTCTGCCTTATCTGTCAGGCGTCATTAGCACATTTCAAAGCGTCAAATCTTCAGCGCCACTTCAGCTCACTCCACGCGAACATTGACCAGGAATTTCTCAAACGGACTGAACTTCGCAAGCACAAGGTGGTCACTTTGAAAACTCAGACCGAAAAGCAGATATATTTGTTTCCGAAATTCTACGAAGCACCCAGAGACCGTAACGCTTGCATCATGCAGGCTTGAAACATTGCACATGCTAAAAAGCCATACAACGAAGGGGAGCTTGTTAAGAAATGCCTCAGTGACGCTGTTGAAATCTTGTCTCCTGAAAACGACAAACTAAAACAAATGGTAGCAGACGTCCAACTGTCCCGCCACACTGTTGAACGCAGAATATCAGACATTAGCACCGCTATTGAATCACAGCTGCACTCTGACCTTCAAGCGTGTGAGTATTTTAGTGTCGCATTGGATGAACGTTGTGACATACAAGACAAGCCTCAGTTGGCAATATTTGCACGGTCGGTGCAAAAGGATTGTGTGATCAAAGAATAACTCCTTGATATTGTGCCATTAAAAGACAACCCGTGGCATAGATGTGAAAGAAATAATGATGGCTTCACAGATGAAGCTGCGGCTGAGTTGGACATGATCGATTTTTGTGAGGAAGACCAACTGAAACCTGCTTTAAGGGAATGGACCATTGTGTTCTGGAAAAGTGTGCCAATAGAAAAATACCCCAATGTGAAACTGGCTGCGCTTAAAGTACTGTCAATGTTTGGGTCAATGTACGTCTACGAGTCTGTGTTTTCTTCTGAAACATGTGAAATCAAAGCATCAATCCGTTCTGACTGACACTCATGTAAAAGAATTGCTTCAACAGAATGCAAGCCAGATTTAATGAGGATTGTTCAGGACAACGAATGCTAGACGTCCCACTAAGCAACATGCACAATATTGTAAAATAATAATAATAATAATAATAATAATAATAATAATAATAATAATACATTTCATTTCTGAGCGCCTTTCTAAACTCTCAAGGTCACTTTACAGTCACAGGATTATTATTATATTTTTGTTTGTGGAATTGGTTGAACTGAGTTTGTGTGTGTAAGACAGTGTTCATTGTTGGACATTTTCTTGTGGTTTTAGTACTTTAGTTGTCAATTTCTGATATATTTGTTGATTTTGTATTTAAAATGTGATATTTATAATAAATCTGTCTGAGCAGAGGTCTGCGTGTGTGAGGGATGGGGCTATGGGGTGTTCACGTGTGTCCATGTTTATGATGTGGCTCTTTACAGTAACATAGTAAAAAATGCGGCTCTTAGTCTCTGACTGGTTGGCCACCCCTGGTTTAGAGAGTTAATAACTTGGGGGAAGAAGCTGTTTAAATGTCTGCTGGACATATAGACACATGAAGAGAAATCCAATGTTCTTCCATTGGTTGACAAAAGAAACAAACAACAGAATAAATTGTGGCTTCTTGCCAACATTTCATTGCTGAATAAACCTGAACTAAACTAAACAAAATTTAATTAAATTAAACTAAACTAAACTAAAGTAAATAACGAAACCGGACACGCCTTGAGATACTAAAATAAACAAATTCTTGCAGGGTTTTATGAAAGAAAAAAAATGCTTGAAACAGGAAGAAAAGGGCTACATCGACCGGCACACTAAAATAAATTGTCGTAAGCCATCTGCTTTCTGTTTAGTGTTGAAGTTGTGACATTTGCAGTTGTGGCCCTCTTTTCCTCATAACCGCGGCAGTATGCACCTCACGTGGCACCTGCGAAACAGATGTCATTGAATCATCAATATTGCCGCAGCTTGCATGAATATTTTCCAGCTTAAAAGATCACGTTGCATGGCTGCCAGGGATATGACTTGCAACTTCTGTTTCAAAAATTAACAAACATAGTATTAAGTTCATCCTGTCTACTTGACACGAAGGCGGAAGTAGACGCCGAAACATGTCAGGTATTGTCAGGTATACACCGACAATACACTGTCTGTAAGATAAGAATCTGTTTTAAATTAATTAACAAACATGTTTCTGTTTTAAATTAATTAACAAACCTTTTGCTTACCCTTGCTCACAACAGTGGATTTTACATATACCAGTGTCTGTAATGACGTCTGCCGGGACACAACTTTTACGTTTGGCGTACAACATACAGAACGTCTCCGCCTGGGTGGCTGACAACTTTTCCAAGAAAAAAAAAAAAAAATATATATATATATATATATATATATATATATATATATATATATATATATAAAAAAAATCCTCGTCTCACCCACCATGGGTGGTGTCTGTCCCCATTTCAGCTCGGGTCCTCTACCAGAGGCCAGGAAGCTTGAGGGTTCTGCGCAGTATCCGTGCTGTTCCCAGCACTGCGCTTTTCTGGACCGAGATATCCGATGTTGTTCCCGGGATCTGTTGCAACCACTCGTCGAGTTTGGGGGTCACTGCCCCAAGTGCTCCGACCACCACAGGCACGACTGTCACCTTTACCTTCCAGGCTCTCTCCAGCTCCTCGTGTTTTCTCGTGTTCCTTCTTTCTGATGCTCCCATCACTCGGGACCGCTACATCCACGACAACGGCTTTCCTTTCCCCTTTATCTATGACCACGATATCTGGTTGGTTGGCCATTACCATCTTGTCAGTCTGTATCTGGAAGTCCCACAGGATTTTTGCTCGGTCATTCTCCACCACCTTGGGGGGTGTTTCCCATTTTGACCTTGGGGTTTCCAGTCCATACTCCGCACAGATGTTTCGGTAGACTATGCCAGCCACCTGGTTATGGCGCTCCATGTAGGCTTTCCCTGCCAGCATCTTACACCCTGCAGTTACGTGTTGGATTGTCTCAGGTGCCTCTTTGCACAACCTACACCTTGGGTCTTGTCTGGTGTGGTATATCCCTGCCTCTATGGCTCTGGTGTTCAGGGCCTGCTCTTGGGCAGCCAGGATGAGTGCCTCTGTGCTGTCCTTTAGGCCAGCCCTCTCTAGCCACTGATAGGACTTCTTGAGATCAGCCACTTCTGCTATGGTTCGGTGGTACATCCCGTGTAGGGGCTTTTCCTCCCATGATTGTCCCTCTTCCAGCACCTCATCCTCTGTTCCCCATTGACTGAGACATTCTCTGAGTACATCATCCGTTGGAGCCTTCTCTTTGATGTATTCATGGAGCTTGGATGTTTCATCCTGGACAGTGGCTCTCACACTCACTAGTCCCCGGCCTCCTTCCTTACGGCTTGTGTACAGTCTCAGGGTGCTGGACTTGGGAAGGAACCCTCCGTGCATGGTGAGGAGTTTTCGGGTCTTAACATCCGTGGTCTGAATCTCTTCCTTTGGCCACCTTATTATTCCTGCAGGGTATCTGATCACTGGCAGGGCATAGCTGTTTATTGCCCGGGTCTTGTTCTTGCCATTGAGCTGGCTTCTGAGGACTTGCCTCACCCGCTGGAGGTATTTGGTCGTAGCCGCTTTCCTTGTTGCTATATATATATATATATATATATATATATATATATATATATATATATATACAATTATTTCAATTTCAAAATCTTCGTTTGTTTTGGAAATTTCGGAATTTCGGTTTGTTTGTCAATTTGCATACTCGGCACGGCAGCCAATTAGAAGCCTGCTTTCTGCTTCCAGACTTTCCCGAGCGTTATACGAGATGCCAGCATGACGTCGTTTGTTATGATCACGTGAAGTAGACACAACAATTGTCAGCGAGTGCGATCATTGTTTTGTAAGCTTATGCCTTTCATTTTCGGTTTTGATTAATGAAAGTCTTCGCGTTTTAGTACGATGGTGATATCGTGTGTGGTTGTTGGCTGTATGAACCGTTTTGTGAAAGGATCCGGGTTACAATTTCACTAAATACCGATCACTGAAGGAAGAAAACAAACTGGTTCGTTTGTCAATTTGCATACTCGGCACGGCAGCCAATCACTTTCCCAAGCGTTATAAGGTCGTGCATTTGCATATCATTTTCCAAAGTAGATGCACAAAACCTCAGCCCCAGAAGAAAGATTCAAAAGAACCCAACAAAATGTATGACTCTACAAAACGTAAATGTACATTATCCAGTGACTGTAAAGTGTCCTTGAGAGTTTTGAAAGGCGCTTAGAAATCAATGTATCATTATTAAAAGCATCGTGGAAAGAAGAGTTCACGTGACTTGTAGCAGACGACGCAATGTTATGCCGAACAGTGTGTGGACAAATGACAACTCGAGCAAAGTCATCTGTAAGGGATATTTACGATAAATTAAGCAAGGGTGCAGTTGTGGTGGGTATATCCTTAATGAAAAAAATCCTCAATACTTACCTTGCAACAATGTTTTTTTTTTTTTTTTGCGAATAGTCGTCTTATTGTGTTTCAAGTTATGAAAAATGGGGGAGGCAACTTTATGGCCGGGCAGGCATCTTTTCAGAGTTGTCTGCCCTGGTGTCCGCTAACTTTTTGTCATGAGTTTCAGACACAGCATTTACAAATGTAAAAGTCAGTAAAAGAAAAGTTATTGGAACGCAGAATGCTGCCTGATAAATCATGATTGAGATTATTTGTTACTGTGAATATGTCATGTGCATTGAGTGTTGTCTTGGTTATGTAAGATCCAAATACTGTAGAAGCACCTATGTTAGGGTGTAAATCATGAGCCTTGTGTCAAAACAAATTGAACATCGCCAAATGTAGAGTGGAAAACCTATCACTCATGGAGTTAATTAACAACCTTTAGGTCTAAAAACACTCTTTCTATTCAAACACCACCACTTATCCTAACAGCCATTTACAGGATCTGCATTTGGACCCCATAGAACATGCACTGTGAATCGTCCCCATCATCTGCGGGTGGCTGATGGGCTGCGGTAATGGTGGTGGTGGTGGTGGTAGGAAAGGGGGTGCGGGGCGTATTTCTAGGGACAGTCCTGCACAGACCGGACACTAACCAATCGGAGTGCCCCAACATAATCCTGACATATCGGCCTACACTTAGGTGACCACAAGGACAGACTATTAGGCCCATAATAAAAGGGGACTGTATCCATCTTAGGTATCCATCATTATTGTTGCAAAGAAATTAGAACTACATTTTAAAACATCAAAACAGAAGTATGACTTCACCGTATTGGTGCCACAGAAACTTTGAGTAGCGTAATTGCTTTCCAAAGACCAGTCATTAGGATCTTTGAAGGCAAATTATGGACTTCATTTACTCCCAAAACAGCACAACAAGGTTTATATCACAGGTGGGTTGATATAATTTTTCCACTGCTTGATACAAAAGAAAAAATAGTGACTGCTGTGTTTCATGGCCTCATGATTGGATTTGATGACATATTTTACTGCACCTCACTTTTACATTAGTATCAATAACACTACTGGCAGATCAGTACCGTATTTTCCGGTGTATAAGGCCCACTGGAGTATAAGGCGCACCCCCAATGAATTGCTTTGGAACGCACTACTTCTTCAACAAAATTGAGTTAGTGGCTGCTGACAGTAGTTGTTAGACCTGTTGTGACTTAATATGACTTCACATATAAGGCGCACCTGCGTATAAGGCGCAGGGTCATCTTTTGAAGTAAATGAAGGCTTTTGGATGTGCCTTATACCCCGGAAAATACGGTACACTTGATTATTTCAAGACGTGGGATGTAATATTGTTCGAAACTCATCATCTGAGCTTCTAAAAACGAAGACTGAGAAAGTTGGCCCAGAAAGTACCTGCTGATTATCAATCAAAGTCAATTGTTGTCAGATCTCTCCATTCTTCACTTTGCAGCCAATGTGCAGCAGGCATTATGTATTTTCCAGCTGCCCATCTTAATGTGATCAAAGATGATTTCCCACAACTCTCTGCGGCCATATTTAACACAATTAATGGATATTTGTTTTTTTCCCTCTGGAATTGGGTGAGGATGGAAACGCAGACATTTGCATAACAATGGAACAGCACACAAGCTCCAAGAAAACTTAAGATCGGTTGGCTTCATGGGACCAGGAAGACAAATACAGGTACATGTGCTCTAATTGGAATATGGTTGCAGGGATCTGAGAGTTCTGTTTTCCTTCAAGGCATGTCATTTTGTTTCAAAGGCAGCATCACTTTATATGCTAATATCTAAGAATCATAATCCTACAATAATGAATTGTAAGAAATGAGCCTGATTGCCATGCAAGTGTCAGACACACACAATTCCTGCAATTAGTATTACAGTAATTATGACGTTACGCTGGACACAGATGGAAATTTGAATGCCTGGGTGGCGTGTGCGTCGATTAATACGTAGAGGGTGGAGGTTGACAACAAAAGGGTGGGATGTGGCGATGGTGGAGGGAGCCTTAGGGAGTGAGAGCTTCAGATCAAGCGCAGAAGCGACAGAGCAGAGAGCAGAACATTGTTCACACTCCGTTCAGGTCAACAAATTCAGGACAAGGTAAGGCACTAATGATGACATTTAAGTCATTTAATTTACGAAAATTCATTAAGACTTAAGACACTTTGGTTAGCATTAGTTTCCAGGTGAAAGAACCAGATAATGATGATCTCTACGAGTAAGGCATTTGTTTTAGTTCTCGGTCAGATGTTAATTTGTTGGGAAAGTGATCTTTAATGTACATTATTCCGCTGCCGTGATCAAGGCAAGGTAGAAACAGAAAATAAAGTCTTTAAAATCATCTCAGATATTTTTAAATATGCTCATGATCAAATCTTATCATACATATCTGGTTTCAAGAGTTATGTGGAGGTGAGTTGCAAGCTGCTGATTCCAGATTTGTTCAATTTAGAAGCATATTTTCCCAAATGAAAACCATAAAAACTGATCAGGAAATGTTTCAGTCAGAATCTACATTTGTGTCAAAGCAATTTAGTCACTATTATTGGGTGAAACATACGGAATACTGAACAGTGTACCACTATTATGATGGAATATTACATTTGCAATTATCATGACATCTTTCTGGTTTTCTACATCAGAATCAGAAAGCCTTAATATGTCACACAATGGGGAAATTAGCAGTCCACAGCAGCAATTTGAAAGGGATGGGGCAGGGGGCGAAATGACAAAAAAAACTAGATATTCTAAGCATAATAAAAACGCCAGAAGACTAAAGTGTATACTGTAACTATGCAAAAATATTTCATTAAAAAACTATACATAGTGCAAGTAACACAGAAAAGGCATATTGATATACGTATGTAGATGTATTGCATCAACATAAGGTGGCTGTACTATTTACAGTACCAATCTGTTTTTTTTCCATGTGATTATTAAGAAGACCTCTAAGTTAGACCTCTTCTGTTATTGCATAAAATGAACCATTTCATGGCCAGTGGTTAAAAAAAAAGCAGATAAAAATAAATAAATAAGTCAATCAATCAAAATCCAATCAATGTTAGTGTGAAAAATAACTTCATCCACAAATTCTCATAATATATCATTTAAAAAGTATTATGAAATTATCAATGTTGGACTACAGGAGACTGAAAAGTCCATTGACTGAAGCAAACTTCCCCACCATTATCCTTCGATGTTGACTGAGCTAAAGCCTCGAGAGTAAAATGAGGCAACATTACCTTTGAGGTGTGTTTAATCTATACAACATTCAATTTATTGTATGACATGGCATTGACGTTTTTGAAGTTTTTTTATTTTTGTTTGAGGAGGCGGGGATTGATGGGTAGGGTTACTTACACGATGTATACCCTCTATTATAAGTGCCTTCAGATTTGAATTACATTGCTCTGTCAAAAAGAGTAATGTAGCGTTTCAGCAGATATAAATTATCTTTGCCTGCCAGACACACCGAAATTCCCGCAAAGGTCTGGATTTGTATTCTACAATGAATTTTCATGGGAAAAGATAACCCAACAAGAAAAAATAGAGTGGAGACTCGGCATAAGGAAATACAAAAAGCATCAATTATACATGCAGAGCTATTCCGTACACTAATCCTATCTATTGACATTTTAAATTTGCTAGCGTGCCAGAAAGCAAAAAGTAAAAGATGCAAAAGGAGCAAAATCTTCATCTCTGTTAAGATTCGGTTCCAATACCGCACACTGTATACAAGTACAGTATAATAAAGATAATAAAGATAATATTGGCGAATGCTTAGGGTGCTCTGGCTTCAGAGCTGTTTCCACCGCAGAGTGAATGGACATGAAAAATCTGGAAATTTAAGCTTCGTCCAGATGAAATCTACAGCAGCGACATGTGCACTTTTCCCGCGCAACCTTAGTAACTATGCTATGAATGAGTTGTCTTTCCAAACTCACACTTATCAGTAAAAATAGACAAATCAACACTTCACGAAGGGTGTTACTGTGTTCATCCCATGCATTCACACGTCAAAATTGTCTTTGAATAATTTTCATCCCAAAACACCTCACAGCACATTATGAGTCGCTGGAAAGTCGCTGGAGCAGTTACCGTGCCGAAGATTTCTGTGATTTACTGTAACAAGTAATGACTTACAAAAGCGGATACATAGAAGTTCTTTCAATCAGAGGAGCTTTGCCAATAATCAGTCTTGTTTGCTCCCAAACTTCGCAGTCCCCAAACTGTCAATGTGGTGTTCCACTCCGAAGCATTGAATAGACATTAGTGAAAGAATTGAGATCAGGTTGACCTTGAAGCAAGGTGACTCCATCAAATCCAAACAGTTTCATAGTTGGGGCGAAATTGTTGAGCATTATTATTTGCTTTAAACGCCCGTCTTCCTTAACTTAAATTGGCCGGCTACATTTCTTCTTCTCTGACAGCGGCCACTCCATTAGACCGTGCATTACACTCTGTTGCCAACAGACCGATCACCGATATTTTTATATACAGTAAAGTCTCGTTATATCGATATTCAAGGGAGTCCGAAAAAATATCGATATAACCGGGACTATCGATATATCCGACCCTGTTTGCATGTAATTTTCTCCGTGCGTGCATAGAAATAGCATCGATATAACCGGGACTATCGATATATCCGATATCGATATAACGAGACTTTACTGTATATATATATATATATATATATAACTGGCTACTTTGCAAAATGCCTACTAATTCTATCTTCTCAGCAGCAGCAACACTGCTGCATGTTACATTCCATAAATACAGACAAATGATAGTGTCCTCGTTCAACGTGTTCTCTCGATAAATGTTGGTGAGGAGTGATTGCCAGTGTATACATTACAAATATAATTATATTTTCCTTTGAGGATTGAAATTTAATTATACTTTACCCCTAAATACATGAAATCAGGTGAGATGCATTAGCATTCTTTGCTTTACGAGCTTAAAAAAAATAACAATAAATCAAAAATGGAAAAATAAAAATATCCCATCAAACATGCACCACATGCCCACAACATTTTATTAAATAATCATTTCTTCATGATGAAATTATGAATGCGACTTTCATCTAGCGAATGCTCGAATGACCACGATAATTCCACCAACCACGTTACTGTGCCCTTAATGCATAACATCTGAAAGATGCCCTGCTTTCTTCTTGGTGCGCATTTGGAAGTTCTAAGTAGTATAGCTAAATGACCACGTGCGGCTGGCAATGAGATTGCAGATTAGTAGAACACATGTAGCTTGACGATAATGTAAAGGCCACTGGTTTGAGTCACAATAAAAGAGGATGAAACATTATTAAAATCACTGCTGCCCTTGAGCAAAATGCAGTCACAACCCAATTTGTGGCACCAAACAATAATATCCATCCACGCATCCATTTTCCCATCCTCTTATCCTCACAAGTCGTGGGGATGCATAATCTATCCCAGCCATCTTCAAACAGCAGGTGGGGGACACTCAGAACGGGTTGCCAGCGAATCACAGGGCACACATAAACGAACAACCACTTGCACTCACACTGACACCTGGGGAAATTTTGGAATGTTCAATTAGCCTGCCATGCAATATTTTCGAATGTGGGAGGAAACCAGAGTACCCCGATAAAACTCATGCAGGCACGGGGAGAACATGCAAACTCCACACAGAGGGGGCGGAGCTAGAATTAAACCCAGTAGATCTCCACTGTGAGATCACCTCGCTAACCATTTGCCCACAGGATGAAAAGGTTTCTTCAGCCGTCAAAGAAGTACAGATAACGGCTAAAGAAACCTTTTCATCGAGGGACCACTCCTGTACGACCGAGAGCTTACACAGACATATTGGCCTTCAGGGCCGCTAAAACAATAAATACTATTAAAAAACATACATTGGAAAGATTTTCTATCTTGACCGGAGAGACATTTCCTAAGGTAAAATTAAATTGCCAAACACTTTAACCTTAAAAATATATTTATTTGGCCAGGAAAGCAAATTGGTTTATTAAGTGCCCCAATGGGGCAGGTTGCATCATTCATGGCAATAAAAATGATGAGTCACATCCGGAATTTAAATCCCTAAAACAGCCCAATCAGCGGGGATCTACAAAAGGGGTTAAATACAAAAGCAAAGACATTTTCTTCATGTCTTGAATGCATTTGTTAAAAGTGGCTTAAAACAAGATGAAGGGGACACCTACCAAGCTGTATCCTATTTAATAATGTACAGTGTTCCATGTAAATGGCCACATCGAAACATATTTGGAAACACATCATGCATTGGGAATACCGCAATGGAGATAATCAGGTTACATGAAAGCCCAGAAAGAACAGCTTGGATCAGATGGCAATTTCAAGTCATTTGTTGCGTCACACATCAAACTCTTTACATTCACTCCGCCTGCTCTTCTCTCTCACCCTTGAGATGCAATTCCATCAAGACAACCCGAAATTTGAATTGGGTGTTTTGGAGATTGCTTGAAAAATGTTGCACAAGAATGAAAATCAGCATGTCATCAGCGTGGCGGTAGTGTGGGGGTTGAATAATGCAGGCTTGATTCTGTGGCGTATTCTATGTGTATGGGAATGTATGTCCAATGCCTTCAGCGGTAAAATGCACCTTAGCGGATTACCCAAGACTGCCAATTTGTCTCCAGGCAAAGGAATGCTTCAAACTGTTCTCATGTACCATCAATAAGTGTTATCGATTTGGACCATACTAAGCGGTCATGCTCAGCGTGTATCTGCCATAGTGTGAAAATCGTTTCAAGCACGTCAGAATAAGAAGTTGCCCGCCAGTCAGCGCTATTGTGTTTTAATTTCTGGTTCTGACCTTGCTGAGTCATAATGTATCCACTTTGAACCGTTACCCACATTATCCCGGCTGAATGGGAACTAACGGGATCATGCTAAGATAACATGTTCCACAACAGCAATGAGATTTGGTTTGGTTAGATGGTGGTAGGTAAACTGTTGTTACAAGTTGCGGATCCACTCTTATGGGGCAATAATAATCGCCTTTACAAAGCAAAGAACCTGCTACTGACAATATAATTAATTACTAGGTTGTGTTAAAGTGCTCTATACATAATATTGAGTTGAGGTGAGTTGAAGAGCAGTAAAGCAAGAAAAAAGATGAAGGTGGAGAACCCGTGCTAACCCAAATGTTAATGTGACCAATAAGGATATTCTTGAATTTTCAAATCGGTCTTCTGGCTGTTCCGTTCAACTCCATTTTGTCTCTAATAATTTAACGCAAATGGATGTTTCATGTGATTCTTCACAGGTACTACTTGCTCACGTCAGCGGAACAAGATGAACCTTGACATCAATGGCAGTTACATGCCTATGGAGAACACAAATTTGACACTGAAAGAGTTTCTGGAGAAATATTTGGGACCCCGTCGTTCACCCATGTTGCTCCCTATCTTCATAAATTACCTGATCATATTTTTGGTCGGCGTATTTGGCAACGTGCTGACTTGCACAGTCATCGCCCGCAACAAAGTGATGTGGACGCCAACAAACTACTACTTATTCAGCCTGGCAGTGTCAGACCTGCTGGTGCTCCTGCTGGGCATGCCACTGGAGCTGTACGAGATGTGGCAGAACTACCCTTTCCTCTTTGGGAAGGGAGGATGCTACTTTAAGATTTTCATATTTGAGACGGTCTGCTTGGCATCCATCCTCAATGTGACGGCACTGAGCGTGGAGCGCTACATCGCCGTGGTGCATCCGCTACGAGCCAAATACGTAGTGACGCGCACCCATGCCAGGCGGGTCATTTTCACCGTGTGGGGTATGTCTGTTTTATGTGCACTTCCCAACACAAGTCTGCATGGGATTTCCTTCCTGACCAGTAACTCCACCAGCCCTGACGGGCCACACAAAGTGGCCATCCCAGATTCCGCCATGTGTACCCTGGTGAAGCCTCAGTGGATATATAATCTGATCATCCAAGTGACTACCTTGCTATTTTTTTTCTTGCCCATGCTCACCATTAGTGTTTTGTACACACTTATTGGGCTGCAGCTCAAACAGGAGAGGATGCATCAAGCGATGGAAGCAAAGGCAGGCGTCACTGAGGACAGCTTCTGCAGCGCCCGCACTCAGCAGCAAAAGGCCAGACGACGGCAGGTCACCAAAATGTTATGTATGTTTCAGCAAATGTGTTACATTTTCTAGCGAGGGCTTTGAGCATGCTATTTTTTTTACATTATTTTTTTTATAATTGTGTACGTACCAGTGGCGGTGCGTGCATTTCACACCTAGGCCTTCAGTGAAGTCCTGCTTAGTCCGACTTGAACAAATATCCCTCGTAATACCATAATTTATGACACAACGGCTGGAGATATCATTTACAAAAGCACACGCACGCAATACTGGGCGTGGCATCACCTTAATCGTCTACAACACAGGCTATTTTCCGGAGCAATTACACATCAATAAATCTGCATCAGCAATTAGAACTTGTCACGATACGTGATACTGCAAACACTTAAAAATAAAAGGACATTTAAAATCATTTGTCCACAAAGTTTTATTAAGTCCACCAAGAATATGCAATCTTTAACAAGATTTTACGCTAAATTGCTTGACACATACAAAATGTCAGTTTAATATAAGAAAAACAACAAGACGTTCACAAAATGAACTATTTGTTGAAAATAAAAGTAAACAAATCTTTTTCATTTGTTCTTGAGAATAGGCCTACATGCGACAGCGAGTTGTCCTCTCCTTCAGCCATTGTGGATTAAAAAAGCGAGTAGATATACTTGGTTTTTCTGCTAAAGTTTCCGGGTCTGATCTGTTGTAGCTTGGTTGATTTGCATAGAGCTGCCTCCGCTGAGGGCTGAGGTAAAGTGAGTATCCAATCACAGGACACATACATGTCATGTTCAATGCGAGGCCCTCTAGCTGGCCTTACTGTGACAACTCGTGATCTGATTGGCTATCGCAACTACATATCAACTACATGTGCCCGTTCATGTACAGCGCACAGACGCCCTCACTGTTGATTCTGAAGGCGCCGGTCAGATTTCATACAGCCTGGCGACACAAGCTATCTTAATTCTGATTGGATTAAAAACTCTGACCTAAATCTACAACACTGAAAGGAGCATAACCAAATGTATATGATATAACATCAAGAAAACAGTATGTAGAATAATTATATATATATATATATATATATACAGTAAAGTCTCGTTATATCGATATTCAAGGGAGTCCGAAAAAATATCGATATAACCGGGACTATCGATATATCCGACCCTGTTTACATGTAATTTTCTCCGTGCGTGCATAGAAATAATATCGATATAACCGGGACTATCGATATATCCGATATCGATATAACGAGACTTTACTGTATATATATATATATATATATATATATATATATATATATATATATATATATATATATATATATATATATATATATATATTTAGAAAAAATACATTTTTAATGAAATTGACTTTTATTATAATTATGATAATGATGTCTGATTATGTTAGGCCAGCGGAGAAGGCCTTGCTGGCTCTGACGGCCCACCACTGGTACGTACTTGGGAAATGATTTATTCCACAGGTGTCAAACTCAAGGCCCGCCACATATTTTTTTCGCCCGCAAAAGCAAATCAAACTTCAAATTCCATGATGCTTGCTAAAATCCTAACCAAAATTTCATATTTTTGGATGTAAACCACAATAACAGTCATTATTCTTTACTTCAGATTTGAAAACTAGTTATTCATTAATTTGTTGTGTGCTCTATATGTAATATGTGGAGGGGATCAACATTCTGATGGCTTCCCCAAATTCATAACGCCCCTCGAGAGGAAACCGTAACTACAATGAGGCCCACTGCAAAAAAACGACTTTGACACCCCTGATTTATTCAATGTTTGCACTTGGAGAAGCAGGCGCAAATATGAACACTCACTCAAATTGATGTAGAAATGGATATACAAATCAAACATCTCATGGGTTGCACCAATCAAATTTGTTTTGCAAAATTGTGGTTCATTTTGCACCATTCTGCCAGGAGATTAAAACTAGAATGAAATTTATGATTATTATTATTATTATTAGTGGGTTCTATAAACCAGCACTTTAGGTGATGATGACTCCCTTTGTTTTCTCAAAAGATAGGCGGCTGTTCTTCTGTTCAAAGCCATAAACAGCAAATTATGAGATACATCATCAATTCAGCAATGCCATTTTGATGGTTCTGGATAGAATTGGAGCCAGTGGCGGGCCGTGGATTTCATCACTAGGCCTTCAGTAGTGCTACGTCTGAATCAATCCAGACTGTGTTGTGTGATTTACTACAAGTTCACTAGAGGGCACCATTAGCCAGGAAATAACTGACTGACCTTTCTTTATGTCTTGAAAATGGCTTGAACAGTAAATCTTCAACCAAATCCATTTCTTCTCCTTCTTCAGCCACTGTGGGTCGCCAGTAATTTCTTATGACTAGCAGTTAATTATACTATGATTGGATTGATTGACTATCCAATCATGTGACTAGCCAATTTTAGTTTGTGAGAACTGTGACGTTTTCAGTGCCTTCCAGCAGGCCTTGGTTTGCCAACTAAAAATCTGATTGTTTAAAGCAACAGTGTCATCGACACTTATTTTATGCTCCAGGGCCTGCAAAACTGATTGTGAAGGCATCCAGGTAGGTTTCTGACCCTGGTATCAAATGATGGCTGAAATATGATTGGTTAAATGCTTAAATACAAAAACACACACCTGGAAGCAGCGCAACAGCGGAAAAGTGATGAAAGTATGGAAGAGGATTAGGGTCACAGAACAAAACAAAGGTTGGCAAGATTCTCACTTTGAATTCTGACTTTAGACAAAATTCTGAGATGAAAGTGAGAATTTTGCCAACCTTTTTTTTCTTCAGTGGCCCTAATCTTCCATATGAAAGGAAAGAGAATTTGGAATTCATGGTCAAAATATAATTAACATCAGTCCGTGATTCAGATATTTATAGGCCAGCGGAGAAGGCTTTGCGAGCCTAGACGGTCCGCCACTGATTGAAGCTAACTTGGAGCCAGTCAAAAGGAGGAGTCATGCGAGCGAATGTAAACCCTCTTTGTGTAGTCACAAATAATATTGGCTTATTTTTTGAAAACTGTTGAGCATGTTATCTACGACCCAACTACCCTCATTCAAATGAACACGATGATGCATTTTCATGGTAATTACTTAAATTGAGAATTCTTTCATGACTTGAATAATAAATACCCATGAAAACCACTTCTCATCACATTATTTTCACAAATCAGTGCACCGTGGGAACGCACTGTCATTTAGAATTGTGATCTATTGAAAGTCGCTGTGTGAAAAAAAATGAACCCGGACACACATGATTTTTACATACATGCGTATGAACATTCACGGGCATTTATTAGTGGTTGAGGCCCAAGAATATCCAGGCTGGGCAAACACAATTATCAGCACCTCAATTATCTTTCTTTGCCCTTTTGACTACCACTCATCTGAATGTTTTCATCTCTTTTTTGTTTATTTATTTGTAGTTGTTTTAGTGGTGGTTTTCGGGATCTGCTGGGCTCCGTTCCACACTGACCGCCTCGTATGGAGTTTCATCACAGAGTGGACCGACAGCCGCCGGCAAATCTTCGAGTATGTGCACATCCTCTCTGGAGTGTTCTTCTACCTCAGCTCAGCGGTCAATCCAATCTTGTACAACCTTATGTCCACCCGCTTTCGAGAAATGTTCAAGGATGTCATGTGCCACCGGCCGCACAACGCCATCCCTCGAAATTATTCTTTAAGTGTCACTCGAGTGACGCTGCGCAGTACCCTGAATGAAGTGCCCCTCAGCTGTGGAGCGAATGCATTGGAAGGGGAGGCAGAGGATGGAGAGGAGGCGGTGAAAAAAGATGCCACTTTCACGTGTTAAGCTCTGTGATTTTTAACCAAGGTTTAAAACACGAGGATAGATTGAGAAGGAAGAATCAACTTCATTGACGGTGATTATGCTCGTTCTGTTCTTGTACTAATTGTTTATTTGAGGGGGCATTTGTATTTGTCCTCTATTTGTCAGATGTCTACAAATACAATGGAGTGCCCCCCCCCCAACATTCATGTTTGCCGTATTCGATTTTTAAATCTGTGCGAGAATTAGCTTGTCTTGCATTTTAATTTGCTTGGTGTTTCTTATTTTCTATTGGTGTTCAGACTTGTAGACTTGTCCAGACAGATTTTGTAGCCATATACATATGTGGACAAAATTATTGGTACTACTCGCTCAATGAAAGAAATAATGATTACAATAAATGCAATGAAGTAAAGGAAAACTAAGACATTGGTTGCTGAATTGTACTACAAGAATATTAGAAACTAAATAAGCCTGGACAAAAACATGACCATGTTTTACAAGGTTTTGCATTGACTTATGTACAATGCTTACAGCGACTCTCGTGTGAAATCATTGAAAGTGTAACTAAATGTCTTGTTTGTGTAATTGTGTATGTAAACGTGAATACAGTATTTTTAAACACCATGAACAGTTAAAAAATGCAAATGAAATTGCGCTTTTGAATCCCAGCACAAATCAATAAGTGGTTTTCATCGATATGACCAAACTCAATAATCATTTGTTTGTGTTTGTGTGTGTGTGTGTGTGTGTGTGTGTGTGTGTGTGTGTGTGTGTGTGTGTGTGTGTGTGTGTGTGTGTGTGTGTGTGTGAGCGTGTGCGTGCGCGCATCTGTGTGCTAACCTGTTTTTTTACAGCTGTGGCCGTTGTGAAAGAGCCAGGTAAATGTTTTTGTGTTGTATTGTATTTTATGTTTGACAATACAAATAAATTATTCAAATGAATTATGAAATTAGTGTCCACACAAATCTATTGTCCTAATTATCATTAAAAAGTATACATCCATGTGTGTGTCTGTGTGCGCGTGTGTGTGCGTGTGCGTGTGTGTGTGTGTGTGCGTGTGTATGTGTGTGTGTGTGTGTGTGTGTGTGTGTGTGTGCGTGTGTTTGTGTGTGTGTGAGTGTGTGCATGTGTGTGTGTGAAACTGAGCGCAATTACAGTTTCAAGGTCAGATATAAACTAATAGAATCCAATCTGCCATTGGGGACTGGTCATAAATGATGCATATAAACACACTACTTATTGATAATGACAGTAAGGAGGGCTGACAATGGAATTTAAATATGAAGCAGATGGAAGTTGGGTGATGTGAATTGAAAATCACAGAGCAGCTGTGGGTGTCCAGTATGACAACGGTGGTGGAGGTTGCGGGGGCATTCTCAATAATAAGGGCGATAAGGGGAGAGAGAAGGCGCATACCTAAAAAGAGTGAGTTTACCGACTGTGCCCACCAAAACTATTAAATAGCTGGGGATGAAAGTATCCATGCAAGAAAAAACATCCTTACAAGTAGTAAAGAACATTTCATTAGGCAGTGATTCTGAACCTTTTTCGATGGGATGCCACACACACACACACACACACACACACACACACACACACACACACACACACACACACACACACACACACACACACACACACACACACACACACACAGCATGGATTGCCTTCTTTTTAAGCCTTTTTTGTGATATAAGCCATGCTTAACCCTCATATTATGTTAATGGATCAATTTTATCCGTTTCCATGTTTGTCTTGACTAAAGCACTGGATATCATTTCCTTTTGCTTTCTTGAAAACAGTTCTAAAATACCCCATCACTTTATTCTTTTGTCACTGTTGTTGTCCGGGCTCCATGATAATTTGACGGACAATTTGAAATTGATTTGATCAAGAACTAAAGCAAGTTTCGTTCAAATCAAAATGTGATTTGACATTGTGTAACTTAAGGGTAAACGTTTGCTGATTATGAGATGCTAAAATATATTCTGTTAACTATACGCCAAATATCAGTTCACTTTAAAGTACAACCGACGTCTCCGGACAAGTTGTGTCCATAATTTGTAAAATGGCTTCAAATTACTTCTACTGAGCGTATTTTACAAAGATTCCACCGCATACAGCTATATTTTACTGAAGGAATTACACTGAAGGAACGCCCCTTACCGAAAAAAAGACACATTGTAGCAGTCCTTCCATCACGTCAATGTATTTTGCTGTACTTGTTTGGTCTGAAAACCTCGTGTTGCACCAAAAAGCCGCCAGAAGAGGGCGACCAAGCTCCATGGAAGGAATTTATCAGCCTGTGGAACCGGGCTGATTAATTCATTACAGGAGGTTGGATGCCATTTTCTGCCTCTTTTTGGGTGATACATTCCTCCCTAATGTTACCTCACGGAATAAATTCTTTAATCAATTGCAAAAATGTATGCTTTCCTCTTCAGAACTACAGTAAAGTCTCGTTATATCGATATCGGATATATCGATAGTCCCGGTTATATCGATACTATTTCTATGCACGCACGGAGAAAATTACATGCAAACAGGGTCGGATATATCGATAGTCCCGGTTATATCGATATTTTTTCGGACTCCCTTGAATATTGATATAACGAGACTTTACTGTATTTGAATCATATTCATAACTGGATGTGTAACAAGAAAGCATATTCACCGAATCTGAAGCCATTGTTTTGATTCTCCAGCAATGCAAGACGTCTTGGCGTGACGTCACAAACTGGGGGCGGGACTTTCTGAAAATGCCCAATTCGCAGCTCAATTTTTTGCCGATTTTGGACACTTTTAAGTCAGGGGTCTCAAACTCCGGTCCTCGAGGGCCGTAGTCTTACATGTTTTCCAAGTCGCCCTGTTGCAACGCACCTGAGGCTGGTTTGCCAAAGATGTGTTGCAACAGGGAGACCTGGAAAACATGTAGGACTGGAGTTTGAGACCCCTGCTTTAAGTCATGTTTATTGGTGTTTTGCATTTGAATGAAAATATCAGCCTGCGTGTTTTGGGTATTTTAGATGCTATAAAACCTTTTTCTGATGTCAGTTAGGAAACAAAAAAGTGACGATTGTTTAAAATGTCTTTAATGGGTGTCAATTTCAATATGAACTACTGGAATAAGTTCTCTGTGATATTCAAATTTATTGAGATGTGATTGAATGTTGCCAGTGATTGACTGGCAAACACTTCTGCGGCACACTGCCTCTCTCGCTTCAAAGCTCTCGCTTCAAAGCCAGCTCTGAATTTATGACAACATATCAACTCCCGAAGGCACGTTCAAGTTTTCTGAATTTAAATCATGGCATACAGACTGACAGATGCCTTATGCTCTTCAATCAACTGGGCACATGAAGTGTTCACCACTCTCGGAAAGAAAACAAGTCAACACATCATTGCTCGGATATAAGGAGTGAAAAAATCTGTCCTCATCAGTGTTTCGGCACAACTGAGTCTAGGAGAGCTTTCAAATGAAGCCTTCTGGAATAACACACGAACATCTGAAATGTACTTGTTATTCATGTAGGATGGCCTTCGTTGTTCAAGATGTTTTGCCTCTCACCCGAGAAGGCTTCATCAGTTCATGCAACAAGGCTTGGTTAGGACAGACCAGCCTTCTCGAATGAGAATCGAAACATTTTACAAGACAACCAAATCAGCACAGTTGTGATCAATTCAATGTCAAAGTCCAAAGTAGCAAACAAAACCATGAATAAAACATGACAGGATGAAACAAACCTGACAAGATGGAACAAACCAAGTGGTGTAAATATGTGCAAGGGTTTGTTAGACCTGAAAGACCTGAATGGTGGAGTCGGGAGTCCTTTTAACTGCCACTGACAGTGCCACCCGTTGGTCGTAAATTTAAAATGCGCCACAGGGTTGACTATGAAATGTCGCTTCAAAGCATGTTTCACATTTATTTATTTGCATCATACATGCTGAAACTGAGATGACTTGAGCGTACATAAGGCCAGTACTCATGACGATCTACCTCTAAATCAGACAATATGACTGCTTCCGGACAAAACACATTTGCAACAGTTTTTGGAGGATCTCTTAAATCCAAGAGGCACAAAGATAAACATTTACAATTTCACATTTTAAATGACTTCTGATTTCCTATTCATGCGCGGTGCAGTTTCAACAAGCTTTTAAGTGCTGAAATATTCACGCAACTGACACTTCATCACAAGCAACACAAGCCAATGAAGATGACTGAAGAGTTGCAGCACACTGTTTTGATTGACACGGCTGGAGATGTATTCATCCACCAACATGGCATAATTTAATGCAGGGGTCACCCGAAGTCTTTAAAGGACAACCGACGCCTCCGGACAAGTTGTGTCCATAATTTGTAAAATGAGCGTATTTTACAAAGATTCCACCGCATATTGCTACATTTTACGTTTTAAGACTCGCGCTGAATATTCAGGAAGTCTTGTTTTTGAGTTGGTGGGAATACCTACCGTGACATCACGGTAGGTATCGACTGAGAAAGCGAAACACAATGCATTTTTGGGTAATTTGTTTGGTCTGAAAAATTCGTGTTGATCCGTGTGGATGGTGAAATTAGAAGGAAAACTCATAAATAACGCAATGGTGAATCGTTGTGTGTTGCACCAAGACTACTATTTGATACGAGCTGACGCAAATTCTCAGCAGACAAATCAGCCCATATCGAATGGAGCTTGGGCGCCATCTTGTGCATTTTCTGGGACGCTCCATTTCAGTCCAGATCCCTCAAAATGACACGGAATAACTTCTTTAATCGATTGCAAACATTTATGCTTTCCTCTTCAGAACTATTTGAATCATATTCATAACTGGATGAGTATCAAGAAAGCATCTTGTCCGAATCTGAAGCCATTGTTTTGATTCTCAAGCAAGGCAAGACGTCTTGGCGTGACGTCACAAACAAGGGGGCGGGACCTTCTGCAACTGGCCATTTCCGGTTTCATTTTGAAGTACTGTAGTTTTTGGACACTTTAAGTCATTTTTATTTGTGTTTTTAATTTGACTAAAAATATCAGCCTGTGTGTTTTGGGTATTTGAGATGCTATAAAACGTTTTTCTGATGTCAGTTAGGAAACAAAAAAATGGTGATGGTTGTCATTTAAACGTAGCACGACTTTTTGGGTAATGATTCACACAAAGGGGCCTTGGGACGAATTGTCTGGGGGTCAATCATTTTAAGATCTCAGCTGCGTCTGCACAACAAACACAGGGTTGCCTCGGTAGAGATGTGTGTTGTCCATTTTTAATTTTGAAAGCTTGCGCAAAATTTATGAACACATTCAAAATTTGACGGTGACAAGATGTGAATTTCTCCACTGTGAGACTTATAAAGGCATATCCAATCCAATCCAATCCAATGTGTCTGTGTCCATTAAAATTATGTGTGAGCATCTGCCCAATGTTTTTACAACCTTTAATAAATCCTGACAAAAACATAACAGTTGCTGGGCTCGCAAACCCTTGCAAGCATTCGCCAAGCAATAAGATACCACCATAAAGGACTACACACAGTGACAAGAAGTCAAAATGTAAAACTCAGAAGGATAGTCTGTCAGTCAGTCTGCAATGAATTTCTGTCCGTGTCCTCCTCCACATTCGTACTCGGAAGATTAGTAGAAATAGGTTCCAAACACGGCAACCGCACAGAACAAGCTTTCCTGTGAAAGTGGCAAAAATATTCTGAAATAAACACATACAAACACAAAGCCATTAAAAAAAACCAGGAGACTGAAAAGAATACAAGTACTTGCATTCATGAAAACATCTTCTGCGTAGTTGTCTGTATCAGCATCCCATAAACACCTTGACGACATCCTGCCAAATCAAAGGTTTTATACAACTTTTTACAATCATCATTTGAATCAATCCGTCACTCACTTGACTCCTTGTCCGCGTTGCTCTCCGATAGTCACCTGCACAACAAACTTGTACCTGTCAAATCCTAACGCTGAGTTGGAATGGGGGGAGGAAACAATACAGTGATCATTAATAATGCAAACAATTAATTGGATATTCGATTTCATTTCCCCCACTGTTAGGTGAGGAGCAGACGAGCATCACTCACTCTTTACTTTATTCTTCACGCTGTCAGCCAATGTGCAAGTTAGCTCTGAGACCTCATCTGGGTCGTATTGTACTTCTGTAAGGTGTGCCTTAACTGTTTCACGAATACACTCCTTTACGACTGCAGGCTTGAATCTAGAAAGTCACACAAAGGCAAAAAAAAATAATACAATTGCAATTATCAATTATTACCTGCCCTCTCACAGAGCACTTGAAATTTAATAATCCAATATTGTTTGTTCCCAACTGAAAACCTCAGAAATGAACAGATGTGCTCACTACCAACAAGATAGAACACTGCCCCATGTCAGTGTGTGCTCGAAATACTGAAGTAAGACAGCCACTGAACAAATCGCAATGGCATGTTCAGGATGTGGCCGAGTTTAGCGGATGTTACCAGCATCCAAACACGGTTGTAGTTTTATCATTTCTCTAAATCAATCAGCCAAATTTTCATTCTCATGAAAGTAACTGTGTCATTATAATTTTAATGGTCATTACCTATACTTTTGGCACATTTTATTGCGAATGATAAAAAAAGATAATCATCCATACCTATCCCATATTAAGCCAGAAGAGTGACAAAGTCATTGCTGAACGTCTGTATCAATCAATGAAAATGATGAAAAGTATCAGAGCTTATCATTATATTTACCGAACTTTCAAAACGAAGTTAAAAAAAACAGGTTGACCTTTTTGACTTGATATCAAAATTTCAATATTTGCCTTCAATAATATTATCATGGCCATAATAAAACCAAATCGTTATTACAATTTGATCACTGTATTTTCCACTCATTATCACTGTAAAGAAAATTACGAAATAAGGTTTTGTCAAACTATGACTTTAGCTGATATTTTAAGAGGATGTTGGTGACCCAGGATCGTTGCATGAGAGCAATAAATAATAACATGCAACAAACAATAACCTGAAGGGCCCTCAAGCATTTTTATTGTCAAGTATTTTTATAAAGTTGCTTTGTAATTGTTCTCAGGATAATATCGTTTAGTCGGCACAAAGCATGGGGGAGCAAAACGAGAGTTGACGGTCGCTAGGTAACGCGAGCGTCCGCAGGTTCCAGCTAACAAGCTAACACCACAAGATAACGACGTGGTTTGAAATCAACTCACTTGTGCTGATAATTGGGTCGTATGATGTATGAATCTGAGCCTTCCATGGCATGTCAGTGATAGAATAACACAATAAGGAGGTGTGAAAAGAAAAGAAACGAGCAACGAGGATTAGAATATTTGAGCAGAGACCTCCGGAACTAGAATCCTTTTTTAACGCACCGGAAGTGATTGACATGGTTCAGAAGGTCTTCGTTTTACGAACACAAGCCTCTTCTTCCGACGCGTTGTAACTGAATTAAAAAAACGCGTACGTAAGACAGAACGCACCGTAACTTACATACAGTAACGCAGTAAAGTGAAACTAATTATACTAAATATTTGGAAAATAAACACTTTTAACTCCGTACAATAGCATGAAGTCAGTAAGCACACGAACATGCAAACTAACTATAATTGTGCGCATTTTAACTAAAGCAATGCATGCTGATATTTGCATGGAAAACATTGATGGGCCAAAAAGAAGTCAAGTGATAAAGAGAATAAGACACAAATTAGGAATTCTATCTTGTTTTTTTAATTCTGAATGTTTTTTTCCCTTGGAAAAAAAATCCGCAATGCATTGAAACTGCCATAAGTGAACCACAAACAGTGACATGTAGAGTGAATAACATTTAACTGTGGTTTTTGGCATAGGCTTAGCTTGAAATAATTAGATCAAGCTCCAACACCAGACTGTTGAATTCTTCGTCTGATATATTTTTCAAGACCTTGACTGCAATTTCTTTCACACACACACACACAGACGCACACGTCATATACACGCACACAACCTCGGACCCTGTGGTTTGTTTTGTTTTATACCAATATGTATAAAGTGGTTGGCCTATGTTGCAGAGTTTTGCTTTAACCTCATTATTTGCATGTTTTAAAATATCTGCTTCATGCTTAAATTGCAGTCCCACTATATATATAGTACTGTATGTACAAGGAGACCAAAAGGGGGAATCAAGTTTTTTTTATGGACTGAGAGGTAAGTCATTTTTATCCTGTCAGAATTGACATTTATATTTTAATAATATGATAAAATAATACTGAACAACCAATGGCCACACAGCAGTAACACACAGATTTGATATGATGACCTTCACAAATCTTTCACCCAAGGTAAAGTTTCTTTCCATTTGTACATCCTATATGCTTTGATCAACTTGTAACTGATACCACATGAATTCTAGTGGATCCTTCTCTCGACAAAGACCATGCTGATTACGCTGGTGGTCTTTATTCCAGGTATGTCCCATGCATAGCTCGGAGTAGCGAGCCAGTTAACACTCGGAATCCCTATAATGACCTTTTGAATGCTTTCGCATGCTAATGTCACAAAAAGAATGTGGGGTGTGAATGTATGATCAAGTTGAGGCAAGAGCCCTAACTTGCCATATTTACAGTACAACTGGGACTAGATTGTCCGTTGAGTTGTTGGTTTTGGATAACATAGCCATTTGGCTGTCTTCAACGCACAGTGGAGTGGGTAGGAAAATCCTGGGACTCTTCGTGCTAACATACTTGATTCAGATTCACAATCAGGATCATCTTTCTTGGCCAAGTATGTAGAACACTAAAGGAATTTGTCTCCGGTAGAACAGCTGCACTAGTATCAGAATCAGAAAGCCTTTAATCGACCCATAATGGGGGAATTTTCATAATAAAAAAGTGTCACCATATTTTTTTTTAAAAAGATATGACAAATAAGTATGATACTAATAAAGGCTAAACTAATGTAATTCCTTAATGTAAGTGGTACCTCTCAGGAACAACTGAAACAATGTGCAAAGTATCAAGCAAAGATAAAGTGATCAGTGGTAAAATGAAATATGATAACAGTTCTACAGATGGTGCTAACTTGAACGAATGCCAAGGGGACTTAATCAATTATGTACAAAATAATTCCAGACCTGTTGTTTTTGATCTCTCAGCTCCATGCAGCGCCATCAATATAAACTGCTCTGCACCAAACCAATTGGCACTGTTGGAGGCCCTGAAGCCGGTTTTTCGAATGGGTGCCATTCGGCCAGTCACAAACATGACAACTCCAACCAACATCGGCTTATACTTCCTGCTCTATGGAATATTAGGAGTGGTATGTTCGCCTCAATATAAATCCCTCTATTATCTTTCTACCCCATTTATCGAGCAACCACTGGGGTTGTTATGTTTCTAGATAGAAAGGGATGGATGGATGGATGGATGGATGGATGGATGGATGGATGGATGGATGGATGGATGGATGGATGGATGGATGGATGGATGGATGGATGGATGGATGGATGGATGGATATGGATCTCTGATATAATTGAAGTATATGTTCTTCAGGATGAGAAAGCTCAACTCCTGACGACTTATCTTTGGCAGCATTTTGTAAGTACGGCCTTATTGTTGTTTTTCGACAGAACTACATCAATGTTCTGACGTTATAAGTTTTCCATTTGCATTCATGTCCACATTGCATCAGTGGTGGCAGAATGAGTTTGTCAACTGGGACCCTGTTCAGTGTGGCGCTGACAAGATTACTCTTCCGAGGCATCACTTTTGGGTTCCAGATCTTGTCATCCGTGAATTGTGAGTTTTAAAGCCTAATATGTGTATCTCTTAGATTCACGAGCATATCTTCCATTCAGTAAACATACAGAACTTTTAAACAGTCTTGACATGTGTTGGGGGTGCGTTTAGGAATGCTTTAATCAATCCCCAAATCTAGTTCTTTCTCATCACCGTAACTATATTCTCATGCATTGGTTTGTCTTTGGTGTCGACCGAATAAATAAACAACAATGAATTAGAACAGTTCTGTACAATGGAAAACATCGCCCTTACTTTCTGGAGATATAACCAGGGTAATGCATAATTTTGTACATCTGTGTGTTGCAGTATGGATGAAGACAAAGCTCCAACTGTTCCTTATGTGACTCTGCACAGCGACGGAAAAATGCACGACGCAAAACCAGCCAGAGTTGTCAGCTCGTGTAACCTGGACATCTACACCTTCCCCTTTGACAGACAGGACTGCACTCTGACCTTCATTGTTCCTTCATTAACTTGGGTAACAGATTTTGCACAATGACGTTTGATCAAAGTAGTAGAAATTTGAAAGAAATTACATCATTTCAATGTGATTTGCATTCACGACGACGAGTGACAATGCGACTACATCGAATGTGCAGTTCTTACTCTCCTCAGGGCAGTTTTATTACTCAGAACTCTTCCAATTAGTCGAATGATAAATGGAATGGTCCTTGTCATTAAATCAAAATCAGTTGTTGGGAGGGCATTTCCCTGGAAAAATAAGGTTAGATTCCCATTGGAATTCTTGATGTGATTAAGATTTACTCCAAATTCTGCCCCTGCTATTCATAGAGGAACAAGTTCATGGTATACACAAAATGAATCAAAAGAAAAACATTGCTTGATCACTGAATAAAATCAAAATACATCTTCTGTGGATACATGAATCTCTTCAACCCTTTTGTGTAATAATGATAACCTGTAACATGATAAACCGTCCACTGTTGTAACCGTTGTCTTTGAAAGAGTCAAAGTAGGGAAAATACATATATTTACACTACTTGGTAACTAACTAATAACTAAAATCAGGTGTTACAAACTTGCTTAAGTTGTGGGCCCAATTGTGGTTATGATTCACCTCAAAAGGCCTTATAATATCAGAAATAGATGTAATACTGTATAGAAATATAAACTGTGACCTTATCATATCATAACATGGACAGCACACAATTTTCCTTGCAACTGATGTACTATTTACACTACAAATCTAACTGGTTTAGTTTCTGCCGTTTGCAACTCAACATGTTTCTTTTTGTTCAGCACAACACTTAAAGGTGTCCTTATTGATGTCAGACAAGATGATCACAGCGAAATCCAAGAACGTGATGACAACTCTGGGGGAGTGGGAGCTGCTGAATATCACTGCCGTAAAGCTGAATCCACATTACAGTGAGGGTAGCTCTGTGGAGGAGCTTCAGTTTCATGTATGTCTGATCATGTTGCATGCAGATGAATGGAATCTGATTATAATAATACATCCAAGAATTAGAAGATGTCTTCTTTTCTTTTGCTAGATCCAACTGCGACGCAGGTCAACGCTGTATGTAGTAAACCTGCTGCTCCCCAGCATTTTCTTGATTACTGTGGACCTTTTTAGCTTTCTGCTACCACCGCAAAGCGTGGACCGCTCTTCCTTCAAGATGACCCTCATACTTGGCTACACCGTATTCCTGCTGATCATGAATGATCTGCTGCCAATCACAGGAAACACCATCCCCATCATCAGTAAGTGACACACTCACAATCAGTTTCCCGTTATATGTACAGTCAGGACGAGAATAGTTCATCATGTCTGTCATGTACTGTATACTGCGTGGTGGGAAACATGGCCTCTGTTATCCATCCATTCAAACCCCACCATGAATACAGTACATTTTTTTTTTCATGTACTGGTCAATCTAGCATCACCCTGAAATGTTGAACATTTTCCATGTGAAAAAAATTATTAATTTTTGGGCATTGCAAAGGGGATTATATTGACTTTTGCCAACCAGCTAATAACAGTGATAATGGTCTTGTCATGCAAGGATCATGATGTCAGTTTCCACAAAGAGCGTACTTGTAGTGTGCAACATTTAAAGGGAATGAGAGAAGTCGCAAAAGGGCTTGGCTGTGTCCAAGCCAACAAGAGACCTTTTTTTTTACACATGCACCTAGTCTAACAAACCCTTGCACAGATTTACACCACTTGGCACACCTGGATCACACCAGTCGTGAAAATAGGTCTCAATATAATCTTCCATTCAAATGACCCTACAAATAAATTCAACCTTTTCATGTTCAGGAGAGTAAATAAAAGGCGGTGCCCACTCGCTACTGTTAATTATTGTAATTAATATAATCACCTTTCCACAAGGCAATACATTTCCATCAAGCATAAGAATACTGTTCTGGTTGTTTTACAAAAATGTGTTTCATCAGTTCACTGGTGAGAGAGCGCAGCCTGAGCAGGATTGTTGACTAAATGACTAAATCTATAAACTTATTGACAATCACAACCATTATTTGAAATGTGGCTCACCCGCGACTGTAATCAGGAGAAGAATGCTCTAGGAAACGGTTGGATATATGGATTGGATTGGATTTGCCTTTATTCGTCTCGCAGTGGACGTATATGGATATCTGTCAGAAGTTTGCAATTCTAAAATACAGTACACCGATGAAATTATGGCAGGTTCATGTCCAGACTTCCAGTTAGGCCACAGAACAGCATAAAATATAGCACATGTAACCACTGATTTTATAAACAAAAGCCTGAGGTGCAGCAAGTGTGGTGAACAGCTACAATGGCAGCATTGATCATTTGCGTGATCTATAAAGAGTAAAGGCAAACACGTACACATTTCCATGTCGTCGCAATTCAAATTCAAGCAACAGTGTTTGACTACAAGAAGCCACCTGTGTGGGTTTCGTTACTTTAGTTTACAATTGTTATTCTTGACCGCTGAATCGAAAAACTGAATATGTGCATGACTTACCAGTTGTTTTTCATGGCAGATGTTTTCTTCTCGATGTGCCTGGCTCTGATGGTGGCCAGCCTCCTGGAGACAATTCTCATCACCAACTTGCTGCTCAGCTCTAAAAACGTCCCTCCTGTTCCTCACTGGATCCGCGTATCTGTTCTGCACTTTCTGGGTCGTGTTGTTGGTCTGCATTGGGAAGGATTCAAAGATACAGGTATACCGAGATCGTTATTAATAAATACATTAATATTAAAATATCAAAGGTTTTTTTTTATATGATTCAGTGTGTTTTCAGGACGGGTGTGACAAAAGTTATCTTTCAAATTTGAGCTCCAAAACAGTTTTCCCACCTAACAATCCCTCCGCAGTCTGACCCACTTTACCAGCATTCTCTGCCACAAAATCATGCGCTCGTGGAAATATCTGTCAAAGATCTTCGGCAATTCTGTGATCACTGCCATCTTAATGTTATTCATGGCATCTGTCGCGGCTTGGAATTGAAGTGGATTTATATGGGACGGGAGATGTGGGACAATCTGTTTTCTTCAATGCTACAGCTTGGTGTTTGCTTTCAACATTTAGCTTGTAGTAGATGTGCACATTCCACCATGATGTCCCTGATCCACTGGTGAAAAGGACGCTTTCATCCTCTCCTCTTTCATCTAGAACCGCTTCATGTAACAAAGAGGGTGCAGAAAGTACTTAAGATTGAATGACTGTCTGTGTCTTTTGTGTCACATTATTTGTTATTTAGTTTTTTGTTGTTGTTTTGACTTCAAGATGGCACCGCTCAAGTGGCTGCCTTTCCAGCAGCTCCTATATTTTGGTTTTCCTACTTCTTTCTTTCCTTTCCTTTTCCTTCCATGACTTTGCTGCTGTGAAATGTAAATTTCTCCACTGTGAGAAAAATAAAGGCTAATTGAATCAAATCCAATCCAAAAATGAGTCCCCCCATGACCTCCCATTGAGCCTGGGAAAGAAGGGGAAAACACATGCAGCCTGGTCGGGTGAATTGTACGGAGCCCCTAAGGGGACATCGAAGAAAAAAAAAAAAAACTTTGCGAGATCTCGCAAAACTTTGCGTTCCCTCGCAAAACTTTGCGTTCCCTCGCAATACTTTGCGTTCCCTCGCAATACTTTTGCGAGATCTCGCATTCTTTGCGAGCTCTCGCATTCTTTGCGAGATCTTGCAAAGAATGCGAGATCTCGCAATCTTTTTTTAAAAAATACGCGTACATGTACTTCCGGTTCATCGTCATTGTAACCGAAAACAACAAACATGGAGCCTTTTCACCCTTTCGTTCCTTTAATCCAGTTTTACTTTAAAATTGGCTTGAAATACAAAGATATAAAATCCGTTCTTGAGATTAAACACGGCTTACTAATAAGTGAAAGACATTTGAAGCGAGTGGTGAACAAAAGTGGACTATTTCGCCGAAAAACGTTCGATGACTTGGGCGTCTTGGTTGACTTTATTCACAACCAGTTGCAGAATTCCGGACAACTACACGGTTACAGGTGGATGTACAGTAAGTGCAGAGAACATGGGCTTCTTGTCAGGAAAGAGGATGTTCGTCTGGTCCTGAAAGAGTTGGATCCGAGAGGAGTGTCTTTAAGGCAAGCAAGACGTCTGAGACGACGAAACTACTTCTCGAAAGGGCCGAATTTTATTTGGCATATGGATTCATATGACAAACTGAAACCGTTTGGAATTTGCATCAATGGGGCTATTGATGGCTTTTCAAGGAAAATAATGTGGCTCGATGCCTACACAACAAGTAGTGACCCGAAGTTAATTGGAGGTTACTACATTGAAGTTGTGCACCGTTTGGGAGGTTGTCCTCGAATCGTTCGAGCTGATTTGGGGACTGAAAATGGTCATGTTAAAGGCTTCCAGCGTTTCCTGGTGCCCATACCGCCAGGCAGCACCCTTGACAGTTACTTGGATGGAGCCAGCACCGCCGATCAAAGAATTGAATATTGGTGGGGGTTTCTTCGCAGCCAATGCATGGAATTCTGGTTATCACTCTTCAAAGACCTCAGAGACAATGGCTTCTTTGATGGTGTATTTCTGGACAAAAGCATCCTGCAATTTTGTTGCATGGGACTTATTCAGGTGAGTTCATATATTCTGTAGCTCCATTTATGAAATATGTATTTTTGTATTTGAGAGGGTGTTGATGGGACACAAAAGAAGGTAAATAATCGGATAGTGGAAAGAAGATAGTGGTCTGTGTGTGTGGGGACATAGCGTGAAGGTGAAATGATCAAGGAAAAGATGAAGGAAAAGTGGGGATGGGCAGAGTAGTAAACATGAGTGACGAGTTTAAGGTAGAAAGGAGGGAGCAGGGAGAGAAAAGCAGTCTAATTCTATAATTTCTTGCTCATAAGAGCTGCTATGACTGTGCAACTCTTCCTAAATCTGTCTGTATATCACACCAAATCCAGCAGGCATTTAAACAACTTCTTCCCTCAAGCAATTAACTCTCTAAAAAGTAACCCCAATAGAACTGTATAGTGCCTCCATTTTTTGATGAGACTAGTGCAGCTACAGGAGACAATTTCCTTGTGTGTACTACATACTTGGCAAAAAAAGATGATTCTGATTCTGATATTATTCTCAACAGGATGAGTTGGATGATACTGCCCGTGTTTGGAACAGCCATCTCATCAGGCCCTCAAAGAACATAAATGTCCCCAGTGGTCGGCCCAACGTGATGTATTCTTTACCTGAACTTTATGGCACAAGGGACTTCCTCTCCACAGTTGACAATGAACAAGTTCAACTATGCAAAATGCCAGTGTGTCTTCCGTTTAACTATGCCTTGTGATCCGGATGTATTTGTATTGTGTGCTTCCTTAATGGCCCAGTCTGGTCTGATGCCACCAAAAGAGCCGTATCAGGCTGTGAACTTGTACTTGCACCTCAGAGAGGCCCTTACTGCAATTCTAAATTAGAAGCATGATGTTTTCAGGGGTCAGAGACATTAACCTTTGGTGAAAGCATTTTTGTTTCCGTATACCAGTCATACTGGAATTATATTACATTAAAATTTAAACATGAATTACTCAAAGCAATAACCATATATTTTTTGGTGTGTGTTTGGGTGAAACCATTTTATGGCTCCTCAACTGGTTCGAAGTAACATTTAATGAAGGCTGAATCCGACGACCATTGCCATTTCTTCAACCCTTTGTTCATCATTTCTTTTATCACTTCACTTTAAATGGATTATTGGGATACATTTGAGGACGAATAATATATAGCAATCACAATTTAAATCATTTTTTGTCTGCTGTTTTTGTTACTGTATAAGGAAAGCATATTTGATCAATATGAAATGTTCATTTGTCAAATCATTCTGGGTGTCAATAAATATACTGTCTTGGTTGCTGATTTTAACCACAAATACTTAACCAATGTGGATCTGAATAGTATTCCTGCACCCCAGTACACAATCACTTGCCTGTAAATGATAACATAATTGTCACTCTTCAATTTCGTCAGCAGGTGGTGTCTTGTGTTTAAAAAAAACATGAATTATTTGGAACAAATTTTATTAACATTGACAAATTGGTATGAACAGCAATCACAAACATATAAATGGAATACAATATCAAGTACAAAAAGAATTGCTTTTGTTTGAACAGTGCAAATATTTGCAACATTACATGACATATCAACTTCAAACCTTTAGGTCAAACTGAAAGTGGCACCATATCCGAAACCATTAGGAGAATAAGTGATATGGAAAATTGAATGAATAATAACCATGAAATCAATTGTAGACACAAAAGGAAAATACAACTGTAGACTGCCCTACGCAAGGTTGACCATGACAGATGTTTTACATCTCAATGTACAAATAATGAAATGTTCCTAAACTGATGTGTGTGCATGTGTGTGTAGACATAAGAGAGTCAATCAATCAATTGCGCACTTTCTCCCACCATGTTGGTGACAGATGAATGAGCTTCACTGCATTCATCCAAATGAGATGTTGGAGTATTTTCTTTTGTGCCAATGTAAAATCTTAACAGTTTCAATTTGTTTTTTTCATAGAGTCTGCCAATTGTTACATCTAAAGCAATGTGGTTTCTTTTGAAATCACAGACCTCAAAAGTAAAGTCTTCAACAGGTCCTTTGGTTTAGCTTCCATCTGGGAAAAATAGCCCTTTTCCCAGCTCCAAAATTTGAGCGACAGTTGCTGTTTTTTTCCAGGATGGCATACCTTGTTCCTCCACCTTTGCTTGTCCTCACTTGATGGTAATCGTTGCCATAAATCTTCCTTTGAGTCTTTTCTGCAGAAACATTGTTATGTCTTGCCATCCCATCAACATGGTTTTGGAGTACTCCCGAAGTCTCAGCCAGTACACCTTTTTTCCTTGATCTTATTTTGCCTCTTAATTTTTGGAGGAGCAGTTCATTATCACCACTGGACATTTTCTGATGACAAAAGCAAAGGACAGCTATTCGATCACCATAAGAAGTGATATATTTGCCCATTTGCTCTTCGGTCATCATAGCAATTACTGCCATGTCAACCTGCAAAGATAAATTGTGAGAATAAATACTTGACATGTTTATTTAATTATCAATAACTTTTAATACATTTAACATATTCACATGAGTGATGGGACACTACAGTCATCATTATTTGTATTCAGTATTACACGAGAATAGTATATTAGGTAGCGGCAGCCCAATTACTAACTGTAATATCGATTTTAAATTGTGTTAATAACCTCATTATTAAAATAGAATTAACAGTACAGGTAGAGTAGATAGAAATGTTAGCTTCACTTTCACTTTATTGACCTACTACCAATACTACTTCGAAAAAAAATGTCCATGTTTCTCTTGTTTTGCTTATTACATCAGACTTTGTAGCTGTATGCCCACCTTGTCGCTTTTCATACGTGCAATGTCCACGTGAGGGACGTTTCTTGACTGCAAGAAGTGTTCCAAGTCTTCCTCCATGATGCGCCGAGTCGTTGCCTTCTCTCAATAAGCAGCGCGCGCGACCGTCTACCTGAGCCAAGCTGACCCGGAAGTACAGGAACGCACATTTTTTTAAAAAAGATTGCGAGATCTCGCAATCTTTGCGAGAGAACGCAAAGTATTGCGAGGGAACGCAAAGTTTTGCGAGGGAACGCAAAGTTTTGCGAGGGAATGCAAAGTATTGCGAGGGAACGCAAAGTTTTGCGAGGGAACGCAAAGTTTTGCGAGGGAACGCAAAGTTTTGCGAGATCTCGCAAAGTTTTTTTTTTTTTCTTCGATGTCCCCTTACGGGCTCCGTAGAATTGAGACGTTGAATCTTTGATGAATGAATCTTTTGTGACACGAGTCCTGGAACTGTTGTGATGCACACCATACATTGACTCTCTCTTTATTTATACAGTAGACACAGAAAGCAGCATCATCTCCGCACAGCGCGGAGATGATGACAACCCTCACGTGGAGAAAGAACCAGCAATGGAACCTAGGGCCTTACAGGAGCTGAGGCGCCTCAGTAGAGACCTGAAGATCCTCCGCCTGCAGGTGGAACAGCAGCTGGGGGGCACGCAGAGCTCAAAAGAGTGGATCCAGGTGGGTTTTATCATAGACCGCCTGCTGTTTGGCATCTACCTCCTCTTCATATCTGTCAGCTTCATCACCATCAAGATCATCTGGGTCAAATCCTACAGCCAGTAGATGACTTTTTTTCTGCAATGGAATGATTGCTCATTTTGACTTGCTTAATTTATTATTTGTATTACTTTTTGAGGAGTAATTCTTAAAGTATCCCTCCTAGGCCATTACTGCTGATTAGTTATGTGAAAATATACAAGCATAAATAAAA